>NC_055988.1:94673396-94983310 GCF_018446385.1 Zingiber officinale | reverse complement strand
AAGGAATCACGCTCCTAGGAACCCAATACCTATTTGAGCTCATTGGGTTCACTAAATATTCACTAGGGATGACTTCCCTAGCAACCCTCCTAATGACCCTCCTAGGCTTTAAAGCCTTGGTCATTTGGGACTCATCAAGATCAACTCTAGGGGTGACTCCCTTTGTGACCTTGGTGATAGTCTTCCTAGCCCTAGATCTTATTCCATAATCGAATGGAACATTATGATAAGCGGGCTTGACCACTTGAGACTTAGGTTTGTGTCCCAAACCTCTCATGTCCTTGGGCTTTGATTTTTGACCCTTAGACCCTAGAGTTGACTTCTCCAAATTCTTAAGAGCCTTTTCTAAGGTGTCAAGTCTTGACCTCAAGACTTGATTTTCCTTCTTTAATACCTCAAGCTTTAATTTTCCATTTTTCTTTGAGGTATTCCTAGGCATATGTCTAGTTGTTTTGGGATTCCTATCTAGGTTTTCCTTAACCTTAGATGAGTTAACTCTAGGGTTGGCATTTCTAGCATTGTCCTTATCTAGGCTAACGTGTTTGGCCCCTAAGCACATGTATCGGTTTCTATGGTTATCATGCTTATCATTATTGACAATTGCAATAAAACTACTAGCATGTGTCTTATTAGAATTGCAAGAATGTGCCTTAAAGGATACGTTAGGGTTTGCCTTAGCTCCCCCCATAGATGTGCTTGGTCTCTTGTCCTTGTGAGGTTGCCTCCCCCTTGGACATTGACTCCTATAATGTCCCCTTTGCTTGCATTGGAAACACACCACGTGCTCTTTGCCCTTGCGTATCGGGACTCCGACTTCCTTGACTTTTGGTGCCGGTGGAGTCTTCCTAATCCTCTTTGGACATTTACTTTTGTAATGCCCATATTCCCTACACTCAAAGCACATTATGTGTAATTTACTTGAAATTAAGTTGCTTGAGTTACCTAGGGTTGAGGATGGATATAAGCTCTCTCCTTCATCCCTTCCGGAGGTAGAAGCTTCTTCTTCTTGCTCCAGTCTTGAAGAAGAACTCTCCTCCTCTTCTTCCTTAGATGTTGAGTAGCCCTCAACTTCTAATTCCATACCTCCATGATGTGAGCTACTTGGCTTACTTGACTCCTCTTCATGACTTGAATTGGAGCTCTCCTCATGGAACTTAACCAAGTTGTTCCACAACTCCTTGGCATTGTTGTATCTACCTATCTTACACAAGATATCATTAGGTAATGAAAATTCAAAGATTTTCGTTACCTCGTCGTTGATTATGGATTGGTGGATTTGTTCCTTCGTCCACTTTTTCTTTTCGAGAGGTTCTCCTTCTTTATCCACCGGAGGAATAAAACCTACTTGTACACAATTCCAATTTACTAGGTTAGTCATAAGAAAATACTTCATTCTTACCTTCCAAAACGTGAAGTCGTCGCGATCGTAGAAGGGTGGAATCGTGACGTCTTCTCCAAGTTGATCCATTCTCTAGCTCGTGCTCCCCCGGGTGTTAATCCGATGAAGAGCAACCTGCCTCTGATACCACTTGTTAGGACCTTCGGATAGCGGCTAGAGAGGGGGGGTGTGAATAGCCGACCCCAAATTCTTGTTTCTTCCTACAATTTGAGTTAGCGCAGCGGAAATAAAAGATAGAAATGAAACGGGAGAAGATCAAACCTCAAACGCGAGGATATAACGAGGTTCGGAGATGATACTCCTACTCCTCGGCGTGTCCGTAAGGTGGACGAATCCTATTAATCCGTCGGTGGATGAGACCCCGGAGAACCGGCTAATAAAAACTCCTTCTGGGTGGAGAAACCTCGCCACAATCTCTCTTGCAACAGCAAGATCAACGTACAAGAAATACAGCAAGAAGCCAAGAACAATATGAATGTAAAAACACTAGTTTGCTTGCCTTCTTGTCGACTGTTGATGAAGCAGCAACTTCACGGAGGCCAACCCAACAACAATTGATCAGTTGGAAACCCAGCCGAGTGAAGCTTACACGAAGCTTCAGCAGTGGAGAGCTCAACAAAGCTCAGATCGCAGGAGCAAGAAGAAGTAAGAGCAAGAACAACAAGAAGAAGTTCTTCAGCTTCCCTGTAGTGGCCTTCTTATATGAACCTGCGAAGAAGACAAAGAAGAAATCTAGCCGTTGTGACTCAACGACCGATCACTCCACCCTTCGGTGATGGAATCTGATCGGTCGGGGACCGATCAGTTCACGCTGATCGGTCCCAGACCGATCCCAACTCTCGCAGAGAGTTGGTTGCGATCCCGATCGGCCGTGGACCGATCGCGACACGATCGGCCACCGATCGATTACTCATGAACGTTTACGGAGTTACCGATCGTCCACGCACCGATCGATAACCAGTAGCCATCGGATCGGCCGCAGACCGATCCAGATACCCAGCCTTAAACCTAAAGCCTTCCTGATCTAGAGAACGAGCTACCGAGCCCTCTCTAACCTAGTCCGGAGAACGAGCTACCGAGCCCTCTCTGACTTCCACGTCCGGTCCAGAGAACGAGCTACCGAGCCCTCTCTGACCTAGTCCAGAGAACGAGCTACCGAGCCCTCTCCAACTTCGTCCGGTCCAGAGAACGAGCTACCGAGCCCTCTCTGACCTAGTCCGGAGAACGAGCTACCGAGCCCTCTCCGACTCCATCCAGTCCAGAGAACGAGCTACCGAGCCCTCTCTGACCTAGTCCGGAGAACGAGCTACCGAGCCCTCTCCGACTCCATCCAGTCCAGAGAACGAGCTACCGAGCCCTCTCCGACTCCATCCAGTCCAGAGAACGAGCTACCGAGCCCTCTCTGACCTAGTCCGGAGAACGAGCTACCGAGCCCTCTCCGACTCCATCCAGTCCAGAGAACGAGCTACCGAGCCCTCTCCGACCTCCCATGCCAAGCTTCCATACTTGGACTTTTCCCGTGCCAAGCTCCCTGCTTGGACTTTTCCCGTGCCAAGCTCCCTGCTTGGACTTTTCCGTGCCAAGTCTCCATACTTGGACTTTTCCCCGTGCCAAGCTCCCTGCTTGGACTTTTCCCGTGCCAAGCTCCCTACTTGGACTTTTCCGTGCCAAATCTCCATACTTGGACTTTTCCCGAATCAGGTCAACTCAAGTCGGGTCAACCAGATCAACCTTGACTAAAGGTTGCACCCACAATCCCCCAAGTTCCTATTCTTGTCAAACATCAAAATACAACTTCTCTATTCTTGTCAAACATCAAAATATACCTCAAGTTAGGTCAACTCGAGTCGGGTCACCCAGGTCAACCTTGACCTAAGGTTGCACCAACAATGCATAGGCAAATTGCCTGGACTTAAGATGCTTATTTCAGTGCATCGACATAAGTTTGGACGTTAAATACCAAACAGACATTAATCAGGTTAAGTCATTCAGTTTAGTCAAACACTAACTGAATATAATTAGACTTAACTTGACTAACCAAGTGAAAGCTGCTATCCTTTAATAGTCAGTAAGTAGCTAACTGGTTAGACAGATTTGTAATGTCAGGTTCAGGGAGAGGATTAATTGTTTTTATACCTATTTTGGAATTAATTTTTGAAAAATATCTCTTTTTAAATCAGTTTAACAATAATTAAGTGTTTTAAAATATATTCTGAATTTTTCAAACTTAGTTTTGAAAGTTAGAAAATTGGATTGTTTAAACCTAGGTTTGAAAATTGGCTTTATTTTCAAAACTCTAAACTTTTCAAACTTAATTTTGAACTTTTATACTTTTTAAACTTAGTGTTGAAAAATAAACTTTATCCGAGTTTGTAACTTAGATTTTTCATTTTGAAAATTATATTCTACTTAGTTTTCAAAACATATTTTTGGAAATTTATTTAAAACAAACTTGGCTTTGAAAATAGATTTTACTTAGTTGGATTTTACAAACTATGTCTTGAGAAATAAAATCTTGTTTAGTTTTGAAAACTTGACTTGAAAATTGGCCTTAACCCTAATATTTTTTGTAAAAATGCTATATTTGCAAAAATCTTTTCAAAAGATTAACTTACAAATTTTAAAGATAACTATCTTTAAGTCATCTTTTCTGGGTTAATTTTTTAATTTTCAAACAAAAGTTATATTTCTAGCTTAAACTCCCTCAAAATAATCTGATTTACATTTCTAAACTTTTCTAAATTTTCGTGCATTTTTTAATTATAATTTGTTCTATATTAATTTTTTGATGAATGCCAAAAAGGGAGGGTTAGGTGGTTTAAGTTAGTTAAACAACCAACAAAAATAACAAAATTTAAAAGCTAACTTAACAACCTTATGCTTGTTTTTTCTTGCATATTTTTCACTAACTTTACCAAGTTGTCATTGCATCAAAAAGGGGGAGATTCTTGGTGTGGTTAGCACTAACGGTCTAACTCAAGTTTTGATGAATGACAAAATAGGTTAAGTTAGTTTCGTTGTTATCTAACACTCTGACCGAGTGTGCAGGAGAAGCTCAGACAGGTCGGGAGGCTGACCTGATGTTTGGCACGAAGCCCAGCTAGGTCGATGGGCCGACCGGATAGCTGGCATGAAGTCCAAATGGGTCGATGGGCTGATCGGACGTTTGACACGAAGTCCAGTTAGGTCGACGGGCCGACCGGATAGCTGGCACGAAGCCCAGACGGGTCGAAGGGCTGACCGGACGTTTGACAGGTAAGTGAGGGTAAGTCACTGGAGGGGAGTGACTGTGAGGACGCGTTCCCAGGATGGGAACATTAGGTGTCGATCCGACTTAGATCCATTTCGGATATCTAAGTCGAGATCATGACTAGATTCCGGTCTCGAGGAGACGGAATCTAATTAATATTTTATTTGATGATAAACTGTGCTAACAATCTATTTTGCAGGATATATATTTGCCTCGGACTAACGTTTTCTTACAGGAAGGAAACCGTTGGAAAACAAGGGTCCGGACGCCCGGAAGGGATCCGGGCTTCCGGAGGTGAATTTTATCCCCAAACATCACTTCGCCGCGTGGAAATCCCTGGTTGTCTTGGCTACGTCATATTCAGGGCACCCGAAAGGATCCAGGTGCCCCGAACCTCCTATATAAGGAGGGTAGAGGCTGGAGTCACAACAACAACTCACGATCTGCTCTTCTGTGCTCCTGTGATGCTGCGAAGGCTCTCCGACAAGTTCTATTTTTCTGTTTCCTTTTCCTTATTGTCGGTTCTTCTTTGCTAAGTAATTCCTGTATTTCTTTTAGAATACAAAAAGTGCAGGTTAAAGAATGTCTCAAATTGAAGGTTTCAGCATAGTACGCCCTCCCCTATTCAACAGGGATGATTTTCCATACTGGAAGAAGCGGATGGAAGTCTACCTGAAGACAAACTTCGACCAATGGTTCAGCGTCATAAGAGACTATAAGGTGCCGGTCAACAACTTCGGAATTCCACTGGATCCGGAACAGTGGACTCTGGACATGAAGAAAAAGTCGTCAACGGACTTCAAAGCCCTCAATACCCTACAATACAGGTTGATAGAGGAAGAGTTGAATCGGGTAGGACCTCATCAAAATGTGAAAGAGCTATGGGATAAATTGATCGAGCTACACGAAGGAACTAGCGACGCTAAGGTAACAAAACGCGACCTTCTCTTAAATAAGTTATTTAATATTAAAATGTAGGAAGGAGAAACGACGAGTCAGCTTCACGCGAGGATCAAGGGCATCCTTAACGGACTCCATGCGATAGACCATCAAATGGAAAATCACGATCTTATCAGGTATGCATTAAACACTTTTCCGAGTAATAATTTGTGGGCATCTATCGTGGATGCCTACAAAATTTCCAAAAATTTATTTAAATTAAAATTAGACGAATTATTTTGTGAATTAGAATTCCACGAGCAAACTAATGCCGGGACCGAGAAAGGTGTAACTTTGTTTGTAGGTTCATCCAAGGAAAGAACGAAAAACAAGCCTGAGGTTAAGGATGAGTCTGACCAGGACTCTGAAGATGAAGAATACCT
The DNA here is from genome assembly GCF_018446385.1 of Zingiber officinale. Lineage (NCBI taxonomy): Eukaryota > Viridiplantae > Streptophyta > Magnoliopsida > Zingiberales > Zingiberaceae > Zingiber > Zingiber officinale. The sequence goes on along the minus strand of NC_055988.1, from coordinate 94,977,339 downwards.
GGTGAACCTGGTAAGGAAAATGTTCGCCAGAAGAAAGAAAAGCTTCAGCAAGAAGGGCCTGCAAAAGATTAACTTCTCAAATGAACCGAGGAACGTGACCTGCTTCGGATGTAATAAAAAGGGCCACTACAAGAACGAGTGCCCGAAACTGAAGAGCGACAAGACAAAGACATCTAAAAAAAAGGCTCTCAAAGCAACTTGGGATGACTCTTCCTCAGATGATTCGGAGGCCGAAGATCAGAAGCACCAGAGCCACCTCACGTTGATGGCCCTCGAAGAAGAGTCGGAGGACGAATCGGAAGACGAGTCCAAACCCGGATCGAGACACGAGTCCGTACTCGTTTCCGAAGGTCCCGACGAGGTAAACTTTAATTTGAATAGAAAATTCTTTAAAATTATTTCATGTCTAAATAGTAAATTAATTACATTAGAAAAAGAAAATAAATTTCTCCTTGAAGAGAATCAAAATCTCAAGGAACAAATCAAAAATCCAAATCCAATTCAAGACCTAACACTTGAGGAGGAAAATTTATCACTAAAAATAGAAATTAATAAATTAAAAGATCTCTTAGAAAAATTTACAACAAGATATAAGAATTTAGATCTAATTTTAAATAATCAAAAAGCAATCTACAACAAAACCGGACTTGGCTACAAGTCAAGTTCAAATAAAACATTTAAATATTTAATAACCCAACACAAACAATCAAGTAAAGCTTGAGTTCCGAAATCGTGCTTAACCACGCAAGTAGGACTTAACCAATACTACATACCCAAAAAAAAAATATTATGTTAAATCAAATAAATCAAATCAAAAACTAAAATACAAACCCAGACCAACAAATTCAAAATCTAAATATTTTAAACCCCACCAAGACTTAGAATATCATCAAGTCAATTATAACTATAAAAAGAACAGACATAAACCAAGAACTAAAATTTAAAAATAAAGACCAATTCAGGGAGAGACTCCAGAATAGTTGGCAACTCCAAAACTAACCTACCCGACAGGGTAACCCAAACTAACCTACTCGGTAGGGTAATTAGGACTAGTTAAGAAAGAGACCAAGTTTAACTTGACCTATGGTACTGGTGAAATTTTGGATGATAGTACATCAGGAAAACTTAGTCTATGCATTTCTAGGAAGATATGATTTCAACCTGGTGCATTTGGCTAAGTGGAACTAACCAAAGCTACCCTTTATGGATCCTAACCAATTAGACCAAGGTTTTGTATTAAGTTAAGTGGATATGACTATTTGGAAAACCTCGAATGCATGGTTACTCTAATGATGTCCAAGTGACTCACCATAGCCCAGAAGTTTATCCAGAGAATGTCTATTTGTTGAGTCCAAAGCTAAATCTAAATCTAACACAAAGTTAAACCAAACCCTAAAACTGAACCTAATTCATCTCACAAAATTATATGATTCACTGATTGAAAACATAGATTGGGTGAGATGACTAAGGACTCAATTAAATAAAATTTAATTATTAAATTAATTAATTAAATTAAATTAAATTAAATTTAAATAAAAATAAAAATAAAAATAAAAACAAAAATAAAATAAAATAAAAATAAAATAAAATAATTAAATTTAATTTAAATTAAATTAAATTAAATTAAATTAAAATAAAAATAACTAAATTAAATTAAAATTAAAATTAAATAAAAAAAATCATTTTAAAAATTCTTTTAAATTTTTTTTTTAAAAATCATTTTTAAAATTCTTTTAAAAAACTTTTAAAATCATTTTTAAAATTCTTTTAAAAAAACTTTAAAATCATTTTTAAAATTCTTTTAAAAAACTTTTAAAATCATTTAAAAAAATTCTTTTAAAAAAAACTTTAAAAATCATTTTAAAAATTCTTTTAAAAAAACTTAACATATTTTGGATTGTTGGGGTTACAAGGTTGCAAACATAGTCCCACATTGAAAACACATGGGAAAGATCATGAGTTTATAAGAGAAAAGATATCTCCATTGATATGAGGCCTTTTGGGGAGAGCCCAAGAACAAAACCATGAGGACTTAGGCCCAAAGTGGACAATATCATACCATTATGACGATATCTAAATTCTTTTCGATCTTACAATTGGTATCAAAGCCCGGACTGCTAGAAGGTTTAACCACCGACTGTGCACAAGAGTTATGGTCTGATTGAGCACCAGGCAGGAAGTCCTAGTTATGGCTAGGTAAGAAAGTCCTAGTAGGTCGGGTGAACCGAGGGGCAGGAAGACCTTGTGGGTCGAGGATCGGACGTGGGAAGTCTGTGGTCCTTTGTTTGAGGGGGGGGGGGGGATTGTTGGGGTTGCAAGGTTGCAAACATAATCCCACATTGAAAACACATGGGAAAGATCATGGGTTTATAAGAGAAAAGATATCTCCATTGGTATGAAGCCTTTTGGGGAGAGCCCAAGAACAAAACCATGAGGTCTTAGGCCCAAAGTGGACAAATCATATTATTGTGGAGATATCTAAATTCTTTTCAATCCTACACCTTGAACATCCAAGTAGCACCAATAGGTGTTGGATTCCTAGGAGTATACCATAATTTGAGAAAATGGATTTAATTTTCATTGACACAAAAAGGACATAACAAAAGAGATGTCAAGTTGGGGTTTGACATTTTCTTGAAGAAAATTGGGCAAATCTAGGATTAGATTTTAATTTAGTTAAGGAATTAAGGATACTTAGATAGATTATCTAGGTATAGTTTATTTATGCTAATTTACCATACTTTGTTTGCTCATCATATGTCATGACATCATATTTTACATTCATGTTTATTATGAAAAATATAAAAATACCATGTCATATCATATATACATCATGTAACATTAGTATATTTTCTTTTAAAAATTATTTTTTATGTATGCCATAACTCATCATGCATTATTTTTATTTCCTTGCAATTAAGGACAATGACATTTACTAACAAGTGACATCCTAGGTGGATGTTTATAATTCAAAATGCCTAGATAGATATGCATGATCCCTAGTTTAGGGCAAAACCAAAATCTACATCTCACAAAGACCATAAGGTGACTTGTATGCGTTTTAATACACATTAAATACAAGGGAGATGTTAGGATGATGAACAAGACTCAAGATGTTGATTTAGTGCATCTTATTGAGTTTTGATTTCATCTAAACACATAGTTATGTGTACTCCAATTATTAGGAAAGCGAATGTACAAGTTATGTGCATTGAGCCCAAAGAACATGGTTGGAAATTGGTTTTGAAAAACATTTTAAATATACTTTAGAAAACCTTGGTGAAAGCTATCTTTTGATAGTAATCATCATTGAAAAGTTAGACAAACTTGGTGTTGGTGCGGGAAGCATCCGACGATCGAACCTAAGTTTTGATAATGACAAAGGATTCAAAGTTAAGATGTGTGGTGATCTAATAGTCTGAATGAGATTGTAGGAAAGTCCTAAGTATACTTAGGCAAAAGCCCTAACTGTGGTTAGGCAAGGTGAAAATCCTAGGGGGTGGTAACCCTAGGTCATAGGGGGTGGTAACCCTATGCAGAAAGTCTTGGTGGGTCGAGTGCTTCAGGCAAAAGTCCTAGGGGGGGGTAACCCTAGGTGGAAAGTCCTGGTATCACGAACCAGGTGAAAGACTGGATCAGTCGGGAAGCGAAAGTCCAGCAGAAAGTCCGGAAGCATCGAGCGCCGAGCAAAAGTCCAGTCGATCTGGAGGATAGCAATGACAACAGGTAAATCTCCTGAGTGGAGTAGGTGAGGATGCATTCCCCGTAGAGGGAACAGTAGGCGTCGGGTCGACCTAGGGTTTCCGGTCGGAAATCCAAAGTCAGACCCGGACAGTCCGGAGACTGTCAAACTTTCATATTCATACTATTATTGTGTACTAACTTTGTGTTGTAGGTATTTTGGGACTAGCATGTTTGTAGGTACCAAAAACACAAAGTACACCTCGGATGAATACTGTCCGAGGTGCCTCCATGGAGCTTGGAGGCGCCTCGGGTGCAAGGATGAGCTGGCTATGCGCGGGAGCTGGAGGCGCCTCCATGGGTGTTAGAGGTGCCTTGGACAGTTGCTTGAAGGCGCCTTTGAGGGATCTGAAGGCGCCTTAAGCAGGATAAGTTGTGACCAGTTCTTCGCTCATCTACACGGTTGACTCGCTGAGTTTGAGGCGCCTCGAAGTGATTTCAAGGCGTCTCCAGCATGCTTTAAAAGCAGGTCTTGAGCAGCTTATTGAATCAACGAATTCCAAGCGATCCCTTTGTAACTAGCTACTAACAAGACGACCCGGAAGTGCTGCGACTTGACACCGACAACCCGGAGCTCCGAAATCTTCAGATTACTATACTGTTGTCGGTATAACTGTCTTTTTTTAATTGTATTTAATTGTAATATTTGTACTCTATTCGAGTTTATAGTTTTTGCCCACGGAAAGCGATCAAGGATTGCGGGCCTTCGAGTAGGAGTCGTCACAGGCTCCGAACGAAGTAAATTCCTTCGTGTCTGTGTGCTTGTTCTAATTTTCCGCTGCTTATTACTCTGTTAGTTTTTCGTACGATTTATGAATTCAAAAAGTGAAAGCCACGAGCGCTATTCACCCCCCCTCTAGCGCTTCTCGATCCAACACTTGGAAGAAACATTGAAGTTTTTACAAGTTTCTAATTTTATGTCAATCTTTGAAAATAGGAAGTATTTTCTTATAAAACTATTTTTTCTTGATAGTATATACCCTAAATAATGTCTACAATAATTTTCATGATTTTTAGAATTTTTTTAGAATTTTTAGGACATTTCTGAATTTCATTAAAAATGAATTTCAGGAAATCAGAACCCCAATCGATCAGTCGATCGATTGTGATGTGTTTCCTGTGAGCAGTAGCTCACGGTCGATCAGCCGATAGATCCATTCACGCCTGGATCGATCGGGCAATCGATTTAGAGGTAATTTCTACGAACCGAACCTCTCTGAATCGATTAGTTGATCGATTAAGCAAGTGTCAATCGATTTAGTCCCAACCCAGTCAATTGAAAAGGTTGATTTTGGCTGGAAAAGTCTAATTTCAGCACTTTAAGCCATTTTTAGACCCTTTAACCATTTCTAACCCCTTGAAACACATTTATATACATTTAGGGAGAGTTTTCATAATGAAAATAAGGATGGATTGGTTAAGGAAGACTAAGTTGAAGTTTAGTTTCAATATTGGATTTTTGAATCACAAAACTTCTAATTTTGGATTTCCTAAAGGTTTAGGGGTTCCAAGTCATTGTTGGTGCAATGATAGAAGTTTGAAGCATATTTTTAGGGGGAGTTACTCCTTAAAAGCATGAAAATATTTTTCCGAAATCATTGAAGGTGGTAAATCCTTCGTTTGAAAAAATGCTCAAGGTTGAACATTGGGGAACAATGGAAGATTGGATATCTTTATTGTAGAAAAGGAGTATGCTCAAGGATGCACATTGAATATAATGAAGGGTATGAGACCTTCATTGTGAGTGTGGAGATAGTTAATGCTCAAGGGTGAGCATTGAAGACAATGAAGGGTATGAGACCTTTATTGTGGTGTTGTGAACAACATGTGAGGTTGTGAACAACGTTGAGTAACTCTTCAAGGGGAGAGTTTTTGATGTGTGCCAATAGGGGGAGAAATGTAGGGTTTAAGTTAGGCCTTTGTCCCTCAAAAAAAGTTTGGCATGAAGAATAGATCTAAATTATGCCTTCATTATCCAAAGGGCATTGGCATGAAGAATAAGTTAAGGCTATGAGATTAGCCTAATTTAAAGGTATTGTCAAACATCAAAAATAGGAAGATTTTTAGTGCAATATCCCCTGGGTCAGATTAATTAGGTTGACTAAGCTTAAGTTGACTCAAGCTTGAGCCTCGATGTTTGAGTTTCAATGTTTAACAATATATGGAGATTACAGATGCAATCGCTCGTTTGGGGGAGATTGTTGATACAATTCTCATCTGGTCAAGGGATAGTTTGATGTGAAGAAAAGTCAAGTAGTTCAAGGTTGATCGGATACTTGACAGGGAAAGTCCTAACTGGAGGTTAGGCAAGGGAAAATCCTAATGAGTGAAGACAGGTGAAAACCCTAATGAGTGAAGCTAGGTGAAAGTCCTAGTGAGTGAAGCGAGGTAGATGAAAAGTCCTAGTGAATGAAGCTAGGCAGATGAAAAGACCTGGTGAGTGAAGCCAGACACATGGAAATTCAGGTGGGTCAAGGTTGACCGGACACCTGGTGTTGGGAAGCCCAAGTAGGTCAAAGGATTGACCGGATACTTGACACAAGAAAATTCAAATGGGTCAAGAGTGACTGGACATCTGGTGGAAGTCCAAGTGGGTCATAGACGACCGGACACTTGACACGAGAAGGTAAGTCCAAGTGGGTCAAGGTTCACCGAACACTTGACACGAGGAGAAAAGTCCAAGTGGGTCAAAAGATTGACCAGACACTTGGTGAAGAAGTTTTGACAGGTCAAGGTTGACCGGATGCAAGGCATGAGAAGTTCCAACAGGTCACGATTGACCGGATGTTGAAATTGGAGGCCCTTAAGCTTGAGTTAAGCAAGTAAAAGGTGGTCAATCGATCAGCTGATCGATTGAATTGAAGCCCAATCGATTAGTCGATTGATTGAGAGAGTGGTGCAATAAACAGCAGCCCAATCAATCGGTTGTTCGATTGCGAGCTTATATTGCACGTACAGAAGCCTTCCCAATCAATCAGTCGATCGATTGGCAGCTGGAAATCACGCGTAACATGATAAAGGTTGAATTGATTGGGCGATCGATACAAACCTTTTCCAGCAAAGCACAGAGACACTCTGAATTGATCGATCGATCGATTCAAGCCTCTCCAATTGATTGGTCAATCAATTGGGATGTGACCATTATGCAGGTTAAAGCCGTTGGCGAGCGATTTCTTCATTAGTTCTTCATGAGCTTCTTCCCGATCTTCATGCGAGCTTCTCTACAACTCTCCGCCAGTTCTTGAAGCTTTTTGGAGCAAAGTGTTACTGCATTTCCAAGGTCAAGAGGCGTTTGGCAGTCGACCTTTTTCACATGTCACTAGGCGCTCCAAATTAATTAAGATTGGAACTCATTGTAACTAAAGATAATACGTGTAGTAAGAAGTCCCAAGTCGTATTTTTTTAAGGATAACTAATTAACGTGTGTTAATTCTAGAATTGATTTAAATCGAATTTTTACATCAACAAGATCAAAGAATAAGATCTCAGAAAGTTCACTCTCTTCTAAACATGATCCATTTCCTTCTTATCAAACTAAAATCAACTAAGCTCAGATTCTAATGTCTCATTGAATCAAATAGATCAATTATTATCTTTTCAATCCACAATCACAGTAAACATGAAACTTAAGAGCTCAATCAAAATAATATTGAAAAGAGGGAAACAATCAAAACATCAAGTTAAGTTTTCCACAATTAAATTCAATCACAGCACAAAGGTCAAATGTTGAGATCAAGTGATTTTGATATGGGCACAGATTAAATGCAACTAAGAATATAAAAATTCAAACCAAAATCAGATTGCAAGAATTAAGAAGCTGAACAAAATTTGGATTACAGAAGTTCATCAAGATCAGATTAGCAAGTAGAATGTTAGAAATAGAATTGCAGAGAAAGCAAAACTCAAACAAGAACTGAAATGAGAAATGCAAAACAAAGAATAGAGAGCAATCTATCTATCAGATCTTCAGATATGAGTAAATGTATCATATATGAAAAGAAAACAAAACCTAAAATCATTCTACACCTCAAAACCGGATCTAAATCTCTCCTCTTTGTTGTGAAACAGAGCTGAATCAGGGAACGCCCATCAAGCAATCACTGGCGAAGAATCAAGCACTCCAGCTAGTGCAAGCCTACGGTCACAACTTCTGGGAACGCCTCTTGAGCTCCCGGATTGGATGACACTCTCATCGCACGAACACAGACGCTGAATTCTGGAATTTGCACACACTCTATTGACTAATCAGATCCACTCGAGTGCAGGAGATGAAATGAAGATGGAATGAAATCCGAAGCTACTGGAACACCTCTCGAGCTCCGGTGGCTAATGAAGATTGCAGATAAGGGGAACACCTCTCAAATCTGGATCGCGGAACTGGAATCAGAAATCAAACATCACGGACTGGGAATGCCTCTGCCGCTCTTCTGAATTCGGACGACGAACGCCGTAGCTCAGTGATCGCTGACGACGAAGAAGTGGGAGCTGCGACCGACGCTGCGAAGAAGAAGAAGGAATAGTAGGAAATCACGAGGAACCGAGCTCAAGAAGCACTTTAGCTTCTCGCGGCTTTTAAACCTCTCCCAATCTGATCCAACGGCTGAGAATTCTCGGGGCTCAATCAACGGTGGAAGATCGCCTAAAATCTGATCCAAAGGTACTGATCTTCATCTACGGTCCAGATCTACTTCTCATTAGGTTGGATGAGCCGGATCTTCAATGGATGGCATAGATCTGCTCCAATCTTGAATGAACGACTATGATTATTCTAGAGCTTGATCGCCTCGTTTCGTCCTAGATTTGATCTTAAATGTGGTCTGATTTGATCGGGTCCATGACCCTTTTGATGCCTACAAAATAATAATCAAATATTAGCATCACATGATAATTGGCTAATTTGCAATTAAGTCCAAGATCAAATGTAATTATGAAATATGATGTATATATGAATTCAATCTATGAAAAGATAATTAAAAACATGCATTATGAATCAAAATAATGTAGCAAAATCATGATTATCAGCGTTCCACAAGGAGAAGAAGCAAGCTAGGTAAATATTGTAAGATTTGTATTGTATACGCTTATTTTTTTTCTTGTTGTATTGAGAGTGTGTGTAAGGCTTCTCCGCATTTGGTAGTTACCGTAAATGAGTGTTTTCATAGTGGATGAGCGTGTCGTGTGTGGATTCTTGGATTAGTCATCTCTTCTTCAGATGGATACCAAGTAAATCCTCTTGTTAGTGTCGTGGGTCTTGTTTCGAGTCTTTCTGCCGCATATCAACAACAATGAAGCAAGCCAACGAAGCATGATGAGCTATTCACCCCCTCTAGCTACAAATCGACCCTAACAGATGACTCGTCCAAACGGGTCAATCAACAATTTTCAGAGGGGATTCTAAATAACCCTCTGCCGAAGCACTACACCTCACTAACGATTGGGGAATACAATTGGACGACCGATCTCGACGACCACTTGGCCAAGTTTGACAACGCAGCCATGCTGCACCAATACACAGATGGGGTAAAATGTCGAGTCTTCCTTACCACGTTATCTAGATCGACACAACGCTAGTTCAGAAGTTTGTTGAGAGACTCAATCCACAACTTCAAAGACTTTCGAGCGGCCTTCTTGCATCACTTTACTAGCAGTCGCCGCCACCAGAAGACGAGCGTGAACCTATTCTCACTAAAGCAAGGGTCGTAAGAGACCTTAAGGGCATATATTCAACGCTTCAATCAGGTGGCGATGGGCATCCCGGTGGTCTCCTCGGATGTATTGGTAAACAGTTTCACTCAGGGGCTAACTGAAGGAGAATTTTTCGATCACTCATTCAGAAGCTGCCAAAGGACTTTGGCTATCTACAAAAAAAGGCCAATGAATACATCAATGTAGAAGAAGCCCAGGTGGCTAGAAAAAAATAGGCACCTGCCGAACCAGTGGCGGCGTCCAGGCGACGTCAACCAAGCAGCCATCAGCTCCTAAAGGGTCCCGATCAGGAGGAACTCAGCCACAACACGAGCCTAGGATGCATGTCGTATAGCACGTTAGGGTTGGACGCCCAAAAGCCTCCAGGAGCAAAATATGGATGCCAATATTTTGCTCCTTCCATCAGTCAGCGACTCATAATACCCGAGACTACTACCTAACTGACAGACCAACCCTAAGAAGGTAGTATCATCAATCATCGTTGCCCGATCAGAGATATAGGTGCCGATAAGCTGGGCAAAGGGAAGACGAAAGGACAACGGTCAAACTATGCCACAATCAATCTCAACAACAGAACAATCCAAGTCCTGTTCGGGAGTAGGCCGAACAAAGATGACCCTCAACTTGAGAGAAAGAAAATAGGAGCAACACCACTCGGGATGAGATAGGAATGATCGTGGGGAGGGGAGGGGGAGATCGACGGTGATTCCAATCGAGCGAGAAAGTTGCACGCTCGGTAGCTTGAAACTCACGCGGTAGGCTGCAACAAGGAGAAGACCAAGGAACCTGAGATCAGCTTCAGCTTGAACGATTTGGGGGGGGGGGGTAGAGATCCCTCATGACAACGCCCTAATTATTCGAGCAGTAATAGCTAATTATGTTATTCACCGTACCTTTGTTGACACAGAAAACTCGGTGAACATCATATTCAAGAAAGCGTTCGATGAGCTGCAAATCGACCGAGGCGATTTACTGCCCATGACGGCTCCACTCTATGGGTTCATCGGGAACGAAGTGTTGTTGATCGGCCAATTGTGCCTAGCCTTCTCGCTCGAGGAAGAGCCGCTAAAGAGGACACGAATGACCAATTTCATCGTGGTGGATGCGCCGTCAGCCTACAACATCATTCTGGGCCGACCGATGTTGAATGTGTTGGGACCGAAAATGTAGCTAGAACCGGGGAGGGGGGGTGAATAGCTCGGCGCGATCTTGTGCTCGTCGTTGCTTGTTTCTTTAATGATGTGCAGCGGAAATACAAGAAAACAAACACACAACGCTAACACAAGGGATTTACTTGGTATCCACCTCAAGAAGAGGTCACTAATCCAAGGATCCACACACTCACGCACCCTCCACTATGAAATCACTCCTTTATGGCAACTACCGAAGGCGGAGAAGCCTTACAACACTCTCAATACAACAAGAAATAAAGATAAGCAAATACAAGGGAAAAGCTTACAAGATTTACACAAGAAACCCTAGCCCTAGCTTCTTCTTTTTGTTGTAACTCGCCTCTCGACTTGGACGTGCCTCCAAGATCCTTCAAGAACTAGCGTGAGAGTGGAGAAGAAAGCTGTGGAGAAATCGCCTGTGTCGCTCGTGGAGTGGAATCGAAGAAGTTGCTGAGAAAAACGCTCGCCAACGTCTTTATCTGCGCCAACAGTCGAATCTCAATCAATTGGATTGCTCCCAATCGATTGGAGAGGCTTTGGATCGATCGGCCGATCGATCTAGAGCACCTCTATGCTCTCAAGAATTGCCTGGATCGATCGGTCGATCGATCCAGGGCTTATCGTGAGAAATCGCAGCTCCCAATCGATCGGTTGATCGATTGGAGGCTCTGAATCGATCGGTCGATCGATCCAAAGCTATTCTGTGCGATTGCGAGCTTCTCCCAATCGATCCACTGATCGATTGGGAGGAGGCTTGTCGCGGGGACTCACCCGATCAATCAGTCGATCGATTAGGCATGAGCCAATCGATCGGCTGATCGATCCAGTTCATGATTTTTGCCCAAAACCAAGTCCAAAGTCCCCTAAACTAACATCCGGTCAACCATGACCTGTTGGTACATCATGCCTAGCATCCGATCACCTTTGACCTGCTAGGACTCCCTCACCAAGTGTCCGATCAATCCCTTTGACCCACTTGGACTTTTCTCCTCGTGTCAAGTATTCGGTCAATCCCTTTGACCCACTTGGACTTTCACCAGATATCTGGTCAACCTTGACCCATCTGGATTTCCTTTGCCTGGCTTGACTCACCAGGACTTCCCTTTTGCCTAGCTTCACTCATTAGGACTTCACATCTGTCTAGCTTCACTCACCAGGACTTTCCTTCTGTCTGGCTTCACTCACCAAGACTTTCCTTCTGCCTAGCTTCACTCATTAGGACTTCTCATCTGCCTGGCTTCACTCACCAGGACTTTCCTTCTCTGCCTAACCTCCCAGTTAGGACTTTCACCTGGCTTCACTCACTAGGATTTTCCAGTCAAGTATCCAGTCAACCTTGACCTACTTGACTCTCCTTCACAATCTCCCCATATGAACAATTGCACCTGCAATCTCCATGTATTGTCTACATGTATTGTCAAACATCGAAACCCAAACATCAAGACTTGAGCTTAATCCAATTCAAGCTCAGTCAACCAGGTCAACCTTGACCTAGGGAATCTTGCACCAACAAAATGAGTTCTGAGCGGTGGTATCCACTTTTTGCTAGAAGATCAAGTTCCCAGTGGGAGACAAGGTGGTCGAAGTTAGAGGCGATCAGTTGGCCGCTCGGCTTTGCTATGTCGAGATGGTCAGACGGAAGCATGAATCGCTCGGAAGACACCGCCCATGGAGGTGAGCTCTATCATGGAGAAGCCTCCTGCTTTGGTCTACGATGGAAATGAGGAGGTCCTGATCCATCCAAACTGATCGGAGGCGATGACCTTTATCGTCGCCTATCTAGAAATCAAGAAAAAAAGCAGAGTTAGTCACCTACCTCAGACAAAACTATGACGTGTTCGTCTGGTCGATGCACGAATTGTCTTGCATTTCTCCGAACGTGGCTTAGCACGAGCTACATATCCAACCGGACTCCCGGTCGGTTAAACAGAAGAAGAGAGACTTCATCCTAAAGCATAATTTGATCATCCGGGTGAAGATAGAAAAATTACTGGAGGCCGGCCATATACGGGAAGTCCAATTCCCAAGTTGGCTCTCTAATGTGGTACTGGTCTCCAAACTAGGCAATAAATGGTGGGACTGCATCAACTTCCTTGACTTAAATAAGGCATGCCCGAAGGAATTCTATTCGTTGTCTCGGATAGACAAAATGGTGGACTCCATAATGGGCTACGAATTAATATGCATGCTACGCATACCAGGGCTACCACCAAGTGTCGCTCGCTCGAGAAGCTCAAGAAAAGGTCAGTTTCATCACAGCCGACGGAACCTATTGCTACAACATCATGTCATTTGGACTAAAGAACGTCGGAGCAACTTACCAAAGGCTGATGAATAAAGTGTTCCGTAGGCAGATCGACCGAAACATGAAGGTCTATGTCGATGACATACTAATAAAATCTCTCCGAGTGGCTGACCTCTGTGCGGACGTCGAGGAGACGTGTCAAACTTTAAGAACCTATGGAATGAAATTAAACCCCAGCAAGTGCTTGTTCGGAACGAGGAGCGATCGTTTTCTTGAGTATATCGTGATCGAGCAGGGGATTGAGGCAAATCCAAGTAAGTTGAAGACCCTGCAAGACACGCCTCCGTCTCACAATTTGAAGGAGGCCCAACGACTGATCGGACGGATCACTGCGCTTTCAAGGTTCATCTCTAAGACATCCAATCAAAATATGCCATTCTTCAAAGTACTACGACGGGCTACAAGATTCCAATGAGACGCAGAGTGTGTCTGGGCTTTGGAAGAGCTCAAGGAGTATTTTAACTCCTTGCCTGTGTTAGCTAAGCCGAGCGTCGGAGAGACTCTCTAGATCTATCTGTCATCCACCGAGCATGCGGTCGGATCGACATTGGTCAAGTAGAACGACCATGAACAACAACTTGTGTATTTTTTAAGTCATATATTGAAAGATGCTGAATCTCGCTACACTGGTTGGAAAAGTTAGCTTACGCTCTGGTGCTTGCCGCTCGGAGACTCCGCCCTTACTTTCTTGCTCACCCGATCATCGTCATGACCAACAGTACCCTGGAAAAAGTCCTCCTCAACCCAGAGACGTTCAGGCGGCTGATCAAATAGATAACTGAATTAAGAGAGTCTGATATTCAATATCAACTTCGAACGGTAATCAAAGCACAGGCCTTGGTTGATTTCGTCATAGAAGCCCAAAACGCAGAACTTGAAGCAACCTAGAGAGTATATGTGAACCTGAGTCAATGAATAGATCTCTTTACTTGTACGACTTAGATGTCTCGTATTTCTCAAAAATGTGATTCGATTGATGGGATTTTGTATGATACTTTTGAGATCGATGAGATTGATATTCAAATATTTCTTAGAACGTATTAATTTGACCCCATAAGTGGAACCACAAACCAATATCATGTTGCCACCAGAAGCAGAAACTCGTATTTCTTCCAGAATATCTCCTAATTGTTCCAGAGCAACTAGAAAGAGATTTTTTAATGAATTCAGTTCAGATTTAGATGTAGGATACATATCCAAAAGTTTTCGCAACTCAATCATGTATGATGGAATCATCAAAGATTTGATCTTTTCTAACTCTATCTATAACTCACTAGAGGCTCAGGAAACAAAGAGAAGATGTATGCGAACGAGATATCCAGCAACAAGAAGAAGGAAAAGGATTGAATAGAGGAACTCCTGAGTATTTGTTAATCTCAGATGTGTCCATATCAATGGAACGGGTGACTCATTATTTCGATGAATCGTTTCTTCGGACAGAAGGAGATTCTGGAAACACTTACTCGAAATCTTACTTATCAGACTCGAAATCTTACTTTTTAGAGTCAGAGTCCATTGTGGAAGAATCTTCTGAGGAATTAGCCATGATATATCTTATACATGCATAATATCTCTCATAATGGATACAAATTTGTGCCTACTATTTAGTATCCTTTGTATCGGCAATGGTTCTAAAAAAATCTCTAAAAGGGTGGTGAAATTTAGATATTTCCACCCTGTCGAAGTAAAGAACCATGGTATATATGTTTGGAAGAGATTCCATTTTGAGAGATTGAAAAGAGCACTATCTCATTGAAAGGTGTTATACATCTGCCCTTTCTCAACGTATTTATTTAGAGAAAGACTCCATTTTTTTCCTCTTTTCATATGGGAAATCCTTCTTAGAACATGGAGTGTGGATCAAATCCATGTTTGAATTGAAACTGTGACACTCATTCAAGTTCTTCCCTTCTGAATCAGATAGATTCATATCTGAAAGAGGCTGACAATAAATTCTTTCAAAATTAACTATTTGTTCCTCTGTTAGAGGTGTTGTAGAAATGTTTGCGATCGAGTAAATATCTCTATGAACGAATGGCTCGGATCAAATTGGAAAATGGAAAATTTTGTACAAGTTATACCTTTCATCACAACTTTGTGTAAAATCGTTAAGTATAAATATGTCAGATACATGTGACTCGATTGGCAAAATAGTCTCTCTCTCCCCAAAAATATATATTTTTTTACCGACGCACGAAGAAAATATTTTGTTGCGAATGAACAAGATAGTGAGGAATTGTCCATATGTAGGATCATAATTATTAATAGGGGTCTTTTTCACATAAAAAGGTAATCTTTTGTTACAATAGAATCAGAAGTGATTTGGATCATTCAAGAATCGAAGTGGATTTGCTTTATTAAAAGAAGATATCAATGAATTTTTATGAAATGGTTTCACGAGATTCAGCCAATTGTCTCGATCATGGAATATCATTGATAAATAGGAATCCGTGTTATCAAAGGATTTCCTACGATTATTTCTAGTATGGAATGAGTCAATCAACCACTTTAGTATCTTTTTGAAGCAAAATGGTAATCTTGTTCCTCCATTGATCAAGGATTTCGATCTTTTGGAAGTATGATGATCATCCAATATGAAGGATTTCAATTTATTCAAATGAATGATTTGAACATCTATGATTACTACTGGAAAAATATATAAAAGATCGTTGGGCCATGCGGGTTCTCCATAGTAATTATGTCCCATCCCTTTAGTCAATTTAGCTCTTAATACAGGATCATTCAAATCAAGTTTTTTTGTTATTAGGATAGGTGAATTCTTATGGATACATCCCCTGAAGGAACCAAACATGATAATTTTTCATCATCCGGCTCAAGCAAGAATGGAAGGATTGGTATAAATAGATCCATATAAAATCCATATCTCATACATATCCCCACATCTCATATATAATGACTCCATGTAAGAAAGTATTTACCGGACTCCATTTTTTTTTATAAAGTTGGACCTATTCATTGCAATTGATTCAGTTCTTATAGGTAAATGCTCAATATCCAAGTAGGCTTATAAATTTGATCATAATCATGTCCTTTTTGGATTGTCTTATGTCTTTTTATTTGTGTTTACCCCCACAACATCTCGATTTTTTTACATACAAAGTATTTACTTGTTACTAATAAAGTGGAACCTCTGTTCTTCCTTAGATCCCCTATTTCACTCCGATAGTATTATGGATCGGGATCGATGTAGAGGAAATGAATGTATTTCTATACTATAAATAAGGAAGTGTAATAAACAGAACATTGAATCATGCCACATCACTTATTTTATTCTATGGAATCTTACGGAGTCTGTTCATGCATAACATCATTCAGGTATGATCATGGAAAAGGCTCTCCTCAAGCGAACCGACCTATCCTCTACTACATAAGTACATAAGGGGCTTACATAATGGTTGGATGTGGAGACACATTTGGCTGTGAATTCATTCCAACGTGGCAGATAAAACAATATATCTGCATGGCCAAATCAATAGTTCAAGTCACACACTCCCATAATTCACCCTATACTCGAAAAATCTACTTCAACTATTTATATCAAATAAGGAATACAATATTTTTAAGTTGAAGAAAAATATCCAAATAACATGTCTTACTTTTTCAATAATCCATATTTCTAGCAATGATGAAATATTTTTGTCTATCGTTCCTCGCCAGTATGATATGATCAATTACAAATATCTATGATTCTATAAAGGACTAGAAATTCCTTGCTTACGTATGATTGGAAAATGCATTAACATAAATACGACAGTAAGAAGAGGCAATACAAAAGTGTGTAAAATATAAAAATGAGTTAAAGTAGATTGGCCCACACTAGCACTTCCACGTAATAACTCTACCAAAGGCGATCCTATTCCAGGAATAGCTTCAGGTACACCCGTCACAATTTAGACTGTCCAATAACCAATTTGATCCCGAAGTAAGGAATAATTAGTTACACCAAAAGATGTGGTCAATATAGCCAAAACCACACCTGTAACCCAAGTTAATTCGCGGGGTTTTTTAAAATCCACCTATAAGGTACACACGAAATACGTGAAGAATCATCATTAGAACCATCGATGAACTGATCGGATTAACCAACGAAAGTTGGCCTCAGTCATTATGTATTGAACAGATGAAAAAACCTCTGTAACAGTCGGACGGTAGTAAAAAGTCATAGCAAACCCTATAGCTACTTGTACTAAAAAACAAGTAAATGTGATCCCCCTAAACAATAAAATATGTTGGTATGAGGAGGAACATATTTACTAGTTATATCATCTGCAATCACCTGAATCTCGAGGCGTTCCTCAAACCAATCATATACTTTATTGAGATAGGTAACCCAAAACTAGGAAACTCCCCTCAGAGAATCATATATGAGAATTTCATCTCGTACGGCTCAAGCTGAAACATACAAATGTTGATTTCAACATATATATAATAGAAAGTTAAAAACTTCTTAGCTTATCCACTTAATTTACTCCGACCCAAAGATACGAAGTAAAAAAATTGGAAATCTATTCTTTGTATTTTTTGTATGATAAGGCCTAAAAATATCAAGTTGGCTCATCCGTCTTTTTTGATGTTGATTATTACAGGCCTCTTGAATCTTCTCTTTCCTATTTATTTTTAATTTGATTTCTTGTTTTTTTTGTAATGTGTATTGACTCTTATTTAACTATTTATTTATCTTTCTTAACTATTATATATATTTAGTATAGGAATTCACTTGTTGAGATCCCATGAATCAATTGAAACTCCAGATTCATACTAGAACCACGATGATTTAATAAAGCCAAGCTAAACTCAAAGGTTCTTTGACTAAGAATACTTTCATAATCACTTATTCAATGAATGTATGTTATGACTCAACAAAATCTAGATCTAGAAAAAGAGTTGTCCTTCGGTAAAAAAAAGTAAGTCTGAAAGAAGAAAAATCGTTTGATTTAGGAAATATTTATTTGAAATTTTTGGAGTCCGGTTTCGAGGTCCAAATATTAGTTATGAATCATAGTTTTCGTATTTCTTTTCTTGATCTATTCTATATTACATGGATTTCGTGTTCCGGATACTAGAATAATTATCCGACGAAATAGACTCATCTTGATAGAGATGACAAAACTATTCTCTATATTATTAATAGGATCAATTATAACAAGTCACACACTCATATTCCGGAGATACTGAAACAAATAAATTCACGGTCGAACTACCAGAATGGTCTAGAAATCAAAGTTTTAAGTTTAAGTAAAGTAATTTTTTTAACTAATACTTTATAGTTCTTATTAAAGTTAACTCATTGCAATTCCATCCAGTAAAATGGAAGAATTATAAATTTTCAAAATAATAGGTAGAAATACCGCAAATAGGGTCATAGAAATCCCCATTAGTGGTGTAGTCCCCCATCCCGGAGCTACTTTACCATATTCCGAATTCAGTGGTTTCAATAAATTCCCTACGGTAGTTCATCTTGACCCAGATCTAGAACTATCCTCAATAGTTTGTGTAGCCATAAATCCTATTTATTTAATCATTGGTTGAGATTTGCTGACTTTGTATACCATTTCGTTGTAGTTGTAAATAAACGATCTTATTATAGATCTATTGTATTGTGATCTTGAAATTGTCTAAAAATGGAAATAGCAACCCTAATTGTCATCTTTATTGTTGGTGCAATATCCCTCAGGTCAAGGTTGACCTGGGTAACCAAGCTGAGTCTTGGTTTGGGTTTAGATGTTTGACAATAAGATATTGATTGAAGAAGAGTCAAGTAGGTCAAGGTTGACTGGATACTTGACTAGGAAGTCCTAACTGGGATGTTAGGCAAAATGAAAGACCTAGTGAGTGAAGCTAGGCAGTATGAAAGTCCTGGTGAGTGAAGCCAGGCAGAAGAAAGTCCTGGTGAGTGAAGCCAAGCAGAAGGAAATCCTGGTGAGTGAAGCCAGGTGAAAGTCCTAGTGAGTGAAGCTAGGCAGATGGAAAACCCTAGTGAGTGAAGCTAGGTGAAAGTCCTAGTGAGTGAAGCTAGGCAGATGGAAAACCCTAGTGAGTGAAGCTAGGTGAAAGTCCTGGTGAGTGAAGCCAGGCAAGGGAAAATCCAGATGGATCAAGGATGATCGGACATCTGGTGCTGGGAAGTCCAAGTAGGTCAAAGGATTGACTGGATACTTGGCATGAAAGAAAAGTCCAAGTGGGTCAAAGGGATTGACCGGATACTTGGCACAGAGAAAAGTCCAAGTGGGTCAAAGGGATTGACCGGACACTTGGTAAGGGAGTCCTAGCAGGTCAAGGGAGTGACTAGATGCTAGGCATGACATACCAACAGGTCAAGGTTGATCGGATGTTGGTTTGGGAGGTTTAGGACTTGGTTTTGGACAAAAACCAAGTGCTGGATCGATCAGTGGATCGATCCAGACCTATCCCAACGAACAGAGAGCTTCTGGATCGATCCGTGGATCGATCCAGAGGTCCCAATCGATCCATGGATCGATTGGGACGCGGCTGCTTCGCGCGATAAGCGCTGGATCGATCTGTGGATCGATCCAGGCGCGTTTCCAGAGCACAGAGGCGCTCTGGATCGATCCGTGGATCGATCCAAAGCCTCCCCGATCGATTGGGAACATTCGAATCGATCGGGATCCGACCGTTGACATCGTTTATAGCTGCAGGCATTCGATGGCTGCGGAAGAACTTCACCGATTCACTCCAGAGCTCTCGCCAACTCCTCCACAGTACTCAAAAAGCTCAGATCGCCAGTTCTTGAAGGATCTTGGAAGCTCTCCAAGTCAAGAGGCGGATCAAAGCTAAGAAGAGAAGCTAGGGTTAGGGTTTTGTACTCATTGTAAGCTTGTAAGCTTGTATTTCTTGTATCCTTTCCCTCTCTTCTTGTATTGAGTATTGTAGGGCTTCTCCGCCCTTGGTAGTTACCACAAAGGAGAGTTTTATTTAGTGGAGGGTGTGTGTGTTGGTGTGGATCCTTGGATTAGTCACCTCTTGTGAGGTGGATACCAAGTAAAACCAACCGTGTTAGCGTTGTGTGTTTGTTTCTGTATTTTCCGCTGCACATATTTGAAGGAACAAGCAACGCCGAGCACCGAGCGAACGCGACGAGCTATTCACCCCCCCCTCTAGCTACTTTTGGTCCTAACAAGTGGTATCAGAGCAAGGTTGCTCTTCACCGGAATCATCGCCGGAAGGGTCAAGTACAACAAGAAAAGCTAAAGGGTGAAGAAGTTGGAGCAAATTCTTCAAGTTCAAGATTCTATCAAGCTCAACTTCAAGATGCAATTCCAAGATGGACTTGGATTTGACACAAGGGTGGCTCCACCATATTCATCTACAAGCTTCGATTCTTGGAAATCAAGAATCGAAAATTTTCTTATGATGGAGATAGAGCAATGGTTTGCTCTCATGGAAGGTTTTGAAGCTCCCACAAATTCCAAGGGCAAAGTACTCAAAAGGAGCAAGTGGAGCAAAGACCAAATCCAAAGATGTGAGGCCAATGACAAAGTGACCAAGCTTTTGGTCAATTTATTGCCAAGCAACATCTTGGAACAAATTGGAGAGTTTGAAGATGCCAAGGAGCTTTGGAGAGCAAATTGGCAAGAATTCATGAGATCCCCTCCACTGTATCAAATCAAGAAGAATCCAAAGAGGGCGACTCATTGGATCAAGACCAAGAGGAGGACTCCGAGGTTGAGAGATACTCAACCTCCGAAGAAGAGGAAATCCAAGAAGCTTCATCCTCAAGGGAATGCACCGAAGGGAACAAGGAGGGAGCATACTCCTTGTTTCACATTCAAAATGATGAAGCCTCCACCTCTAGGATTGAGGGGGAGCAATTCTTGGTGACGCCGGATCAAGAAGAAGGAGAAGCTTCTACATCCGGGTCAAGTGAAGAAGAAGAAGATTGTGCCACATCCGAAATTCAAGAAATATCAAATGGAGGAGCAAGTGCCATCCCTATACAAGAAGGTATAAATGTTTCAATTAAAAATAAAAATCATATAATATGTTTTGAGTGTAGGGAAAGTGGGCACTACAAGAGCAAATGCCCTAAATTGGCCAAGAAGAAGGGCCAAGTGGCACAAAAGGGCAAGGAGAAGCTCAAGGAGACCACCCCCGGGACAAAGAAGAGCAAGGAGCACATTGTGTGCTTCTTGTGTCAACAAAAAGGGCATTACCGAAGTCAATGCCCCAAGGGGAAGAAGATGGTCAAGGCTCAAGGAGGCACTAGTCAAGGGGGAGCCTCCAAGGTAAAAAGGAAGGTAACTTTCATTGAGCCTATTCCCTTGCAAAATGGTAAAAAGCATGCTAGGTCAAATTTTTATCATTTTAATGCGATTTACCATAAGAATAGAAAGCATGAGGGCCTTAAGGAAAAACATGTGGCCCTACATGCCAAAACTACCCAACCTAAGGTTAGGAAGGTAGATAGACATTTGGGCAATAACTCTAAAGATTTTAGATACAAGCCCAAAAACAAATATGCTCATGAATCAAATGAAAAATCTAAAACTAAGGACTTAGTGATAGAAAATCAAGTCTTGAGATCAAGGCTTGATAAAATGGAAAAGACCCTAAAAAGGATGGAAAATATCCTATTAGGGCAAAATGAGCATAACCTAGGTTTAGGGGTACAAAAGTCATCCAGTGGCCATAAAGGTTTGGGATACAAACCAAAAGCCAAGAAGGATGTGCCTAGTTATCATAGGGTTCCATATAGTTATGGAACGAACCCTAAGTCTAGAGGTCAAGTCAAGGATACAAGGGAAGATATCCCTAGAAGTATCTTTGCAACCAAAGTGACTAAGACTTCTAAGAAGTCTAAGAAAGTCACGAACAAGGTTACAAGGGAGGCTATCCCTAGAGTTGACCTAGAAAATGTGACCAAGGCCTCTAAGAAGCCAAACAAGGTCACCAGGAAGGTATCTAGGGAAGTTATCCCTAGTGAATACCTAGAGCATCCAAGGAGCACCAACAGGTTTTGGGTTCCTAGGAGCATCTTCTCTACCCCATAGATGGGTTAGAGAGTGTCAACTCCGATTAGAAGGGTAGTTAACCCAACTTTGAGGAAATTGACACTCAAGGAGCATTTTCAAGGTTTTAGTTAACCTTTGAAAATGAAATGGACCTATTGATTACTCCTTGAAAGAGTAAAATGTGCCTAATGGTGGAAAAATTGATTTTAATCTTAAATGGCACATATTGGGAAATTCATAAGAACTATCAAGTTGGGATTTTGGTATGTTCTTAGGCAATTTAAGGCAATCCGGGCCTTAATTTAAAAGTGCTACTCTTGTGGAAAAATGGAATATGCCAACATTTGAGGACATGTTTATTTTCAATTGGCATACATTAAATCAAGGAAATTAGAAATGCCAATTTAGGCTTTGGCATTCTCTTAAAGCACTTTAGGGCAATCTAGGTTTAAGTTGTAAGTTTAGCTAAGACTTTAAAGATACTTAGATAGTTAATCTAAGTATATTTTATTTATGCTAAATCTTGCCATGATTGTTTGCCCATCATATGCCATGACATCATGTCTATTTTTGAATTCATTGTTTTAGTATGAAAACTCCAAAAAATACCATGTCATGACATTCATACATCATGTAGTAATAGGATATTTTCTTTTGAAAATTATTTTCTTTTGATGTATGCCATAATATAATCATGCATTAAGTTTAATTCCTTGTAATTAAGGACAAATGGCATTTAACGACACTTATTGACAAGTGACATCCTAGGTGGATGTCTAACATTTCTAAAATGCCTAGATAAATATGCATGATCCCTAGATTAGGGCAAAAACCAAAATCTACATCTCACAAAGACCCCTAAGGTGACTTGTATGTGTTTTAGTGCATATTATATACAAGTGAGATGTTAAGATGATGAACAAAGCTCAAGATGTTGATTTAGTGCATTCTTTTGAGTTTTAGGTTCATCAAAACACATAGTTATGTGTTTTCCCATCATTGGGAAAGCTAATGTACAAGTCATGTGCATTAAGCCCAAGGAATGTGATGGGATATTGGTTTTGAAAATGTTTTTAAAATGTTTTTGGAAAACCTTGGTGAAGGCTATCTTTTGATAGTAATCACCATTGAATAGTTAGACACAAACTTGAAGAAAAACACTAAAGTTTTTGCAAGTTTTCAAGTTTGTGTCAATCTTTGAAAATATGATGTATTTTCATAGAAAGCTATTTTTCCATGATTAAGTATGCACTAAATAATGTCTACACGAAATTTCATAATTTTTGGATTTTTGTAGAATTTTCTAGGGGTTTCTGAAGTTGACTGAAATGGAATTTCAGCAACTATCAGAGCTCCGATCGATCCATGGATCGATTGGAGTTCCTGAATCGATCCATGGATCGATTCAAACGGCAATTCCCGCGAGCAGAAGCTCGCTGGATCGATCAGCCGATCGATCCAGGGAGTCTGAATCGATCAGTGGATCGATTCAGAAAGGTTCAATCGATTGGAACCCAACTTCAATCGATCCAAGTTGCTGATTTCAGCATATTTGAACCTCTTTGAGTCTAGGTAACCATTCCAAACCCCTTAAATACATTTGTATACATACAAAGGGTGTTTTCATGTTGAGAACAAGGATGGATTGGTTAACGAAGACTAAGTAGAAGTTTAGGTTGAGGTTGTTTCAAATTTTGAATATTTGAACCTCAAAACTTCTAAATTTGGGTTTCCTAATGTTTTAGGGATTCCAAGTCATTGTTGGTGCAATGACAGAGGTTACCACCATGTCTTTAGGGGGAGGGACTCTTTAAAGACATGAAAATTATTTTTCATGAACCTTGGAAGGTGGTTAACCTTCTGTTGTGGACTTGCTCAAGGTTGAGCATTTAAACTTGAAATGGGGAGAAATGGGGAGTGGATATCCTCATTATTTCAAGTGGACACTCAAGTGGTAGATAATGCTCAAGGCTGGGTAGTTGTCTACATTGAGGGAGAAGTTAAGGATAATTGAAGGGTATGAGACCTTCATTATCGTGTTGATCACAACGAGTGATGTTGTGAACAACGATGAGCAACTCTTCAGGGGGAGAGTCTTCAACAAATGGATTTGTTGAAGTGTGCCCAGAATTGGAGCATAGGTTGATGTGTGTCCAACGATGGGTTGATGTGTGCCAATAGGGGGAGAATGTATGGTTAAGCTTAGTCCTTCATTACCAATGGGAAGGTCATAGGGGGAGAATGAAAGGACTCATGAAAGGGAGTAAGTTAGACTTTCATTACCTAGAGGGAGTTTGCCCTCTTAGGGGGAGAATGAAGAGCTTAATTTATGCTTTCATTACCTAGTGGCATGAAGAAGGAGGCTATGAGATTAGCCTAACTTACATATGGGATTGTAAGTGTTATTGTGGTATTGTCAAACATCAAAAAGGGGGAGATTGTTGGTGCAATATCCCTCAGGTCAAGGTTGACCTGGGTAACCAAGCTGAGTCTTGGTTTGGGTTTAGATGTTTGACAATAAGATATTGATTGAAGAAGAGTCAAGTAGGTCAAGGTTGTTGGATACTTGATCGGGAAGTCCTAACCGGGATGTTAGGCAAAATGAAAGACCTAGTGAGTGAAGCTAGGCGGTATGAACGTCCTGAGTGAAGGCAGAAAGAAAGTCTGGTGAGTGAAGCCAGAAAGGAAATCTGGTGAGTGAAGCCGGTGAAAGTCCTAGTGGTGAAGCTAGGCGGATGGAAAACCCTAGTGAGTGAAGCTGGGTGAAAGTCCTAGTGAGTGAAGCTAGGCGGATGGAAAACCCTAGTGAGTGAAGCTAGGTGAAAGTCCCGGTGAGTGAGGCAAGGGAAAATCCGGATGGATCAAGGATGATCGAACATCCGGTGTTTGGGAAGTCAAGTAGGTCAAAGGATTGACTGGATACTTGGCATGAAAGAAAAGTCCAAGTAGGTCAAAGGGATTGACCGGATACTTGGCACAGAGAAAAGTCCAAGTGGGTCAAAGGGATTGACCGGACACTTGGTAAGGGAGTCCTAGCAGGTCAAGGGAGTGACTAGATGCTAGGCATGACATACCAACAGGTCAAGGTTGACCGGATGTTGGTTTGGGAGGTTTAGGACTTGGTTTTGGACAAAAACCAAGTGCTGGATCGATCAGTGGATCGATCCAGGCTCTGGATCGATCAGTGGATCGATCCAGGCTCTGGATCGATCAGTGGATCGATCCAGACCTGTCCCAGCGAACAGAAAGCTTCTGGATCGATCCGTGGATCGATCCAGAGGTCCCAATCGATCAGTGGATCGATTGGGACGCGGCTGCTTCGCGCGATAAGCGCTGGATCGATCCGTGGATCGATCCAGGCGCGTTTCCAGAGCACAGAGGCGCTCTGGATCGATCCGTGGATCGATCCAAAGCCTCCCCGATCGATTGGGAACATTCGAATCGATCGGGATCCGACCGTTGACATCGTTTATAGCTGCAGGCGTTCGATGGCTGCGGAAGAACTTCACCGATTCACTCCAGAGCTCTCGCCAACTCCTCCACAGCGCTCAAAAAGCTCAGATCGCCAGTTCTTGAAGGATCTTGGAAGCTCTCCAAGTCAAGAGGCGGATCAAAGCCAAGAAGAGAAGCTAGGGTTAGGGTTTTGTACTCATTGTAAGCTTGTAAGCTTGTATTTCTTGTATCCTTTTCCTCTCTTCTTGTATTGAGTATTGTAGGGCTTCTCCGCCCTTGGTAGTTACCACAAAGGAGAGTTTTATTTAGTGGAGGGTGTGTGTGTTGGTGTGGATCCTTGGATTAGTCACCTCTTGTGAGGTGGATACCAAGTAAAACCAACCGTGTTAGCGTTGTGTGTTTGTTTCTGTATTTTCCGCTGCACATCTTTGAAGGAACAAGCAACGCCGAGCACCGAGCGAACGCGACGAGCTATTCACCCCCCCCCCCTCTAGCTACTTTTGATCCTAACATTTATATCTGGTTTACTTGTAAGCTTTACTGGGTACGCCTTATATACCACTTTTGGACAACGCTCTCAACAACTAAAAGATCCATTTGAAGAACACGGGAACTAGTTGAAGTAATGAGTCTCCCATATAGGGTAGGGAGACTCATTACTTCAACTGAAATAATGAAAAATTATTTTACTTTTTTAGTTGGAACCTTAGGTGGTTCTTGAAAAAGATAGCAAAAGAAAGTATCCCTAAAGTAGAAACTAAAAGGAATGTATAAACCAATGCTTCCATAGATTCGATCGTGGTTTACAATTATAGCTTCCACACCTATTCATTTGGCATCATTTACCATATAGTATAAAATATAAATATAAAGAAAAGGAAAAGAAAAGAAGAGATAGGGATTCAAGTCGAGATTTCTTAACTACTCTAACCCTATGTCAAATAAAAAAAAGAGGCGAAAGATACCAGAGCAATCTTGTATCAGACTACTTGTCTCCTTGTAGTTGGATCTCCTATTTTTTGGAATGCTCCAAATTCCACTTGAGCATCCAAATCTGGATCAATACCAGCAAAAACATCTCTGAACAAGGTTCTAGCACCATACCAAATGTGTCAGAAAAAGAAGAGCAAAGCAAACGTAGCATGACCAAAAGTGAACCAACCCCTTGGACTGTTACGAAAAACGCCATCAGATTTCAAAGTAGTCCGATCTAATTTAAAATTTTCACATAATTGGGCACATATAGTATATTTTTTAATAGACACTGGATCACTATAATTGACTCCATTGAGTTCGCCACCATAGAATTCAACAGCTACACCTACTTGTTCAACACTATACTTTGATTCTGATCTCCTAAAAGGAACATCGGCTCTCACAATTCCATCTCCATCCACCAAAACCACTGGAAATATTTCAAAAAAAGTAGGCATACGACGTACAAAAAGCTCGCGCCCTTCTTTATCTCTAAAGACAGGGTATCCTAACCATCCAACAGCTATTCCATCCCCGTTTTCCATTGACCCTACTCTGAATAATCCCCCTTTTACCATATTATTACCAATGTAATCATAAAAAGTTAATTTTTCAGGAATTTTAGACCAAGCTTCTGATAAACTTAGATTTTCATCTAGTCCGGTGCTAACTCTTCGGTATATTTCTTGCTGAATGTATCGTCCGATCGGATGAAAGGGAAGTATGTGGGACGATCGTCGCTTGCTCGGGCGCAGGGGTGGAGGTTTCACCCCGCTCGGATGAGAGACATGGACTGGTCCTGGTTGGAGTCTGTGTAGTGGAGGTAGTAGATCGGTGGCAATCTCCGCACGACGCCTCTTTCGGCTTATCAACGACTTTCTGAAAGAAGCAGATTCTGAGGCCTCGGCGACTGGAATTACCGAAAGATGCTTGGGCAGGGGATTCACTGTGATAGTCGCTTCACCACCAACCGTATGACTGGCTACTCCGTCGCTCCCTTGGATTGGGGCCCCTGTGCTCTCTCCGAGCAGATCCTCATGAGAGCCGACAGGTTGCAAGCCCTGACTCTCCAACTCAGCCACGGTCACATCATTGATCTCTACGTCCGCGAGTTTGGATTTTCTGGCCAGAAATGCGCACAACATGGCTTAAGCTACAAAAGAAAAAGAGAAATCAGTTAGATTCAAAAGTTAGACTAAGAAGGAGCATACCTAGGCTGAACGGAAGCCTTGTGCAGATTGGGCTCAAGCCAAATACGTAGAGGACGTCCTTCAGCAGTAGCTTGTGAATATCATACTTCTGACCAGCCAAGCTGGAAGCCGCCTGAAGGTAGTTTGATCGACCCTTGTACCTGTCAAGCGACGGTGGATTCGCAACTTCTAGCTTCCAGTCGGTTGGGAAATCGGGTCGATCAGGGAAGTTGACAAAAAAAAATAGTAGTCCTTCCAATGCTTATTGGAGGACGACATCTTATCGAAAAAGACCGAGCCCACTTGGGCTTGGAATAGGAAGGTCCTCGGCTCAGATAGTTTTGGATAATAGAAGTAGTGAAAAAGCCGGGCGGACAGAGAAATGTCGTGTAGACGAAAAGGGACTACAATGTCGCACAACAGCTGAAAAGAATTTGGCACTAGTTGGTGGAGAGAAATACGAAAGTATTTGCAAACTGCATAGAAGAAGGGGTGAATAGGGAACCACAAACTGGTATATTGGCCCCTAAAGAAACATACAAAGCCCAGAGGAGTCTCATGGGGTCGATCGAATGAAGAAGGAAGGGCAATTTCATAGCCCGGAGGAATTTCGTAAACAGAGTTTAGGCTCTCTGCGTCACCCCCGACGAATCTACATTCGATGGAGGTGTACTAGGGGCCAGGAACAGGGACAGGAAGTTAAGAGGACTCGGCATCGGAAATAAAAATTGACGAGAACACAACAAGTTCGATTGAAAATACTACGAAACAACCAAAAGATTTGAATGAGAAGGAAGGCTTACAAGAAGGGGAAAGATCGTCGGAGCAGAGAGTGTAGCGGCAAAATCGAAGGAGAAGAGCACATAGTGGCAAAATCTGAAGACCAAGGGACAAAGTAGACAACGATGGCACACGCGATACTTATAAAGCATGCGGCCGATCGACTGTTGGTTGCTACTCGGAAAACCTAGAGGTTCCACTGTACAAAAATTTTGTACAAAGGTCTGAACCCTTTCCTAGCTACCATGTGTTCTTTTAAATTAAATTTTGGATCGCCTGCGGAACTTAACACGTTTGATCCAAAACTTAATCTATTTGTTCTTTTAGGTTTAGACTTGGATCTCCTGCGGAACTTAACACGTTCGACCCAAATCACCTTAAGTTATTAATTCCATTAAATATTAATTTCCATAATTGGTTCCCAGTACTGACTGTTGGAGTGTATACTGAAAGCCTAAGCTTTGTAAACATTTATTATGAATAAAGAATCACATTTGGTCTAATTGTCTACATTTGTTTGTAGTTGTTCATTTAATTTATATTGTAGATAACATAGTATGTGGTGTCACATACAGAAGATGATGTTATCAGTACCTTATAAATTATAAACAGTAGCTCATGACCAAAATGGAAAAGGAACAAACCATTAGAAGGTCGTAGTGTAATTAGGTATTAGTTTATCTTGACTATATAATTACACTAGTACACTCAGAGTGTATTGAGTAGGACCATTTGAGGTCGTTTCTTTTATACTGACTTTATAAAGGAACAAAGACCTCAGTTATTATGGAAGTGTGTGCTCTTAATCCTAATATAATAACAAACACATATATTTGATATTTATTTCTTTAATTTATCAATGGGTGAGATTTAGTTCGTTGAATCAATAAACCCGATAAGTTGGGAAATGGTATTACTTATAGTGTGTGTTGTTGATTATAGAAGGAAACTGTGTCCTAGAGATACTAGGTTGATAATGTCCTCAAGAGGAGCTCATAAAGATTGTCATGTTAAACCCTGCAGGTGGACTTAGTCCGACATGACAATAAGGTTGAGTGGTACTACTCTTGGACTTGATATTAATTAAATGAGTTGTCAGTAACTCACTTAATTAGTGGGCATTCGATATCTTAAACACAGGGAGACTAACACACTCATAATAAGAAGGAGCCCAAAAATGTAATTTGGGATTGGTGCGGTAGTTCAATGATAGTTCTCTAGTGGAATGAATTATCATTGATAAAATTAAGTTGTGTGTTCGGGGCGAACACGGGATGCTTAATTTTATCGGGAGACCAAAACCAATTCCTCCTCTCGGTCCCTATCGTAGCCTCTTATTTATAGAGTTCTATACCCACCTATACCCACCTTCTAAACTCACCCAATAGGGGCCGGCCAAGCTAGCTTGGGAACAAGCTAGGGCCGACCTAGGTATATTATTGGGTGGCCGACCCTAGCTTGAACCCAAGCTAGTGGGGGCCGGCCAAATTAAATTAAAAAGGGATTTTAATTTTAATTTTTATTATTATGTGGAAGATATAATTTAAAGAGAATTAAAATTAAAATATCTCTCTTGTAAAAGATCTATAAAAGATTAAAGAAAGAGATTAGATCTCTTTCCTTATTTGTAGATTGGAGAGATGTTTTATTTTTTCCTTAAAAATTATTCACATGTTGATAAAATTAAAATTATAGAAATTTCCTTTTATCAACCATGAAGAGATTTTAAAGAGAAATTTTATTTTTTAAAATTTCTGGAAACAAATTAGGAAGTTTTAATTGTTGATTAAAACTTGTCCAATTTGTTCTCCAATGATGTGGCCGGCCATTGAAGATTGATTTGGAAAATTTATTTTATTTTTCTAAATTAAATCATGTCAAGGAAATTGAGAAAATTTTATTGTAATTAAATTTCCTAATTTGCCTAGGCCAAGGAATATAAAAGAAGGGGTGAGGGTGCCTTCATGAGATACAACCTCTATTATTTTCTCTCCCTCTTTTGTTCCTTGGTGTGGCCAGCCATCCTCTCCCTCTCTTCCTCTTGTGGTGGCCGAACCTCTCTCCCTTCCTTGGAGCTTTTGTGGTGGCCGGATACTACTTGGAGAAGAAGAAGAAGAATGAGAGAAAGCTAGCATCTCTTGGAGCTTGGTTAGTATTTTGGTTTTCTTCTTTGGTGAAGTTCTTCCTTTGTGGCCGAACCTTGCTTGGAGGAGAAGAAGGTGGTTGGTGGTTTCTCATCTCGGTAGATCGTTGCCCACACAATGTCCGAGGTTAGAAGAGGAATACGGTAGAAGATCAAGAGGTTTTTCTACAAGGTATAACTAGTAATTTTTATTTCCGCATCATGCTAGTTATTTATGGAAATAATACCAAATACAAGAGGCTTACGTTCTAGTATTTCGAATATATTTTTCGATGTTGTGTTCTTTTGTTTTCTTTCTTTTCCTTGTGATTTGATTGTTCTCTTTAGTTAACCTAAAGTTACTTTAGGAAATTAAATATTAGCTTTCTATTAAAGGTTTTGTCTAGTCGGTGGTGGTTGCTCCCATATCCAAGAAGGCCATGTTCCTCGCCACGTCGAACCTTTTATGGAAATTAATATTTAATGGAATTAATAACTTAAGGAGACTTGGGTCGAACGTGTTAAGTTCCGCAGGAGATCCAAGTCAAAACCTAAAAGAACAAATAGATTAAGTTTTGGATCAAACGTGTTAAGTTCCGCAGGCGATCCAAAATTTAATTTAAAAGAACACATGGTAGCTAGGAAAAGGTTCAGACCTTTGTACAAAATTTTTGTACAGTGGAACCTCTAGGTTTTCCGAGTAGCAACCAACACTGACGTGGCGAGGCACATGGCCTTCTTGGATATGGGAGCAACCACCACCGACTAGACAAAACCTTTTATGGAAAGCTAATATTTAATTTCCTAAAATAACTTTAGGTTAACCGAAAAGAACAATCAAATCACAAGGAAAAGAAAAACAAAAGAACACAACATAAAAAAACATATTCGAAATTCTAGAATCGTAAGCCTCTTGTATTTGGTATTATTTCCATAAATAACTAGTATGATGCGGAAAGAAAAATTACTAGTTATACCTTGTAAAAAAACCTCTTGATCTTCTACCGTATTCCTCTTCTAACCTCGGACGTTGTGTGGGCAACGATCTTCCGAGATGAGAAACCACCAAGCACCTTCTTCTTCTCCTAGCTAGGTTCGGCCAACACAAAGAAGCTTCACCAAGGACGAAGAACAAAACACCAACCAAGCTCCAAGGGGTACAAGCTTTCTCTCCTTCTTCTTCTTCTTCTCCAAGTAGTATCCGGCCACCACAAGAACTCCAAGCAAGAGATAAGTTTCGGCCACCACAAAAGAGGAAGAAAGGAAGAGGATGGCCGGCCACAATAATTTTCTTCAAGGATGAATAATTTCGGCCACCACCAATGCTCCAAGGGATGCTAGAGATGAGACTTGCTTTCTCTCCTTCTTCTCCTTCCTTGATCCGGCCACAAACAAAAGCTCCACCAAGAAGATAGGTTTCGGCCAACAAAAGGAGAAGAGAGAAAGGGAAGGGCCGGCCACCACACCAAGGAAAAGAGGGAGGAAAAATAATAGAGATTGTTCACCATGAAGGCACCCCTACCCCTTCTTTTATATTCCTTGGCTTTGGTAAATAAGGAAATTTATTTATAATAAAATTTCCTTAACTTTCCTTGACAACAATTAATTAAGAAAAAAAATTAAATAAATTTTCCTAATTAATTGTATATGGCCGGCCACCTTATGTAGAGCAAATAGGATAATTTTAATCAACAATTAAAACTTCCTTTTTTGTCTTTGGAAATTTTAAAAAATAAAATTTCCTTTTAAAATCCCTTCATGGTTGATAAAAAGAAATTTCTATAATTTTAATTTTCAACATGTGAATAATTTTTCAGAGAGAAAAAATAAAATATCTTTCCAATCTACAAATAAGGAAAGAGATCTAATCTCTTTCTTTTAATCTTTTTGTAGATGTTTTAAAGAGAGATATTTTAATTTTAATTCTCTGTAATAAATTATATCTTCCACATAATAAAAATTAAAATTAAAATTCTTTTTAATTTAATGGGGGGCGGCCACCTAAGCTTGGGTTCAAGCTAGGGCCGGCCACCCATGAACCAAGGCTTGGCCGGCCCTAGCTTGAACCACAAGCTAGCTTGGCCGGCCCCTTTCACATGGGTATGAAGGTGGTTATAGGTGGGTATAGTACTCTATAAATAAGAGGCTACGATAGGGACCGAGAGGAGGAATTGGTTTTGGTCTCCCGATAAAATTAAGCATCCCGTGTTCGCCCCGAACACACAACTTAATTTTATCAATAATAATTCATTCCACTAGAGAACTATTATTGAACTACCGCACCAATCCCAAATTACATTTTTGGGCTCCTTCTTATTATGAGTGTGTTAGTCTCCCTGTGTTTAAGATATCGAATGTCCACTAATTAAGTGAGTTACTGACAACTCATTTAATTAATATTTTAGTCCAAGAGTAGTACCACTCAACCTTATTATCATGTCGGACTAAATCCACCTGCAGGGTTTAACATGACAATCCTTATGAGCTCCTCTTGAGGACATTATCAACCTAGTATCTCTAGGACACAGTTTCCTTTTATAATCAACAACACACTATAAGTGATATCATTTCCCAACTTATCGGGCTTATTGATTTATCGAACTAAATCTCACCCATTGATAAATTAAAGAAATAAATATCAAATATATGTGCTTGTTATTATATTAGGATTAAGAGCACACACTTCCATAATAACCGAGGTCTTTGTTTCTTTATAAAGTCAATATAAAAGAAACGACCTCAAATGATCCTACTCAATACACTCTGAGTGTACTAGTGTAATTATACAGTCAAGATAAACTGATACCTAATTACACTACGACCTTCCAATGGTTTGTTCCTTTCCATTATGGTCATGAGCTACTGTTTATAATTTATAAGATACTGATAACATGATCCTCTGTGTGTGACACCACACACCATGTTATCTACAATATAAATTAATTGAACAACTACATTTATCATAAATGTAGACATTTGACCAATGTGATTCTTATTTCTAGATAAATGTTTATACCAAAAGCTAGGCTTTTAGTATACACTCTAACAATCTCCCACTTATACTAAAAGACTAAGCTGCTATATCTGCTGCCATACATCTGATTCCTAACCCTTCAACATGTCCATCAAAAGCTCTTGCCTTAAGGACCTCGGTGGAAGGATCTATAGGTCATCACCTGATGTAATTTAGGCAGCAACAACTTCTCCTTATTTATAGTATTTCTCGTATTGGGTGGTACTTGCGCTCTATTGTGTTTACTTGCCTTTATAGACTTATGGTTTCTTCGAGTTTGCTACTGCACCAATATTATTACAATAAATTGTAATAATCTTTGGACAAGCCAGAAATCATATCTAAGTCTATCTTGAGATTATTGAGTCATTCAGCTTTTATAGCTACCTCAGAGGTTTGCCATATACTAAGCTTCTATGGTGGAGTCCAGAAAAACACCTATGCTTATCACTCTTCCATAGTTACGACTTTACCTCCTAAAGTAAACACAAAACCCCGAGGTTGACTTATTATTGTCCCTATCCGATTGGAAGTCAAAATTCATGCAACCCACAAGGACCAAATTAACTGCCTTGTAAGCTAGCATATAATCTCTAGTGCCTCTAAGGTACTTCAATATATGCTTTACTGCAGTCCACTGTCCTTGTCCAGCGTTATTTTGATATCTGCCAACTATGCCCTTGGCAAAACAGATTTCTTATCTCGTGCATAGCATTCATTAGGCTTCCGACAGCCGAAGCATAAAGAACTGCCTTTATTTCCTTTATCTCCTTTGATGTCTACAGAGACATATCTTTAGATAAAGTTACTCCATCCTGAAAAGGTAAGAAACCTTTCTTGGAGTTTTGCATGCTTTAAAACGAGCAAGAATTTTTCCGATGTATGAAGCTTGGGATAAGTAAAATATTCTTTTCTTGCGATCCCTTATTACTTTGATCTCAAGAATATATTCATTCTCCCAAGTCCTTTATATCGAATTGTTTGGACAACCATACCCTTACTTCTGACAACATTTTGATATTGTTTCCAACTACCAAAAATGTTATCTACGTATAGTACAAGAAATACCACCACGCTTCCATCACACCTTTTGTATACACAAGACTTACCCGGTTACTAAATAAATCCATAGGTCTGAATTACTTTGATAAACCGGATGTTCCAAGACCTTGAAGCTTTGCCTCAGTCCATAGACTGATTGAGCTTTACACAAGATGCTCTTAGCCCTTTGCAATGAACCCTTCTGGTTGCTTTATATGGATGCTTTCTTCAAGACTTCCATTAAGGAATGTTGTCTTGACATCCACTTGCCAAATAGATAAAAGAATCCGGATAGACTTAAGCATAGCTACCAGTGAAAAAAGTTTCCTTTTTCATCAAGCCTTGCTTTGAAGGTTTCTACCTCCCTGTCTATCCCTCGTTTTTCCTATTATAGACCTTTTACACCCAAAGGCTTTTACACCACTTGGTGGTTCTACAAGCTTCCAGATTTTATTAGAATACATATATTCTAATTCTATTATTCATTACTCTTTGCCAAGATGCTGCATATTTATCTTGGAGTGCTTCGTCATATGTCCGGAGATTAGGTTCATGTCCTTCAGGGATCGAGTTCAAAAACTCTCCCAAAACATGAATCTTTTAAGGTTGCTTAACAATCCTCCCACTACGACAAGGCATTTTCTGCAATTGTGTATCATTTGTGATACGTGTTACAGTTTTCTTGTGGTATCTCATCTTGTACAGTTGGTACTAGATTAGACATGTCTTTTATTATTTCCTTAAGAACAAATTTTCTTATGGGCACATGATTTATTACATAGTCCTTTTCTAAAAATCGATCATTGATGCTAATAATGACCTTCTGATTTTTAAGACTATAAATCTACTTTTGTTTATCTAGGATAACTTACAAACAAGTGAACTCCTATCCAACTTATTATTATCTCTCTTTAACATATGTGCTGGATTACCCGAATCCGAATATGCTTCAAAATAGGCTTACGCCTATTCAGCAATTCTATATGAGTAGAGAGTTCTAGCTTGGAAGGTACTATGTTCACTTTCGTTTTCAGAGTTTTATCCTTAAAACAAATTTGGTAATTTTCTGAATAACTCATCATCTATCTAATTATTCCATAAGAGTCCTTTACCTTCTTTCTACTACACCATTCTGTTGGGGTGTACCAGATGCAGTTAGTTGGGATTGAAATCCAACTACTGATAAGTGACTCCTAAAATCTCTCAAGAGGTACTTGCCACTACGATCTTCCATAGTGACTTTTTACTTTAACATTTCTCCGCATCAACCTTGTACTCTTTGATCTAATCAAAGTACTTAGTCTTGCGGTACATTAAGTAAATTTATTTGTATCTTGAATAGTTGTCTATAAAATAGACAAAATATTCAATACTACCTCTTGTCTGGATAGTCATAGGATCACACAAATCAGAATGAACCGATTTCAACATATCTTTGACTCCATACCCCTTGGACTTAAAAGCTTCTTGGTTATTTTCCTTCCAAGTAAGACTCGCAGGTTGGAAATATTTCCACTACCAATGAACCCAAAAGTTCATTAGCTACCAATGAATCCTACTCAAGTATAACCTAGCTTTTAGATGCCAAAGATATAATTGGTTCATTTCCGAAGGTTGCTTTCTCTTAAAATTAGAAGATGTGTTACTAATTTCCATTTGTTGCATCGTGGGAGTTATTGGATTATAAATTGTCAACCATCATACCAGAATAGATAACTTCCCTATTTTTCTTGATAACAACTTTGTTATCAAAATAGACACAATATCTATAATAGTTTAGAAACTGAAATCAGGTTCTTTCTAAACTTGGTACGTAAAGACAATTACTTAAAATCCAAATTTTATTCTTATCAAAAGATAAACATCTCCCACTGCAACAGCTACCACTATTACAGTAGTGCCCATGTGGATGGTGATTTACCTTTCATTTAGTTGTCGGGTTTCCTGGAACCCTGCAATGAATTGCAGACATGATTAATGACATCTTGTATCTACACTCCAGGTTCTGGTAGATAACACCACTAGACATGTTTCAACTAATGAATTAAATACACCTAAATTGTTCTTAGTTCTAAGAAGACAGTCTACCTTAATGTCCAAGTCCTATTTCCAATCATTACAATTGGGACTACTAAGTCTTTTTCTATAGTATGACTACTAGGGATTGACAAACATCCTAAGAATCACAAAAATATTTGGTCAAGATCAACTCCTTAAAATCTCCATGAATTTTGTGTATACAAAATCGAAGAGGAGATTTTATTCATTAATTTTATTATCTCGTCAACTTTACTTTATGACGAATAAAATTAATAGTTGATCGGTCTTTGATCAAATATTTGGTCAAAACTCTTTGAATTTAAAATAACATTGATTCCTCAAACAATATTATTTAAATTCACCAACACCTCAAACACCGTGAATTTTGCATGCCACGTTAGTGTGGACGTATACAAATTCATCATTTGTAAGAGGAGGGTTTTACCCATTGACTATCTTGTCAATATAACTTTTGACAAATAAAATTACCTCAAACACCATGAATCTTGTATGCCACGTTAGTGTGGACGTATACAAATTCAAACATTTGTAAGAGGGGTTTATTAATTTTATTATATTGCCAATCTAGTTTTATGACAAATCAATAGTTGGTTTCCCTTTGGTCACACAAGTGATAGTAGTGACTCCGTTGGGGAGGATACTATTAAATGTGTCTAAGTGTATACCATTACTTGACACTAAGTCCATTAATAAGATTATGCCCCTTCCGTTGGGGAAGATCACACGCTCTTAATTAACTTCCTATAGTCATCCAAAAATAGAAGTCTGTTCTAGTGATCCACAAACAAGCTCATCCGTTATGGAGGAAGGCACTCAGAGCCAACGCGCAAGCTTATTTGCATTACTTACAAACCAGTAATGGAGACCATGAGATTTACTTAAAAATCCCTCTCCCACTTAGTTATTTATAAATGAGGAATTTTAACTATGCTAGCCTACTAAACTTGTAAACTAACATGCACACACAACACAATATAAAAGCAATAAATAGAAAATCTAATTTTCAACTATTATGACTTTTATCTCTAGTTGTCCTCCGTGTGTTGTCATCCCAAGCTGCTGCCATATTTGGCCACCGCCACCGGGTCTAGCTGTCGCATCCATCTTGCTCCTAGTTCCGCTGCGCCTCTGGTCCTTAGAAGGTTCCACGCTTTGCAAGATTTGATCCGCGACATAAATAGAATTTTACATTTTTGATCCTATATTCCATAAAAGGAATGTACATGTATCTAGATCAAAAATAAAATCCTAATAAAACTAAATACAGCTCCTGCTGTATTTTAATACAATCATGCACACACATATAAATGCCCTTGACATGTCCAAGGGTCCAATCACACACATAATAACTAAAAGTCATAATAGTTGGATCCTGCATCCACAAAGTTAGCACATCCTACTATTATCCTGCCTAAATTATGTATGACATGTGCATAATTAAACTAATACCAAATACACAGAGGTAAAACCCTAGCTCTGATACCAATTGTTGGTTGCTACTCGGAAAACCTAGAGGTTCCACTGTATAAAAATTTTGTACAAAGGTCTGAACCCTTTCCTAGCTACCATGTGTTCTTTTAAATTAAATTTTGGATCGCCTGCGGAACTTAACACGTTTGATCCAAAACTTAATCTATTTGTTCTTTTAGGTTTAGACTTGGATCTCCTGCGGAACTTAACACGTTCGACCCAAATCACCTTAAGTTATTAATTCCATTAAATATTAATTTCCATAATTGGTTCCCAGTACTGACGTGGCGAGGCACATGGCCTTCTTGGATATGGGAGCAACCACCACCGACTAGACAAAACCTTTTATGGAAAGCTAATATTTAATTTCCTAAAATAACTTTAGGTTAACCGAAAAGAACAATCAAATCACAAGGAAAAGAAAAACAAAAGAACACAACATAAAAAAACATATTCGAAATTCTAGAATCGTAAGCCTCTTGTATTTGGTATTATTTCCATAAATAACTAGTATGATGCGGAAAGAAAAATTACTAGTTATACCTTGTAAAAAAACCTCTTGATCTTCTACCGTATTCCTCTTCTAACCTCGGACGTTGTGTGGGCAACGATCTTCCGAGATGAGAAACCACCAAGCACCTTCTTCTTCTCCTAGCTAGGTTCGGCCAACACAAAGAAGCTTCACCAAGGACGAAGAACAAAACACCAACCAAGCTCCAAGGGGTACAAGCTTTCTCTCCTTCTCCTTCTTCTTCTCCAAGTAGTATCCGGCCACCACAAGAACTCCAAGCAAGAGATAAGTTTCGGCCACCACAAAAGAGGAAGAAAGGAAGAGGATGGCCACAATAATTTTCTTCAAGGATGAATAATTTCGGCCACCACCAATGCTCCAAGGGATGCTAGAGATGAGACTTGCTTTCTCTCCTTCTTCTCCTTCCTTGATCCGGCCACAAACAAAAGCTCCACCAAGAAGATAGGTTTCGGCCAACAAAAGGAGAAGAGAGAAAGGGAAGGGCCGGCCACCACACCAAGGAAAAGAGGGAGGAAAAATAATAGAGATTGTTCACCATGAAGGCACCCCTACCCCTTCTTTTATATTCCTTGGCTTTGGTAAATAAGGAAATTTATTTATAATAAAATTTCCTTAACTTTCCTTGACAACAATTAATTAAGAAAAAAAAATTAAATAAATTTTCCTAATTAATTGTATATGGCCGACCACCTCATGTAGAGCAAATAGGATAATTTTAATCAACAATTAAAACTTCCTTTTTTGTCTTTGGAAATTTTAAAAAATAAAATTTCCTTTTAAAATCCTTTCATGGTTGATAAAAAAAATTTCTATAATTTTAATTTTCAACATGTGAATAATTTTTCAGAGAGAAAAAATAAAATATCTTTCCAATCTACAAATAAGGAAAGAGATCTAATCTTTTTCTTTTAATCTTTTTGTAGATGTTTTAAAGAGAGATATTTTAATTTTAATTCTCTGTAATAAATTATATCTTCCACATAATAAAAATTAAAATTAAAATTCTTTTTAATTTAATGGGGGCCGGCCACCTAAGCTTGGGTTCAAGCTAGGGTCGGCCACCCATGAACCAAGGCTTGCCCGGCCCTAGCTTGAACCACAAGCTAGCTTGGTCGGCCCCTTTCACATGGGTATGAAGGTGGTTATAGGTGGGTATAGTACTCTATAAATAAGAGGCTACGATAGGGACCGAGAGGAGGAATTGCTTTTAGTCTCCCGATAAAATTAAGCATCCCGTGTTCACCCCGAGCACACAACTTAATTTTATCAATAATAATTCATTCCACTAGACAACTATTATTGAACTACCGCACCAATCCCAAATTATATTTTTGAGCTCCTTCTTATT
This sequence comes from Zingiber officinale, assembly GCF_018446385.1. NCBI lineage: Eukaryota > Viridiplantae > Streptophyta > Magnoliopsida > Zingiberales > Zingiberaceae > Zingiber > Zingiber officinale. The sequence goes on along the minus strand of NC_055988.1, from coordinate 94,937,440 downwards.
ATGAGTGTGTTAGTCTCCCTGTGTTTAAGATGTCAAATGTCCACTAATTAAGTGAGTTACTGAAACTCATTTAATTAATATCTTAGTCCAAGAGTAGTACCACTCAACCTTATTATCATGTCGGACTAAGTCCACCTGCAGGGTTTAACATGACAATCCTTATGAGCTCCTCTTGGGGACATTATCAACTTAGATCACTAGGACACAGTTTCCTTCTATAATCAACAACACACACTATAAGTGATATCATTTCCCAACTTATCGGGCTTATTGATTTATCGAACTAAATCTCACCCATTGATAAATTAAAGAAATAAATATCAAATATATGTGCTTGTTATTATATTAGGATTAAGAGCACACACTTCCATAATAACCGAGGTCTTTGTTTCTTTATAAAGTCAGTATAAAAGAAACGACCTCAAATGGTCCTACTCAATACACTCTGAGTGTACTAGTGTAATTATACAGTCAAGATAAACTGATACCTAATTACACTACGACCTTCCAATGGTTTGTTCCTTTCCATTATGGTCATGAGCTACTGTTTATAATTTATAAGATACTGATAACATGATCCTCTGTGTGTGACACCACACACCATGTTATCTACAATATAAATTAATTGAACAACTACATTTATCATAAATGTAGACATTTGACCAATGTGATTCTTATTTCTAGATAAATGTTTATACCAAAAGCTAGGCTTTTAGTATACACTCTAACATCGACGACAACCGTCCGATCCAGGGTACACAAATCTAGAAACAAATCCAACTACTGAATTTGAAAACGGTACACATCACGTCATCTGGCGGATATCCGCTTGTCACATCCGGCGATCGGCGGTAGTATTGGATACGTGCCCTTCAGTCAACATACCGCATTTAAAGCCCTTAATTAAAAATGTGTGGTTGCGTGCTCAGCCATAATCTTCGAGGATTTACGCAGAGTTTGAGAAATTTGAATGACGTCAGCCAAAATCACGCTCGCCCGAAGGGATACAGTGAAAGACGGAAATTTTACAAATTATCATTGACCATCTTTCTGATTGACACACAATCTTCTTGATCGACAAAGGAAAAATAAAGTCGAGTGGCATTGGTTCAGGGGTCGCTCAACAGTTAATGGACCGAACACAGTCCGATCGGGCATGGATATCACCTAAGATACCAACTGTCCAGTCAATCGAAATTGCAGCCTCCTTCGACTATACTTGAGGGGAAGACTTGTGATGCGCTGATAAGAGCTTATGTGGCATAGGTCAATAGTCACAGTGTAGGTCAAATTCAAAGTGGTCAACACCAGGATTCAAGCAAGGCTAATCCAAATAGGAGTGACTACATCAGCCGATCGGAATGATACTGCTCGACCAGCGGCAATCAGTCCTAGCGGACAACCCGCTCGGTCGGATATAGCACAGGCATCAGTCATGTGAAGTAATAAAGGAGAAGATTAAAGGTCTTGAGGAAGTAAAAGGAAAGCAGAACACTCCATTTGTCATTAAATACACTGAGGCCAAGACAAAGATGCCTTCTGTAGATAATCAATATCATTAAATAGGGGAAGATAGAAGATCACTAAGTGATCCTATCCAAAAGTCGAAGAGACGAAAAACTGGGGATGTGGCGCTCACGCTGACTTCCTGTGGACTCCGCGCAGACCTGCAACACAGACTACCTCAGTGCAGAGCCAGGAAAGGGGCCCCCGATGTTGGCCCTCCGACGCTCAAGTCAGTCACCGGCGATGAAGTGGAAAGCGAAGCAATAAGAAGACTGTAGCCTAAACAGTGAATATCGCATACATACGTCGATGCTTGGACCCCTCCTTTATATAGAGCTTCTGTAGTGCGCATGTACGCTTCCCAAGGTAAGCACGCTTCTCAAAGCTTTTCCTGAAAAGATGTGTCAGTAAAGTGTCCCTAACACAGTACCTTAACAGGTCGGGCATATCTCTGAAGTGACAGTGGAAGCTTCTGCCATACGATATTCTGGCAGCCCATGCCCGGTGTCGACGACACCAACTCCCAAAAGGATATCACTGGATATCATCAGGAGTGCACTGCTAGGCCGAGCAGGTTGGTCGTTCGGCCATACTTACGCCACCCTGATGCCCCGTCTGGTCGTCCAGAACTTCGCTGTTCCTCAATGTGTCTGCTCGACCGAAGGTTCACTTTGTTATTGCCTAAGTCTGCTACCAGGCCGAGTCGAGTAGCCGCTCAGCCAAAGTCTGTTGCTAGGCTGAGCGAGATAGCCGCTCGACCGAAGTTGCACTCTGCACCCATCGATCTCTGTTGTTTGGCCGAGCGGGGTAGCCGCTCGGCTCGGCTTCTGCACATAGTCTCCCTTGAGCGTCGGTTGTTTGATTGCTCCCCGTGTCGAAGGCGACGGCGGGTCGGAGCCTTCTCCCCGGTCGGGGCATACTTAGCCTGAGCGGCCGATGCCATCTACGCATTAATCGCCTTGACTTTGACCTCCTTGGACCTTAATCGCGACAGCGAGTGGGGCCCTTCATCATCACCTCATCACAAGCCTCCCCCTCAAATCTAGTCGAAGGAGGCTGTAAGTCCGACTGACTGGATAATTGTCTGAGTAGGTTTCCTCCAGATCTGCCTTCGACACTATGTGGTTTCTAATCGAGATGTGATCGCTCCCTACCGGTCAACTTGTTGAAGCTTGTCGTTCGACCGTAAGTATGCTCCCTCAATTTGATCGGCACAACGAAGGTTTTCACTTGTAAAATCTCTTCATAGGTTGTCTTGGGCGAGCGCGAGTCAGATTGACGTCACCCAAATTTTTGAGAAATCATGCAAATATTTGTGCATTAAGGCTGAGCGCGCTACCATGTCGTCATTAAATGCCAACCTGTGATGATGCGCCACGTGTCCTACCCATTGTCACCGCACGCCTAACGTGACAGGGTATCGATGTGACATTTGGTGCTTTAAATTTAATGGTCAGATCTCGGCCTAGGTTTCTGTGACCTAGATCAGACAGCTCCGGTCGGTCGACCCTGAGACTTATAAGCTCGTCGCGTTCCTGCTCTACGCTTTGCCATCTTCAAGCGCTTCCGGTGACAGTCTTTCTCTGCTACTATGCACCCTTCGGCCTCCGGCAACCTTCCGCCCTTGTTCTCCGATGATCTTTCTTCCTTCGTTGTTTCACCAGCGACCCTTTTTCAGTAAGCTCCCTCCGTCGACTTTTTGCTTTCGCGTCTTCCAGCTTTTGTGTTTCCTAGTCTTCATCTTTTTCGACGTCTGTGTTTCGGTGACCATTCCTCCATTTTATTCCTTCTCTTGCTTTCTCACTTTGCAATGACAAGTTCATCGCAGCCTTCTGCTGGCATCCCGGGACCCTGGTACACTTCTACTGAGTCCCGGTTCAACGTTGGCGACGCTGAGAGTCTAAAAGCTGTTTTTGAGCTTCCTCCCGAATACAAAGTTCTTCCTTCACCTTTCGATTGATCGAATTCTCCGTCGTCCGGCTGTATTACCTTCTTTCGAGGTCATTTTATCATCGATCTGTGATTTTCCATCCACCCTTTCTTTTTTTCCATGTGTAAATATTTTTGAGTCTCCCTTCATCAACTGGTGTCGAACTCCTTTCGACTGTTGTGCGGGGTGGTGGTTCTTTTTCGCCTGCACGACATCCCACTCACTCCCTATAACAACCCAAATTTCTCCATTTCGAGTCCCAAAAGTAATTTAAAAATGCTATAGAAAAATTCTAGAGATTTTTAGAAATTTTTAGAGTGTTTTTATGTAATTTTTGGAGTTCGTTTGGTATTTTTACCAAGAGGTTCAGTTTAAAATAAAAAAAGGGTTGAAGCCGGGTTTTGAACCCCAAGACCTCAGACCCGAACCAGGTTTTAACCGAACTCAGCCAACCAACCGGTCTGCGAGAGTTTTGTTAATCAAATATGGAGTGAAATATATTTAAGCTATAGTTGGAACATTTAAAATAAATTGGAGAAAAAGGGGCGCGGCTAAGAATCGAAGCCCAGACCTGTGGCTTCGAGCAAAACCCAACGGACCAAGTGTTCACGCAGCCGGATCTACTTAGAAAAGGTAGCAAATATATTTAAGATAGTTAACAGAAATAATGGAGTAATTAAGGGACAAGTTGAGGTTATATTTTCCGTGACCTAAAACCTAAATTATTCTCATCTCCCTCGTTCATGAACAGCGACGGCGATTTGGTTTAGGCAGAAGAGAAGAACGAAGCCCTAGTTTCGTCTCCGGCGGCTGGCGAAGGGATGATTCCATGAGTTCTTCTCGGAGAGGAGACCTCCTTGCCGAAGAGGACCGTGGGCACAAGGAAGAGTCAGAAACGCAAGCATCTTCGAAGCCCTAGGAGTTTCTTCTTCGGTTTTGAGTCCAAGGATAGGTAAGTTGCTACTCACCTGAAGTAGGATAGCTCCGAGGTTTATTCCTTGATTCCTTTCTTTGTTCCCGAAGTTTTGCCTCCTGTTGAAGTTGCTGCCGAGAATCTCAAAGAAAGGAGATAGATTTGTTTGCTTAGCATGTGGTTTGGTTTCTTCAGGCTTCGTAGTTAGGAATTCGGATTCCTTTTTGATGTAGATCTTCCTGTTGGGATCATAATGGGCATGATTAGTTCATGTGGAGTTTGACAGGTTTCTTTGGATTTTTGCTACTAGGAAAGGAACATGAGGTAGTATAGATGTATCTTTTCTTTAGCATGTAGTTTGGTTCTGGTTTGTAGCCATGCTCTATAAAGGTTTTGGGTGTAGTTAACAGAAGTAGGTAATAATGATTTAGTTTGTTTCATGCTCTACTTGGGTTAATAATACCATGTGCTATAGATGCCATGCTTAAACTTTTCTTTGATTTAGTTTGGAACAGATTTAATAGAATCATCAACCTCACTTTTAGCTCTATTAGTAGCAGATATAAAGTCATGTGGTTCTTCCTTCTAAAGTTAATTCTAATTCGGTAGGAAAGGAATAAGAACAGTCGGTATCTTAGCAATCCAGTTTTGACCAAGTTATAACAGGCTTAAAGGTTACGATTTTCTTATAAAAGTATAGCTGTGAATAAGTTTTATATTAGTATTGTTTTAGTTTTCCAGTAAGCTTAAATTGGTTGTGTAGCCTTGCAAATCTTGGTTTGTGGTTTGAGATAGCATGGATATTTGGAAGTGTTCGGATTGTAGTTTTAAGTCATTATTTGAGTAATGTAGTTCAAATTCCAGAATTTTGATGGAGTTAGTAGGCAGAATTTTGGTTTAGTATTATAGTGCAGATTTTTGTTAGCTTCTAGAAGATTATAGTGTAGTTTAGTTACTAAGGAAGGATAAGGGTTCTTGGTTGCAGAATGATTCAATTCCTAGTTTTCTTTAAATAAAATAAAAATGAGAAACAAGAATGACCTTCACTAGTAAAAATTTTTGTTCATCATTAACAATATAATCTCAATCTTGAATCTCAGGATGAACATTGTGGTCAACAAAGAAAAGACTTATGATTTAATATATCTGGATAATGCTTGAAGAAAGGAACTGCATGATGTAGATTAGTAATTTAGTACAGATTTCTGTTAAGCAATAGTGCAGATTTATGTTAAGTCTTAGTGCAGATTTTAGATAAGTTTAGTATGCAGATTTTAGATAAGCTTAATATGCAGATTTTAGTTAAGCTTAATTTGCAGATTTCTGTTTAAGCTTGTATGCAGATTTTGTTTAAGCATTGCAGTGTTAGAATTTGTTTAAACATTTCAGTTTTGTAAGAAGTATTCTTTTATAAGAAAAGTATAAGAAAGATTAAGAAAAGAAAGAAAAAGGCCAAGGTAAGTAGATCCCAAAGTCAAAACTTTAGGGATTTTGGCACACAAGGTGCTAAAGAAAAATGCCGAGGCATTATATATTAGAAGTATTAAAAGATAACAAGTATTTTACTTTTATCAGTGGCACTGTACTGGACTCTCAGTTGTCCTTGGGCTGGACTCCCATAGTCGTCCCTAGGTTTAGATAACCTAGTAGTAACGGCACGGCCGACGGTCGACGGTCGACGACCCGAGGGTCGCAAAATGGGTCGCCAAATGGGCCGCCAAATGGGCCAAGTCGTTACAAAAGTAAAAGCAAGTACAATTGCCGGGCCCAAGAAGAAGTTGATTATTATTTTGAAGTATTATAAGTATAAGTTTTTGAACAAGTAAAATGAGTTTTACATAAACATAAAATATTAAAGATTAAGTTTAGAACAAATGAAATAAGTTTCATATAGTTCTAAAAATCAGTAAGTTTAGTTCTTTATTCTACCATGTTTATCTAGTAGATGAGTAGTTTTTCATGTTTACCTATTAGATGAGCAGCATGATTAGCTATTAGAATTACATGAGTAGATTCCTTAGCTTTTCTTTGCTATTAGTTTGACATGAGCAGTTATGTTTATGCTTTATTTCTTTTTAGAGCATATAGTTTCTAGTTCTTTTCGTGTACATGCACATTCGTGATTTTGTGAGTTAGATAGCGCTTATTAAGCAAATTTTGCTTATAGTTTGCATTTCCTCTTACTGCAGATACAGGAAAGGAAAAGATATAGAAAGGAAGGCGACAAGGAGGTGTACGAAGGATGTGTGATGCCAGGACTATGGAGAGACCTGGGAAGTTTTGAGTTTTCATGTTTAGTGGATAGAAATAGTTGAGTTGTACCTTATGGTTTATGTCTTTTGAGATTATATTTTCATTCCGCATTGTTAGTTTGGTTATTTTCCACTGTTGGAGTTTTATTCATTTGTTATTGCTAGAATAGTTTATTTTTTTTAGTTGTTGTGTCTTATAAACTGCGTGGTTGTTTGATAAATGTTCCAGCCGCCTGTGGTTGTGTATATTATGTTATGTATTAATGATTATGGTCACCAGTACAGGGGAGATTCTGTCGAAATTTTTCGGTAGGGATTCCTCGTGGTTTTTAATTATACCGGTTAAGTAGAGTTAGTAGTTAAGTAATGGTCACTCTTAGAGAGTAGTAGAGTATTAAGAAGGCAGGTCGTTACACTCCCCGGCTCTTTCATTATTTTTATTATCCCAAATCTTCTGAGCCGGGAACTTTCCTTTTCCAAGCCCGAGTGGGCTTGGTCTTCTTTGATAAAATGTCAAATTCCAATAAATACTGGAAGGAGTACTTCTTTTTTGTGTGCTTTCCAGAGCAGTCGGACTTTCCCACCTCCTGGCAGCTCGACGTGGTGCCTTAGCCTCACCTAAAAAAGTATAAGAGCCGATCGGACTACCTCAATGCCACATCAATGCTGGCCAGTCAGAAATACAACATCCACAAGCTGCTGCTGGAGGGTGTCCTGCATATCTTCGGCTTGAGTATGATCCGCACCCAGCTCTCGTTCAGCCTACGAATGCGATCACTCCTTTATTAGATTCTAACTGATTTTTCTTTCTTTTATACAACTGAAGTCATGCTACGCGCACGTTTGGCCAGCAAGGCGAAGCTCGTTGATGCCGCAATCAACATGACCACTGTTGAAGAATTTGAGAGCCAAGGTCTGCAGCCGATCGGCTCGCAAGAGGAGTCGCAGGACGAGAGTGAAGCAGCTCCCATTTTGGTCAGTGGCGGAACGACCGGTGGCTCCCAATTGAGGGGGATTCGGGCTCAGCTTCCTCAGACGAGCCACTGACCAAGCACAAGAGGCACTGGACGGAGCCTTCATCGCGCTTCGCCACTTCCGGGGTGCGGTCCATCGAACGAGTGGAGACGTCGACCCCTGCTTCCATTCAAGAATCCAATGTCCCTGAGTCGTCGGATCGGGCGCCCTCCCTATCCAGTTTGCCTCAGGAGACAGTCTGTGCACCGCCGGTGGCCTTTCTGCCACCAAAATCGAAGACCAAGAAGTCAGGCATCCAGCCGGCTTCTTCATCATGGCCGTCCGGGAGGGCCACTTCTGCACAGTCAACCCCGAGTGGCCAGCGTCACATTACGATGATTCTACATCTGTCTACCGAGGAATGGCGCGAATCCATTGTCGAGTCCCGAGCTCCGAAGCACCAGATAATCATCCAAGGGTCGCTCGCCAAAATATGGGAAGATGCCTCAGCCCGCGCGGCGATGATGCCTCCGGGGGCAGTCGTGGACAACTATACCCAGATGTCTACTGGGGTAAGTTTTACATTTACATAGTTTACTCCCAATTGGCGTTTATATTTGCTTTGTTGTCTGCAGTACTGGGTGAAGAGCCTGGCCATGTGCCAAAGGCTTGACTCTTTGGAGGAGGAGGTGAAGCAAATGAAGGCGTTGAGCGGTCAGTCCTCCGCCGCTCCGGGACAGCCGATCGGTCGAAGAAACGACCCTTCGCGGCCAACTCACCTCCAAGGATACTGTTGTGGACATCGCCAAGGAGGAGCTGGAGGTCTCCCAAACGGCCCTGAAGACCTACCAAGAAGCTGAGTCTAGCCGTTTCGAGGCTATGAAGTACCTCCGCTCGGATGTTTTCAACGAGAAGGTCGTCAATCGGGCTTTACGCCTCTTCGACCTGGCCATCAATGGGATGATCGACCAGCTCAGGGAGGGTGGCTACCTGCCGACAGCTCTGTCCAACAATGTCATCAGTCAGGATAAGCTTGCCTCGTCACTACTCGATGACGTCTTGGATTACCTTGAGTGAGGCCGAGAGCTCTTGTAAAGTTTTGGAGTTGTAAAATTTTAAGTCTTAATGAATGCTCATCTGTTCGAATGAGTTTTATCTCCTTGAATGTTTTTTCGACTCCCCTTTTCTTTGAGCATTGCATGAACTCGTGGCCTCACGACTCCGATCGTCCGTAATTAGTCTATCCAGCCGACTGATCCTTTTGTATCCAGAGTTCCATTATGATTCTGTGGACTTCCGATCGACCTTAGAAGCATTTTGAAGAATAGTGCTGAATGATCACCATATTTTAAAGACTTGGTCTGAGACCAGTGAAGAGCATAGGCCCGATTTTAAGGTTGTCCCTCGACCGTTGATGTGATCTCGGGTTTAAGGTCGCCGCTCGACAGTCGATGGAGACAAGGGTTTAAGGTCATCGCTCGACCATTGGTGGGGACAAGAGTTTAAGATGGCCGCTCGATCGTCGATGGAGACACGTGTTTAAGGTTGTCGCTTGACCGTTGATGGAGACACGCATTTAAGGTCGCTGCTCGACCGTTGATGGAGACAAGCGTTTAAGGTCGTCGTTCGACCGTTGATGTAAACTCGATTTAAACCCGGGTTTAAGGTCGTCGCTCGACCATTGATGTAAACTCGATGTAGACCCAGGTTTAAGGTCACCGCTCGACCGTTGATGTAAACTCGATGTAGACCCCGATTTAAGGTTGCCGCTCAACTATTGATGGAGACAAGAATTTAAGGTCGTCGCTCAACCGTTGATGTAAACTCGATGTAGACCCGAGTTTAAGGTCGCTGCTCGACCATTGATGTAAACTCGATGTAGACTCGGGTTTAAGGTCACCACTCAACCATTGATGTAAACTCGATGTAGACCTGGGTTTAAGGTCGTTGCTCGACCATTGATGTAAACTTGATGTAGACCCACCATTTGTTGCATGGCTTGGAGACTAACACAACATTGGCTAGCCAGCTCGGGAATTGAACTTCCCTAATATGGCCGGCCTCCAGTAGCTTCTCTATCTCCACCCGGATGATCACATTCTGCTCCACGCTGAAATCCCTTTTTCTTTGCTTTACCGGTCGAGCGTCCGGTCGGACATGAAGCTCGTGTTGAACCACACTCGGGGAGATGTCGGGCAGCTCGTGTGTCGACCAGGCGAACACATCGTGATTTTGTTTAAGGCAGGCTACTAGCCTTCTCCTCCTCCTCCAGGTCGACTGCAATGAAGGTTGTCGCCTCCGCTCGGCTGGGATGGATCTGGACCTCCTCCTTTTCTTCGTACACCAAGGTAGGGGGTTTTTCAGTGATCGCGTTTACCTCCAGTCCCGTTGTCTTCTGAGTGTTCCTCGCCTCGGACTTGACCATCTCGACGCAGCATTGCCGAGTGGCCAGCTGATCGCCCTTGACTTCGTCGACCCGGTCATCTACCGGGAATTTGATTTTTTATCGCTTGGAACTCGTTGAGGCCCGGTCAGCCCAATATGACATTGTAGGTCGACAGCGCGTCCACCACGATGAAGTTGGTGGTCCTAGTTCTCCTCAATGGCTCCTCTCCGAGCGAGATGGTCAGTCGGACTTGTCCGAGCGGTAATACTTCGTTTCCCGTGAAGCCATATAGTGGGGTCATCATGGGCAGCAACTTACTTCGATCAATTTGTAACTGATCGAACACCTTTTTGAAAATAATGTTCACCGAACTCCCTGTGTCAACAAAAGTTCGGTGAATTGTGTAGTTAGCGATTACCGCCCAGATGATCAGCGTGTCATCGTGAGAGATTTCCACTCCTTCCAAGTCGCTAGGGCCAAAGCTGATTTGTGGTCCTTCGACCTTCTTCTTGCTGCATCCCATGACGTGGATCTCCAATTGCCGAGCGTACGACTTTCGAGCTTTGTTGGAGTCACCGTCGGTCAGTCCCCTGGCGATCATGCCTATCTCACCTCGGGAAGCGTTGTTCCTGTTTTCTTCTTCCCGAGCGGAGGATCTATCTCTCTTGATCGATACTCAGGAGGAATCAGTGTCATCCCTCCGCTGATGTTGGTGATGTCGCTCGGGCACCCTTCTGTCGTCCTCTCGGCGCTCAGCAGAGTGGTGTCTCTGTCGCCGATCTGGAGAAGGTGATCGGCAGCAATATCCCCTTGGGGTCGATCGACTGACGATTGATGTCAATCCACGGCAATCTCGCGTGTTGTGAGTCACCGATTGGTGGAAAGAGCAGAACATCAGCGTCCATAGTTTGCCTTTCGACGTCTTCGACCGATCAGACGTCACATGCTGTATGGCATGTGCCCTGGTCTCCTAGTGTGGCCGCGCTCCTTTGGCCCTCAGCCCCTTGGGCGACTGATGGCTGCTTGATGGTTGGCGCTCGGTCAGCGTCGAGTGTTTGGTCGGTGCCTCCTTTCTTCTGGCCGCTTGGACTTCTTCCACGTTTATATACTCGTTGACCTTCTTAAGCATGTGGTCGAAGTCCCTGGGTGACTTCCTGATGAGCGATCGGAAGACATCTCCCTCGACGAGCCCCTGGGTGAAGGCGTTCATCATCGTCTCGGGCGAGACCGAGGGGATGTCCATGACTACTTGGTTGAAACGCTGTATGTATGCTCGGAGCATTTCTTTCGATCCCTGCTTCAGGGAGAAGAGATTGACGCTCGTCTTTTGGTAGTGTCGACTACTGGCGAAGTGGTGTAGGAAAGTAGCTCGGAAGTCCTTGAAGTTGCATATTGATCCGTCTGGCAGTCTTCTAAACCAACACTGCACTGATCTGGAGAGAGTCGTGAGGAAGACTCGGCACTTCACTCCATCTGTATACTGGTGCAACTTGGCCTTGTTGTCGAACCGATCCAGATGATCATCCGAATCGGTCGATCCGTTGTACGTTCCGATTGCTAGCGGGGTGTAGTGTCTGGGCAGAGGATCTTGTAAGATCTCCTCTGAGAACTACCGGTTGATCCGTTCAGGAGATGCGTTGCTTCGGGCGCTTTGCCTTTGCGTGCATCCCGAACGGGAGCATCATCTGAAGATGATCCCCGCTCTTGATTCGCCTGGGCTATCTTCGAGGGGGTTTGGAACAAAGCACGATAGAAGGGGATCGGCGCGGGCGGTGCTTCCCCTTGTGTGTCAGTCGGTCTTCTATTCTGCCCCCATACAGAAATTTGCTCCGCTCGGTCTTCCGGCCCCGCTCGTCTGCCAGCCGCCGATGTTGCAAGTTACGGCGCTTGCCGATCGGCCAACGCCTGTTGCTGCTGTTGCTCGATTATCTTTGCCGCTCGGGCTTGAACGAGCATCTTGAGCTTTTCTTGGGTGAATGTCACGGTAGTGAGTCATCCAGCGTCCTCCAGCTTCTCGGCTCGGATCTAGGTTATGTTCCCACAGACGGCGCAAAATATGATCCTGTCCGAAATTCGAAGAGGGATGTGGCTCTCATGCTAACCTCCTGTGGACTTCGCGCGGACCTGCAACACAGATTACATTAATTCCAAGCCAGGTAAGGGGCCCCGAGGTTGGCCCTCCGACGCTTAAGTCAATCACCGGCGATGAAGTGGAAAGCGGAGTAACAAGAAGACTGTAGCCTAAACAGTGAATATCACATACCTCTACCGATGATTGGACTCCCCCCCTTTATATAGAGCTCCGGTAGTGCACGTGCACGCTGTAGGGGATCGGTGGCTGGCTAGAAAGGGGATTGGATAGACAGCGCCCCCAAATCAATCACTCTTCCTACGATGTTAGCTTACGCAGCGGAATATAAACAAAACAAACAAGTTAAACACTAAAGGAAAGAATGCAAACCAATACACATCGTTTAACGTGGTTCGGAGATATCTTTCTCCTACTCCATGGTTGTTCGTAAGGTGGGTGATCCCTATCCGTAGGTGGATTAGCCCCCGACAAACTCCGGCTATCTCAAGTCGCTCCTTGTTGGTGGAGAAACCTCACCACAAAACTCACAAGCACTTGAGAACTAGTAGACTACTAATTAGGGTTTACCACCACAAATTTTGTCAACCTTAACCAAACTCCCAAGGCTTGGTTATATAGACTGCGGGTTGGAAAACCCTGCCTACCAGTTGACTACTAAAACCATCAGTCGACTTCTCTTTATGAAAATTCAACCGTTACATCCTAACGACTCGATACCAGTCGACTGCTCCACACTAGTCGAGTGAGCAGAAACATTCTGTTCGCTCCCAGTCGACTACATCAGTCGACTAGTATTTTCACCAATCGACTACTATAGTAATTGCTACAGTAACTGCTACAGTAAAACCCTAAACCTAGGGTTTTATCCTGAATACAATCTCTCATGCACTCGTACCTTCACGACTCACTTGATCCTTCATTGCAACCTTGACCTCTAGTCTTCAAGCCTACTTCTTTTAGCTCTCGTCCCTCGGATGCATCCAAGCCCACAGCTCGTCCCCAATGTCATTCTTTGTGTATGTCTCGAAGTTGCTTCCCTCGGTGCTTGTCCCTGCTGCCTTGTCCACGGTCCCTCGGATGCTCCATCCTTCACCGTACCCGAAGCCATCAAGCTGAGTCATATGTGTATCCTGCAAACCTGTACACTCACATACACATATCAAATAACAAGGGTGAACCTAACTTAAACCCCTTTGCCCAAACACCAAAATACATGGTCGTACGGACCATCGGAATTGCTCCAAGACATGCTTCCCAAGGTGAGCACGCTTCTCAAAGTTTCCCTAAAAAGACGTGTTAGTAAAGTGTCCCTGGCACATTACCTTAACGAGCCGAGCATATCTCTGAAGTGGCAGTGGAAGCTTCCACCGTACGATCTTTTGGCAGCCCATGCCCGGTGTCGACGGCACCAACTCCCAAAAGGATATCACTGGATATCATCAAGAGTGCACTACTGAGCCGAGCGGGTTAGCCGCTCTGCCATACTTACGCCGCCTTAATACCCCATCTGGTTAGCCAGAACCTCGCTGCTCCTCAGTGTGTCTGTGTAAAATACCGAAAAAGGGCAAATAACCATAAGAAATTTTTTCAGAATTTTTTCAGAATTTTTTGAGAATTTTTTGGAGCTCGTATGACGAGTTTACGGGGATAAATATTAGGCCCCGAGAAAGCCTGTTTGGGCTAGCCCATGTATACGAGGAAATGTTTATATAATTATGTATATATTTATATTTCTTTTCCTGTTTCTTTTCTTTTCCTTCGTTTCTTTCCATTCCGAACCACTCACCCGACGGTTTCCTTTCTCCTCCTATTTCTTCCCCGATCTTCTCTCGATTCTTCACTGTGTCATTTCCTTCTTCTCCACTTCATCTTCTCATCTTCTCCACGCTGTCCCTGTGCCCTAGCCGTCGCTGCTAGGACAAAGCCGACACAACTCACAGTCGTACCCGAGCATCGGCCGCCGACAAGTCTCTGTTGCCCTAACCTCTGCCCTGTCGTCCCGATCGCCGCTGTGCCCTACAAATCTGACGCTCGCCACCGCTTCTCCACCACCGTTGCTACCCCTCGACCTAATCGGCGCTTTCTCCTCTGCCCTAGGGTCGGCTGCTTCTCCTCTGCCCTAATCTGGGCCGCGCGCACGCCCTAGCATCTGCCGACGCCGTCGACATGAACTCTTCTCCCGCTGAGCAGCGCCGGTTGTCGCTGTCAGGGAGCCCAACCCTCCTCACAGTGTCTCTGCCCTAGGTTCGTTTCGCGGTGCCGACCCTTTTGCTGGTCTACCCGGTCAGAGGTACACCTCTGCACAATTTGGGTTTCAGCCAAGAGAAAGGATCCAAACCTAGTTCTCCACCCGTGCCCTAGACCTCATCATCGGGTCTTACTTCTTCGCCACCAGTCCCCGACAGAGAGGAAACGAGGAGTATCGATCTAGGTAAGGCATATTTGGGTATGGTTGTTCACTGTAGGATTTTGATTTGGGCTCCTATGATGAACCGATTGACAGTTCATTGTGGTAAAAGTCACTAAGTTCTTTGTCTTGCTGCTGGAGCAGGGAATAGTCACTACTGCAAGGGTTTTTGGGCGTGATTATGCTGCTGTATCGCCGCCGAGGAGTTATGGGGTAACAAAATCTTATTTCTTATTAGACTTCATGATTAGTATAATTGATTAGGTTTTGGATTATTAATCTAATGGGTTGATTGGGGATTAGGTAACTAACCCTAATTAACCGTTGGATTTAATTTAGGTAGGTTGAGGTTTATGATTTAGGGGTTTTCCCTAAATTGTTCTTAAGGATTTTATTTAGTTATTCATTTGAGTTGTAGCTATATATATATATTGGTGCACAAGACTTTGACGCGAGATGAGTATCTCGACGTCGGATTTGGACTGGATTGGATTTTTTTATTTGGAGGCGGGTACCTTGACTTATCTTTTAGATTTATCATTTGATGTGCATAGTAGTTTTTTTAATAAATAGTAATGATTATATTTTATATCTGCATCGATATGTCATTATCTATTACCTGTGCATGCTTTGATTGTTTTCTGTTTGCATTCATGTTTATACCTTCAGATTACTTATGATCATAAAGGTAATGACATACCATGTCATAGGATATACCGAAATTATTTGATATCATATCTGACCTGTGTACCTAGATCTTCTGATTTGATCCATGTATACTTTTGATACATATTTTATAGAGGTAGATATGGTCAGGATCTTCATGCTTAGTGTCATGCATCATCTACATGATTGCATGCTGAGTGATTGGTAGCTCCATTATTGTTGAGCTCATCGTCAGTTACATGGATCTGCACACACCACCACTCATGGGTTAGTGGTTTTTATTCAGGCAAGGTGTGTTGCAGTAGGTGCTCTGTCAAGGGCTCCGTTGGTCCACTCATGGGTAGTGTGATGTAGCGTTGTAGCAGGACAGGGATCCCTCCTCTGGACTTGCTCAGGGAGATGAGAGCATTGAGCTCCCCCACTTATGATTTGGGGTAGGAGGATAGGTGTACTCCGACAGCATCCCGTCCACTCGGTCACTCATCAGGAGCAGTGATGGCAGAGTGTACGGTTGTCATAGCCCTACCCACTCGATCTCACCATCGTGTGTGAGACGGCTAACTAGCAGTAGAGGTGACCAGGACACGTCGTTGGCATCATACGCATTGATGCATTTATTGCTTGTGTTTGTCGCATTTATTTGCTGCATATTGGGTGGATGCATATGTTTGACATGCATACAGGATTTCGATACCTCTCGGTTTATTATCCATACACCAGGTCCTGGTTAGTACAATTGTTCTCCTATTTATTTCAGTTGCATTTATCCTTCTTATATCAGGAGACTGTACGCATGATTAGTCTATTTGTTATATTTCTTACTATGCATGTCAGTATTTACCCGCTGAGAAGTTGACTCACCCCGTGGTTATTTCTATTTTCAGGTTGAGGTTGTCCAGAGAAGTTCCAGTCACTAGTCCCCAGTAGATCGCGAGAATGTGTGTTTTATCTTTTGGTTTTCTTATTACTATCTAGACTTATTCTGGTTTTTGACACTTGGATATTGTATGGTTTTATTGTCAATGGGCTTTATTGGATATGTTTTGCTACATGCCTGCCTGGACGACAGAAGAGGTGAGTTGATTTTATCGTTGTGATTTGTGTTTTATGGGTGTAGTGGAGTAGGATATAAGTTTTGAGGTTTATGGGTGTTGATTGAGTAGGATTTTTGACTTGGTTTTTCCATCATTGCATTTGTTTAGTTTTTTACTATTAACTGCGTGGATGCTTGCTTATTTTACTTTTATGTTATATGTATGTTCCGACCGTGTTAGCCGAGGTATCTGGATGATGTAGTAAAGTTTCAGATTGTCATCCGTACAGGAGAGATGCTGTCGAAATTTCTTCTGGCAGGGACTACCTGGGACGTGACAGTCTGATCGACTGAAGATCTACTTTGTTATTATTGAAGCCTACTGTCAGGCCGAGCGGGGTAGCCGCTCGGCCGAAGCCTATCGCTAGGCCGAAGTTGCACTCTGTACCCATCGATCTTTGTTGTCTGGTCGAGCGGGGTAGTCGCTCGGCTCAGCTTCTGTACGTTGTTTTCCTTGAGCGTCGATTGTTTGATTGCTCCCCGCGTCGAAGGTGACGGGGGGTCGGAGCCTTCTCCCAGGTCGGGGCATACTTAGCCCGACCGGCCGATGCCATCTGCGCGTTGAACGCCTTAACTTTGACTTCCACCTTGCCAGTGGGGTGGGGCCCTTCATCATCACCGCATCACTAAGAAAGGTATAAAAGGGCATGTCAGGTATGAGGAAAAGGCAAGAGAAAAACAAGTCTCGGCCTCTATCATTTTCCATTTTTCTTCCTCTGTTTCTAACTTGAGCGTCGGAAGGCCAACACCAAGGACGCCTTCCCTGGTTTTGGTTTTGGTTTTGTTTTGTAGATAGGAGCGAGGTCTTCATCCAGTCAACGAAATTATCACCTTTTTGATTTTTCAACTTCATGCCTTCGGACAGGATCAACATGTAATGATGAGTAATCAGTTCAAAATTAAATTGATTTTTTTATCCTACCAAACTAATTAAATGGATTTTTTTTTTACAAATTGAACGATCAAATTTTGCCACACGATGTTTTGGTTTAACGGATTTATGGATTTTAAAATACAACTGACAATTTTTATTTTTTTAAATGAATTTATAAATTAAACTTTGGAATTATATTGATTCAATTGATTAATTCAGTTGAAATGATCTTTTATTGGGCTTCCAAGTCGGTTCGGTTCTAAGCCAATTTGGCTTAAGTCCGAACTGAACCGATTGGATGCCCAAACCGAAACAAACCCTAATCCAATTCATAATCAGTCGATTAAACCACAAATTGACCACAAATCTGGTCAAATACAGTATGATCAGTTTTTTTAACACCAATCATAAAAACCTTTAGTACCATAAAACTCCTCGATAAATATTTAAATAACCCTATAATTCAATGGTTAGGCGAGCATAGGGGGAACACAAAGGAAATTTTAAAAAAAAAAAAAAACACTACTAACTCCCTCGAACACCTTCATTGAAAGTTTAAAAAAAATAAGAAAAACTTTTTAAAATAAAGGAAGGCGAACACAAAGAGTTCACTACTTTTTTATTCTTTTAAATTATCATGAAATTAGTGAGTGTAAGATGAAAGGCATTTTCCTATCGATAGCTAAACACCATTTATAGGTCTCAAGGAAACAACCCCCATCAAACAAATGTATATTTTGACAACACTCTCTCCTTCAGATTGAATGACGAACTCCTCTAAATGACAATAATATTCATCTGTTTCAACACACTGGTTTAAAGATCTCATAAATTGCCTTATGTAGTTCTAAATCAATATGTAATCATACTCACATATCGCTTAACTGAAAATACCATGAACCAACAAATTCAACTGAAGTCCCACAAGTTCAATGGCTCAGTATGAACTTCTAAAGATTAATGAGTCCTTTCTGAAACAACATCATGCTTCAAAATTTTCTAGTTGATAACCAAATCTCAGGGAAGTTTATATCTGGGTGGTAAGTTCTACTCATCGTGTGATTTACTCTTCTTTTTCTTCTTCTTCTTTCCTTCAGTCCCATTCTGCGCCTCTGCATCATTGCCTAGATCGTCATAGCTCGTTTTCTTTTTCTTCTTTGCAGTTCCATTCTGTTCTGCTTCATGACCATCCGACTCGCCCAAGACATCATTCTTTAGCTGTTCCTCCAACTTCTGTTTCTTTTTCTTCTTCTTCTTCTCCGTTTCTGGCTCTCCATCTGTAACAAATTGGATCGGTTCGTCGACTGCCATGGATTCTCCGTCTTCATTCTCACCTTTAGATTTCTTCTTCTTACTTTTCTTTACAGAGGCCTCATCTATCTGTCCATCTGCATCCATACATAGATCAATATTGATTAGGCCGACAACAACCCATGTCATGCCGCAAGCAAAACTAAAACTAAAATGAACCATGAAAGTGAAGGATATGCAAATGAAACTCAAATACCAAGATCTCAAGATTCGAAAAAAAAGGTAATGGCTTTCTCAAACTCAAGATCGACATTATTAGATGAAAAAAGAATTCACACTTTTTGTCAATGTTGTATAAAATAATTGTTTCAGAGTAAATACTCCTTTTCCGAGATTGAGCAAATGGTTGATAAGGTGCACAATGTTGCAATGAGCAAATGGAGGATACTCACCAGCATCCTTCTCTGTGGCATTGTTCAAGGAACTCTCTATGGCAACTTTCATCACATCAACATTCTTCCGAGGTGCAACACCTTTGTCGTAGAAGTCGAGTCTCTCCTCAACCTGCTCACGAAGCTTCTGTCCAAAAATAGAAGTATTCACCTCTGAAAGGGAATATTTATGGTAAGACTAATGTATATCCATACCTAATTGCAGGAAGGAATAATATGCACTCTGAAAAATACTTACCAGAGAAGCAGTCAATTCGGGATGCAATGGAGCACTTGTTTGCAAGATAGCGTGCTATACGACCCTTATTTCGAGCAGATGCTTGGCCAATAAAGGATGAATGGAAGATGAGTCCGTATTTTGGAGTATTTCCTTGAGTTTTAAGGGCCCTGTGGTACAAGAGGAGAAATATATAAATAAATAAAGCATCAGTGTCGAGAGTAGTAGGAAGACAAAGTGAACCTGAAAAGTGCTTTCTCTGCGCCGAGTATCTGGAGTGTAGACGAAGGGCACTTGGCTAGATTGGAAAGACTCCCCGCATGAGACATCAAACGAGCCCCAACTACTTCACCAATAAGAGAAGCCAGATTAGGAGCAATATCATTCATCTTTGTAACAAGATACTCGTAGAGCTTCTTCCGGTATTCAGAAAGATTGATAACCCTCTGAGCAAATTGCTGGACGTTAATCAAGTCAATTGGAGACAGATCTTGTCCTGAAAAATAAAAATAAATAAAAAAATGAGGCATAAAACATTGTTTTAGTAAATAAAAATAGACTCGTTACCCATGGATGCTTTAGCTGCTTCTACAATTTCTTTTGCTTTCTCTTCGTCTCCGATTAATTCTGATAGTTCAGGAATATGATTCTCAGACAGGTCAGATTTATCCTCCACAAACTTTGCAATTTTGGCATACAGATAATTGTCATTGATGATCTTGACTAGCTCTGGAAAATGCCAAGAATACCACTCTCTGCAACAAGGTGGAGCAAAACACAGATTAGTAAACCCGTGTAAATAGGAAGATAAGGTAGCCAATTGAATGAGAGTTCCTTAAAGTCTTGTGCCTCTATGGTTAAACTCGAAGAATGACCAAGGAAAGGAATGGGATAAACAAGGTGTTGATAATTAGATAGTAACAAATAATATTGTCATACAGAAAGAGACAGTGTGTCCATTCATACACACATACCAAAAACATCAACTACAAAATAAAAATCAATCAGAATAAAATCCCATGCGGGGCCAAACTATATATTTCAACACTCCCTCTCAAAGGCAGCAGGGAAGATCACACTGGAGGAGGTCTTGCCAAGAAGACATGTGTCAAAGGTGTGTAATAGGGAAGATGTGTTTTTTCAGATGAGGAATTTACGAGGTATCGTCAAGCTGACTGTGAAAACAAAGCTTTTGATGCACGCACAGAGCTTATGAGGTAGTTGTGGACTTGTGGTATGTCAAGGCCACACTTGCAAGAGGTTCATTGAAGCAGTAATGGAGTAGGAATTTCGTGAAGGCTATCAATATTTGGGAAGGACACCTTTTTTTGTTTTTGATTACACAAGCATGACAAACATTATGAATAGTAGCAGCCAATTAACCTCAATTTTGGAAAGCAAAAAGTCTAGAAAAATTTGAAGTTTAGGATAAAGTAAACATGTCCTTCAAAGATCATATGTATGTAAGAAATACCAGGCATGCACCAACAATGGAGACTTAATTGTTGAGAAATGAAAAAAAGAAAAAAATCAATAACACTATAAATGAAGCAGTTCCCTGAAGAGAAAAAGGTTGTGCTTTCTTTGAGAACAAAGTTAGGTTGCGCTTTCTTTGAGAACAAAGTTGTAAGAGTTTGAAATTATTCAGGAAAAATCAGGAAGAAAACCAACATATATTTTATTAAAAAATAAGTTGTGAAGATTAAATTCTGCAGAGAAAATGAAATCTATATGGTCCAAACATGCTCAATTCCCACACTAAACCCTAAGTAGTACACACAAGTGAAAAGTGATTCGTTACAGAAAGTACAATTTAGTGATTAATCAATTACACAGTGTTTCTGTATACAACCAAACACAAGTATTGAATAAAATCACAACAGGCTTTGATCTTCAGAAAGTTCACATTCTTAGGTTAAGTGACTAAATATTGATAACATACACTAAGGTGCAAGAAGAGTAGAATTTGAGTACCCTAATCTCTAGCCTAGGCATATCAAAATTACACAAGCATTTGCCTTAGAATCTCGCCATAAGATAATAAAACAGAAATTGCTAACTATTCTTCCTAATTAGTTAGCATTCTAGTAATCTAATTTTAATTGGAATCATGGCCTAACTTGTAGTTAATATCAGGTAAATAATATGTCCAATCTGCCTCCAAAAGAAACAAGCACATTTCTAATGTCTTGTATTTAGCTCCCAAAATCCACACTTCCCCAACTTCATAAAAACCATGTTAATACAATATCAAAGGTTCGCGGTGTTAGATATTGATGCAAATCTACATCTACTAAATATTCAGATGTCAACAAGATAGGTAAGGGCAAATAAACAAACCTGACTCTCATTGAGAACGAGTTAATATCTTTATCCAAGGTATCCAGAAGGAAAATAGCCTGGATGACCATGTTATCCACCCGATTAACATTGAACTTTACCTTGGCTCTGCTATAACTATGCCCCAGACCAAGCTGAGCCTTTTCTAAGTCGGAAGGCTAGAACAAGAAGAAAAAAATATATCAGATCAGATTCAACCACTCTTCCGACTGCAACAGAAACATATCTCAAAATCATAATCAAATTCTGACCTTTAAGTCCTTGATAAACCTATCAAAATGCAACCTCACACCGCGAAGGAGCTCAAGCACAAACTCGTTGCTCTGGCAAGGAATCTTAGTCAGCTCGAATATTTGCGACCCGACCTTGGGCTCCGCGACACCAAGGCTGAACTTTGCCTTCTTCCCGTCTTTCACCTTGGGAAGATTCAGCTCCAAGAAATTCCTCAACTCCTCGGTCATAAGCCCTAAACTCACACGAAGATCCCGAGATATCACCATCAGGCATCATAGGAATGGCAAAAAAAAATGAAGAGGATGTCTTGAGCACGAGTTCTGACCTTCGGAAATGGCGTTGCACTGGTTGAGTGCGTCGAGCGCGGAGGAGAAGGGATGGAAAGCAGCGAGCTTGACGACCTTCCCGAACCGAGTCAGATCAAGAACGGAGTTCCGGACGGCCTCCGTGTTCTGGCCGATCTCGTCGAGGCCGTAGGCATTGAAAAGCGAGTAGCCAGAGGCTGACTCGAAGAGAAGGTAGAGTGCCATGCTCGGAAGAGATCGAATCCCACGCCGCTCTGGCTCGAGGTGGCGGCGCGAGAAGAAGCGTCAACCAGCGATAGGGCTTTTCTCAGGGTTTTGATCAATTAATTACATTATGCGAAAATATAAAATTTTCTTATCCATTTAAAGTTGATGCAAATGGAGCACAAATCGAATCTACCTCACAATTTACCTTCACTGTGATTGGCAACAGCAGAAAAGAGCTCCCCTTTGTGTAATTAGGCAATTATAACAAAATGTACATTTTTATTTTCATTTTATTTTTCATACACACAAGGCAGCAAAATTTAAATAAGCATTCAAAATTACATAATGTTTCTCCTGAAGTATAACTTATACACACTCAAAGGATCTTCATCCAAAATATTCATTTCGGTTGGAATTCGAATTCTAATCCTTATATTTATTCTCTTAAATATTTTAATATTGCCCCATTTATGAAAAAAGAAGATCAAGACATGGGACTAGATTACAAGTCTATTACAATTAGCCACGCGTTAAAAAAAATTATGCACAATTAGGAGCTACATGGAAGAGAAGAGTAAAACACACGCATTAAAAAAAATGTTAACTGAACAACTACAATAATAGAGCTTTACATCATCAAGACTTGTGCAAATATGCCTTTCCAAAACACTTCAACACACTACAATCATAGTCCTTGTCTTAACAATGATTATGGATACCAAAAGCATAAACCCTAGCTAAAAAGTATCCAAATGCCTTGAAGGAATTCAATCAGGTAATCGCTTGCTAAGAGAGTAGAGGAATCTTAAGATGTCCCTTGATAAAAAGAACATGGATATGGATTCATAGGTATCTCAAATGCAAACCACAATTCATATTCTACATTAGGCTTTAGCACAAAGAGAGAATATTATTGAACACGGAACCGAAATATAAATACTAAGTCCACCTCGAACCAAGGTGGAATTTATATACAATCCATGAATCAAATAATAAACTAACATCAGGTGCTGTTGTTAATTCATAGTCCTCAAAGAATTGGAGCTCAAAATTCTGAGACCCTTGTCATAGCCCTAAACTAAGAGCAAGATGGCTGTTACCTGTTGAAATTCTGAATGTGGATTGACCTTTCTTTGTGTTTGAGAATTGTCTTTCATACTAGACAAACATGCTCGGTCTTGAATCTTGTCCAAGACCTAATTATTAGATGTCGTTAAGGGTTTAGAATTAGTGTTTCTTCTGTGGTTACACTGCTTCTGGACCACTAGGGAGTGGCTCATAATCATTCTTGCAGTGAACTATGCCATTGTAGGAATCGACCGGAATCCACTTCAAGATCACAGCAACGATCATACTGACGGCGCCGATCACAATGCTGAGCCACCATAAATGCCAACTGAGAGGGACTGTGCTTGCAAAGTCCCCAAGGAATTCCACTATGATAACTTGGAACAGGACTGTTGAAGTTAAGACGAGCACAAACGTCCAGTTGCCAAATATACCACTTAGCACGTTAATCTTCTCCAGTTCACGACTGTTAATCTCATTGAAAACCTGAAGCATCAGGAGTAGTTTTTAAATTTAAAACAATTCGAATCGACGAAATTAAATGTCAGGAAAAGGAAACTATCCATTTCCTAGAAAAATTAAGTTTATTAAAACACAAAAAATTGTAAGAAACTCGGAAGAACACTTTTTTTTTTAATGAATTGTCGACATTGTACAACCACTGCTCTTAAAATTATGAGAATATTTACCACCACCATTTCATATTCATTTCCCCCCATTTCAACTAGGTTCCTTTTGCATTTATTGTAGTTATTGATGATATAATTAAATTTGTCAATAATAAAAAGAGTAGACTCATCTACTCTAAAGATTATTGATAAATCATATATATATGAATTTGAAATCATTGGGAAAATATCATGAAAATTCTCCAAAAAAAAAAACAAACATTTTTCATCTTCCAGAGAACAGTCTGTGAATTTTTTTCATAATCTGTTTTCTCAAATTGAGAACAGAATGAAATGAAAAATATGGAAATTTTTATGAATCAATGCAGCCAAAATCTATCTGAGTGGAGCTTTAAAGTGAACGGTCAACTATATTTTAGAAATTTTCGTCTAACAAACGAAATATTTTGTGTATTAGGAATTAAATAGAAATTATTACCTGGCAAAAAACGAATGTGTTGAATATGAATGTGTTGAGAATGATGTCGGAATCTGGACCTTCAATTTTAAGAAGTTTCTTCCCATCAAACATTAGAGCTCCCAACACTATCAGCTGAAATATGCTCTGCCCAATTATGTTTCTCCACATGACTTTGGTGATGAAGTCTTCATCCCTCCCAACAGGTGGTCTTCTCATCATACTATCATTTGGCGGTTCGGTTGCTAATGCCAGAGCACCCAGTGTGTCCATGATCATGTTCACCCATAGCAACTGGACGGCAGTGAGAGGAGCACTACCTAAAAGTTGCATGAATGGAAACTGTATAACCAATGAGCGATAAACTAACTTCAAAAAAAGGAACATTTTTAATAGGAAGTCTATCGAAATTTAAAATCATCTAAGTATCCTGAGTATTTTTTTTTTTATCATTTCATACTCCAACCGTTAACATCATTAATCACATCATTATTCCAATAATTAGAAAGTGAAATGACAAGAGTTTAAAAATTGCTAAAACATATTTTGACAATTTTAAAACTTTAGGGGCATTTAAAAAAGAAACTTGTCTTCAAGGGCCAAAGTAAGAAAAAATCTAATATTTTTAATAAGGATGGGGAGTACCAGTGATGCATGCAGAAATAAAATTGACTGTCAAAGCGACAACGTTAACCGTCAACTGGAATTGAACGAACTTTTGTATATTGATGTAAACTGCACGACCCCATTTGGCTACGTTAATTATAGAAGTGAAGTTGTCATCTAGGACGATAACATCAGCACTCTCTTTAGCTACCTGTACACGGCCAATAATCCAAATTCAGAGATCAAACAAAGGTGACTAAACATCATAGCAATAGTTAAAATGCAGAAAAGTTCCCTTTTAATGGTTCTGAACAATCATTGTAATTCTGGCAATGGATTCACTTGTGGTCAGTGTTGGCACAGCACAACATAGATGAATGTTGATATTGAAACTAGCACTAAAATCAAACTCTAGACCTTGCTTATCTAGTCAGATAAAGTAATTTGATTTTCTGTAGTTGGATTAGCATAAAATTCAAAGCTGTATGTAGCAACAACTATATCAACTTAAATCAAAATTTGATGTCAAAGTAGCTTTATACTAGGAATCTTGCAGAAACATCTCTTTCTTAGTCAGGAACTTGAAACCCAAGTTCCGGGATGGTATAGGATTATTGCAATATATTAAATAAGAAGATAATGGTTTATTGTGATCCCTTGGGCACAAAAGTGAGAATATCTTATTCTGCTGATTTAGCATGATTAATGTTGTCCTTAAAGAAGGATAAATCTAACAACACACACAAAAAAAAAAAAAACAAAAAAATCTGGGCCTTAGGTGAGGCCCAACTCGTTGTACAAATATGATGAAGTAATTATTACCTGGAATTTGATTGGATTGACTCTCACTATTTTAATTTAATAAAAAATAATGAGTCAATTCTAATATCAATAATGGCAAAAATCAGAGGCTGAATAAAGTTTCTGTGGATCTTGGAAATAAATGGGAAAGAAATTTGTGTTGCAAATACCTCAGTGCCTGCAATACCCATTGCAAAGCCAATGTCTGCCTCATGTAGCGCCGGAGCATCATTTGTGCCATCACCTGTGACTGCCACAACTTCATTAAACGTCTTTCTCAATCTGGTTACTAAAGTATGTTTGTCCAAAGGCAGAGACCGGGCTAATACCTGTAAAGGGCATATAGATAACAACATCTTTTTTATAAAAGCAGATGCAATCGTAGTTTAGACATTAATAAGCACTATATTGAAGGTAACTTGGTAGTATTCTCATTAGTTTAGCAAAGAAACCTGAAGTTTGGGAATTAAATCTTTCATCTCTTCAGGGCTCTTGCTTCGAAATTCTGGTCCTTCTATGGCTAAACCATCTTCAGTCAGAATGCCACACTCTTTTGCTATAGCTTTAGCTGTATTGATGTTATCCCCAGTTACCATCCGAACTTTAATACCAGCAGCTATGCAAGCCTGCACAGCTTCCTTGACTCCTGGGCGAACTGGATCTTTGATTCCAAAAACAGCTATCAGTGTGTAACCAGCAGCAGGGATGTTTTCATCATCCTGATTAACGTGTATGTCTTTAAAAGCCAAGCAAAGTGTCCTTAATGCTTCACAAGCAAAGCTGTTGATGACTTTCATAATATCCTCCTTGTTTTTTTCAGATAAAACTATGGTTTTCCCCTTACTGTCAATCATACTGTCACACATCTGTAGGACAATTTCAGATGCGCCTTTACAGAAAGCACGAATCCCTCCATTGGGTAATTTGATGAGTGAAGACATCTTCTTTTTATCTGAATTGAAAGGCTCGACTTTCAGTTTACTGCAATTCCCATGTTTGGATTCTAGATACTTTTCCAAGTCCAAACCAAACTCTAACAATGCTGTTTCTGTTGGGGTACCCAGTATGGTGGCTTTTCCATCTCTGTCTCTCACCACTTCTGAGGTACTATTCTCAAATATACATTGCAAAAGGACTCCTAAAACTTCTTCAGAAATGACCGACTTGAGATAGGTAGAAGTCTCAGTACCCCGAACAGATTTAGATATCTCACACATCCATAATTTGTCTACAATCATGTGATTAGTTGTCAGAGTACCAGTTTTATCAGTGCAAATGCAATTAGCAGATCCCATGGTCTCACATGCAGACAGATGCCTCACTAGTGCCTTCTTATCCATAAGCTTCTTCATCGCAAAAGAAAGACTCAATGTTACAGATAAAGGTAGCCCTTCAGGAACTGCAACTACAATGATGGTGACAGCAATAGCAAAATAGTTGAGTATTGTTAATGCATCAGCCGGAGACCATTTGAAGCCCATATGATATGCTTTATTAATTAAAAACCTTCCTAACAAAACACAAAATGTCATTGTTGCAAATGCTACACCAATCTTTCCTATTATTGTTGCAACACCATTGAGTTTGACTTGCAGGGGTGTTTCATCATCTCCACCCTGACTCAATGTCTCCATTAGTTTTCCCCACTCTGTCCTCATTCCGACTGAAGTAACAAGCATTTTAGCGGATCCATCTTGCACCTTGGTACCAGCTAGTAGAAATGGTTTTCCATTTGACACATACTCTGGTTCACTCTCTCCGGACAAGCTTGATGCATCTATTAACAAGGAATATCCAGATGTATATAACCCATCAGCAGGAACTCGATCTCCAATCGAAAGATGAACTATATCCCCAATGACTAAATCATAAATAGATACCTTTTGCCTGTAGCCATCTCTAGTTACCTGAATAGAGATCTTCTTCTTTTCTTTATCCAGATCTCTGAACTGTAATGATTGCTTGTAGTCACTCACTGAAGTCACTGACACTACCAAGAAAATGCTGAGGGTAATTCCTATTCCATCATACATACCTTTAGGCCACCCTTCAGTGGCAAGCCCTACAACTACAGATACAAATGCACAAGCCATGAGAATGATCAATGTCAAGTCATGTAATGCATCCCATACATACATCCAGAAACTACGTGGAGGCTTCTCATCATATTTATTGACACCATAAATTTCCTGTCTGATGGATATGTCAGTTGTTTTTATGCCATCATCAAGTGAAACACAGATCTTTCTTGCAATTCCTTGAACTCCTCCATGCTTCTTCAGTGTCTTTTTATCATGTCCACAGGCAATAGATGCCAACTCATCTGGGTTTATACAAAAACCGGCACTTCTTACCTCTTCTGGAAGATGGTATTCAGTTTGTGCACCAGCTGCATCAAAGAAAATTGTGATTGAAACAAGAATTGGAAGACTAAACTTCTGCCATTCAGTAAACTGAGTTCATACCGTCAATAAATTGCAGAGCAGCTCTTTGTACATAAAGAGCAACTCGGATTTTTTCCTGCACAGATAACATGTGCCATTAGCATATCTTTCTTGATAAGAATATCAACCAAGGGACAACTATCATTTAAGAGAATGCAAAGAATATTTTTTGCGCTTGGAACCATGTCACACGGCGAGTGAACTTACTATGTTTTTGAAAGAACCAAGAATATGTTTTTAACTTTGTTTTATGCTTCATCAGCTACTCCATGGTATTTCAACCATATTTTTTTTTAAAAAAAAAGGTAAATTGGCCAACAGAGTTCCAATAAATAAAACTAAACAACAATTAATGATATGGAAAACAAGAACATACATGATGTATAAGTATGTTCAAAGCTCGACTCTTAATAGAAAAGAGTTGAGTAAATATTTCACAATTCAATACAGACTCCCTCTATATATAGAATAATAAAGAGGTATCAAATTATAATAGGTAACCCACTCAACATGAGAAATCATTCAAGGTGACGCAGCAACAAGACGACCAATATCACACAAGAACAAGCTAAAAAAGAGAAAATATATCTACATTGAAGATTGATTTACATGAGAATTTGAGGGTCGCTTTATAGAGGAAACAATGATTCATTCCCCTATTTTACTCTCCAAAAAACACCAGGGTCTAAATGCTCCTAATTTATGATGGCTAGTAAATGCATAATGATAGGTCTTACAAATTGTTTTTAAAAAAATAAAACCTAAAACCTAAAAAATAATTTATCTACTACATTATTCTTCCCAACTAATAGCAAGTGCATAATGGTTAGACGATAATTAGCTCCACCCAAATCTGGCAAGTGTCCATTTCGTGGAACATTTAAGGGAAGCTAATGAGAATTACTTTTACCAATGACAAAAAATATAAAGTAATTGTTGTTTAATATGCCTTGAGAAGGAATAAGTTAATATGAAGACTAATTGGAGGAAAATTGACTCTGATGAAATTAAGGCAAACCACAGATAGAGTCTCGTATCGGAACTTATAATAGACATTTCATTAAATTTTATAAAAATTCATAACTCAATCAAAAGTTAGATAGAGGTGTGTATTGTAATACAAAAACAACAACAACAATCAATCCTTATCCCACTAGGTGGGGTCAGCTGTATGGATTTTTTACGTCATTGAGCTCTATCCCCTACTATATGATCATTTATACTTAAATAAATTTTATCTTATTTTATTGCTTCTAACCAAAATTTTTTGTCTTTCTCTCACTCGTTTGATATGCATGTTTGTTATAGTTTCACATTGCCTAATTGGAGCATTTATTAGTCGTCTAAGTATATGCCCGTACCATCTTAAACATATCTTTCGGAGTTTTTCCTCAATAGATACAACTCTGACTTTCTCTCTAATGCTCTCATTTCTTATTTTGTCCATTCTTGTATGTCTACACATCCATCTTAATAGCCTTATCTTTGCAACTCTCATCTTCTGCTCATGTGCTTGAGTCATAGCCCAATATTCAGCACCATATAATATAGCAGGTCTAATTGCGGTTTTATAAAACTTTCGTTTAAGTTTTAGAGGTACTTTATGGTCACATAAAACACCCTGCACTCGCCTTCATTTCAACCATCCTGCTTGTATTCTATGTAAGACATCTCTCTCAATCCCTTCATCGTTTTACAAAAATGATCCTAAATATTTAAAACTCTCAGTTCAAGTAACTCATCATCTCCTATCTTAACAATTGTCTCCATATGTCTAATATTGTTAACTTAAATTCCATATATTCTATCTTTATTCTATTAAGTCTAAAACCTTTCCCTTCTAGTGTTTTCCGCTAAGATTCTAATTTAGCATCTACTCCTTCACATGTTTCATTTACCAAAACAATATCATCTACAAACAACATGCACCACGGTACTGTATCTTGAATGTGTGGAGTAGGTTTATTCATAATTAGTATAAAAAGATAGGGACTTAGAGCTGATCCTTGATATAACCCTATTTTTCTTGGAAATATTTCAGTTACTACACCTGAAGTTTTTACTATGGTCGTTACATCCTCATACATATCCTTATTAGTTCAATATATGTTACGCTAACACCTATCTTTTCAAGAATTTTCCATATAATTTCTCTTGGGACTCTATTATAAACTTTTTCTAAATCAATGAATACCACGTGTAGATCTTATTTTTTCTCTTGATAGTTTTTAATTAGTTGTCCAAGAAGATATATAGCTTCTATTGTTAACCTTCCAAGCATGAACCCAAATTAATTTTTGGTCACCGTAGTCTCCTTAATCATTTTTCTATTACTCTTTCCTAAAGTTTCATAGTATGATTCATTAGTTTAATACTCCTATAGTTTGCACAATTTTGTATGTCTCCCTTGTTCTTATATAAGAAAATTAGAGTATTTACCCTCCATTACAGGCATTTTTTCATTTTCAATATCATATTAAATAATTTTGTAAGTCATTCAATATTTTATTTCCTGTAATGTAAAAAATAATTTGCAGCAAAAGATAAATACTAGAATATTTGCAAAAATCAAGTTAAAAAAAATTGCACAAAAAAACTAAAAAACAAATGCAACGACAAATCTTATAAATACAATGATAAATCTCAAATTGAATTGCAACAATAAAAAACAATTAAGCGCAACAAGAAAAACTAATCAATTGGCCCATCGGTTGGGTCGAATTTGATTCTTGTGAGATTTTATCCTTTCTCAAGGTTATTAGTAGAGGTTTGCTACATTGCCTTGATTAAAGGAGTGGATTTGTAATTCCAATCATGGATGTCACACTAAACATGAAAGAACTATAGGCCTAGGAACTTATATAATCTTAAACCATGTTAAATAATTTGTATTAGCGTTGTATTGTTTCCATAATCTTATTTTCGTTATGTGTTATTATTTGATCTCGACACACACCTACCCTTCTAATATTTGAATTTAATGTTGTGATTTTAAGAAAATTATACGATTGTGTATATGCCATAGCCTAACATTTTATTATTCTAAAGCATTCAAATAGTCATATTCTTATAAGCCAATGACATGGAATAACATTCTCATATTATAATCTATAGAGAGATGCTTGTCAATGAAATTCACTACGAATAATCTAGGACAGACAATCTATATATTAGGTAAGAAGTAGAGAGATAGATATAGGACATTATTGAAATTCTGCCAAATATAATACATCGACGTACTAACATGTTCAATATAGAAGATCTAAGAAGAAATTTCATCCCGTGTTGCATAACATAGTTCTCTCAGCATGTGTCCAAAGACACAAGTGAGAGAGAGATGCATTTTCCAATATGCATTCATGTCTTTAAAGGTCATGCACACTTATACTATAAACATATACCTATGCACGTATATATTCAAATCTATAGATATATGTGTATCTGTGTGTGTGAAACGAGAAAAACAAAAATACTGAAAATAATTAATTATGAATGAGAAGGACAGCAGAAATATTCGTAGTATGATCGGAATGCCTTCCGAAGCATGTACTGAGTATTAGTTGAACTTGTTATTTGTACGTCAGGCCTTAAAAAAAATGTCAATTGTCCTTAAACAATTCCCTGGTTTGAGACAAAGTCAAAAGTCAATAAAAAAACATAACAATGAGGACAAGCCAATAGAAGAATTTGAACAACGTTCGAGGTCAACCACGAAATTTAATGGAAGTTTCAAAATTTTCAATCTTCAAAGCTGAAGTTAGGAAGACTTGGCCGACGACGACCAATGTGATCGTGATCGACAAACAAGCGCATTGCGGAAATTCCAGCAGACGTGCGCTAGCGGGCGCGCCTCGTTCCTCAAAAGAATGAAAGGGACGCGAACCAGATCCCCAATTACGCGCGGCAAGAAGAATGAGAAAAACAAAAAACAAAAATGCAGTCCGATCCGGTCAAACAATGTAGAGAGAGAGGTTATGGATCGATTTTGTTACCTGGATCTTTAGCTTCTTGGCCTCGACGACCGATCGCTTGTCGAGATCAGGGACCATGCGGAAGCGGCGTCGGCGGTTCTTGACGACAGCACCGACGGCCCTCCGCCACTGGCGCTGCGCGTCCTCCGACGGGTTCTTGTGCGCCACCTCGAAGTTCCGCTTCAGGAAGCTCTCCATCCTGTCCATCTTCCTTCACCTCCTCTCCTTCCTCCTCTCCTCTCCTCTCCTCTCCTTCCTCTGCTTCCTCGGAAGAAGCTTTCCCCCTTCTATTTATGGCTCCCATCGGATGGCCTCCCTCGTTCCTACTCCTACGAGTCCTACCTTTGTCCCTCCAAATGGTAAAGAACGTAGTCCACGTGAATGGCTTTATCTAACCATCAGTTCTGATTTATTTAATCTTGGCCGTTAAATTTCTAACGGTCAAGATTAATAAGACTTAAATTTGACGGATGGATTAGGGCCCTTCGCGCAGATTGATTGAAGAGTCCTTTTTTCCAATCCTCATAGCCAAACAAAATGTCCGTTGATCGTTTTTGCTTGTTTCCATGAATGTCGTTTATTTTTAGTTGTCATCTAAGCTGATTAATCCCGGACGTTCTTACCTCAACTATCCATTAAAATAAATTCATCTATTAACTTATTTAACTTATTGAAATCTAAAAAAATTAAAAAATCATCCTGTCATTTCGAGACTGAGATTTAATTCTCAGATATCTAAAAAATTAAAAAATCATCTTGTCACTGTTCCGCGAATCATAAAATGTAGTTTATTGTCCCCAGGACGTAACACAGATGGAGAGTGCATGGTTCTGTGGCTGAAAGATCCAGGGGTCGATCCCCGGGGTGTCACTGGCTGGGGTTAACGTCTCCGCTATGCACTTTCTACTTGTGTACCTGCATTTACCTCCCTCCATATCCGTGGAACCGGCTCTAGGGGAGCCGTTGATGTGGCAGTTCCACATTTTTTTTATAAAATGTAGTTTATTGACTAATAGCAGTGGAGAAATAGTGTGGGCCCGATGATCTTGCTCGAGCAGGTAGCCACGTCGAATCTGGGTTTATCGGATTAATGAAAGTACCCATAATCCATGATCACTTATTAATCAAGATTACCACATCGAATTGACTACTATAATTTTCATATTTTCTTATAATATCGTGATTTACCTCTTCCGTATTAGCCATGAGATGAATTGACGGGAGTACTGGGAACGAACATATTCATCTTTTACCATCCTATTTTCTTATAATATCTAATTTATCAATTATTTAAATTTTATATAGCATCCATCACTTGATGACTTAATCTCTATTAAAGAGATAGTTAATTGGACGTCAATATTTTAGAACAACCATAAATGAAAGCGTTAATAGTGAAGCTTCGCCCCCAGCTATGATGCAATAGTAAAAATGTTCAATTATCTTTTAAGTATTCTGATGGTCGATAAAAAATTTTCGTAGAATAAAATCAAACAAATCGATCATCCAGATTCAATATTATCCAACCTAATTAATTATTATTAATGATAAATCTTCACGCAAGAAGCCAACACTAAGAATAATGGTGAATTTTTAGTTTAATTTTTCACATTTAAAAACAAGAACAATTTATATCAAGTGTATTGAAATGGTATAAAAATCACCAATATTAATATCATTTGGATATTTTTTTTCTATATACTGTAATTTAAAAAAAAATAGTACTTACCAAGAGACATGGAAGATTTTATATTTTTAATTGTATCACTTGTATGATGCCAACGTAAAATTAAAATATCACTCATCCTAAGCGATATAATATCATCAGCCCCACAATAAAATATAAATAGTTAAATCATAAAGAATATTTTAAATGACCTATGGGAGGTCAGCAAACGTCCAATACAAGACCGACTTTAGGCATAGGATATTAAAACATATGTCTAGGTTCTCAATTTTTATTAGGACTCATTATTTTTAATGTATTAAATATATTTTTATATGTTTTTTTAAAAAGAATGGAAAAAATTAGGGCCTACGTGATAAAAAAAAAATTATACAATCTCATTCTTTAAAAATTGGGATCATTATTTTTAATATATTTAATATATTTTTTAGAATAGAAAAGACTAGAGCTTACGTGATTAAATATTTACATGATCTATCTATCAAAGCTTCGAATTTCATAAATATCTTATTAGGATTCAATGGATAGAGTCATAAAGAGATTTTTTTCAACAAATTAAATTTATTTTTAATTATGGATATTATTTTATAAAATTTAATATATTCCTCTTTTATATCTCTCAATCCTATTCTTGTCATATTTCGTGATGCTTTCTTCTTTGATCAATCAGAAAATTAGAAATTTTTTATCTTATCCATACAATGCAAAATAAAAAAGTTAGTTTTTTTTTAAGTTTCTACTCTTTCCTTTTTCCAACTCCTTCTTTCTGGGCTTCTCTTGCTCATTGAGATTGGAGAAGAGAAACCACACCTAACACGCTGATTCGGTCAGTGTTACGATGCCCCTTGCTTAATTAAATTCAAATGTTGATGCATTCATTTATATCGTGTTTGATCAAAATGGAAGATTTTATATTTTTTTTAGCAATAAAGAGTTAGATACCTTTACCATTTTGCTTTCTTGATAGACATTAAATTTAACTTTTATTTAGATATATTTACAGTCATAAATTATTTGATTTTTTTTATCTTCATTCTATCATTTACAATTATTCTGGTTTAGGTAATAGAAAATATGATTTATTTTTTCTTTTGATCTGTGCCTAAAATGACTTTCATTTAATTCTTGATAAATTATAATAGCTGGTTTGATCTCGATCTTTGTTTTCTAAAGATTGTATTTAGTTTTATCATTTTGTACGTTGTTCTATATTTATTTATTTTTGTGCTTCACTGATGATGATGAGTTGAGCATGACTACATGAGAGCATGATTTTTTTTTTTATTGTTATCCTATTTCATTGTTTTTATTTCCTCAATGTTGTTTCCTTTTACAAGGGTTATTCTCTCCATTTTTCATTTAAAATAATTAGACATACTTCTATATTTATTCATTTTAAAATAATTTTGAATACCCTCAATTTTAACTAAGTGAATTGTAAACTTATTATCTACTTGAGGTATATTATTATATCTAATAATAATACTCTATTTAATATCGTAAAATTTATATTTATTTAAATTTGATTATCAAAATTTGAATATGAAAATTTAATTAATAATTTTACATCTAGAAGTAAGAAAATTAAATTGTATAAAAGAATATTTTTTAAAATTAATACTTAAAATGTTAAAAAAATTTAAATCACCATTTTCACCCCAAGTTTGAATGAAACAGATGAGGACTTTTTTTTAAAAAAAAAACAATGTCAATGACCTTGTGAGATCTTTGCACTGCATTAGTTTGGAAGTGGATCCAAACCCTTATCGTTGCTCAAATTTCCCCTTAGGAGAGGGGATCAAATTCTAACCAGAAACTTTTTCAATATATTATATAATTTTAAAAAAAACTTTTCTAAAATTTTATTAATACCAAAATGTCTCCAAGGTTATTGTCTTCTTGTCAAAATATCTCATTTCTAAATGGATAGATAGGAGATATTTTGACATCAGAGTAAAAACTTTAGATGTGTTTCAGCACTAACAAACCCTTCAAATCTCATAAAATGTGTTCATACATATGCATCATTTTTATCAACACATGCCAATAGGAAACTCTGGTTTATTTGGATTCAAAGGTAATTTCAGTCTAAATGAAAACTGTCATCTTCACGTGCGTACAGTCCAGAATAATCTGGCATTTGAGTTTCGGATATTAATATGTTTCTACAGGTATGGTGTCTGAGTAAGATTTTATACGAGTGCATAGTTTTCATCTTCAAGATGATAATAGTCATGAGTTAAGTGCATACCCAAGTGCCATGCCAACGAGCGCCATCAAGACCACAAATAAGAATGGAAAGCCTGTCTGCTCCTTTGCAGTATATCTTCTTAGCAGAGCCTGGAAATGCAAGGGAAATAAGCAGAGGTTCTATCAGTAATAAACAGGTATCATCAATCTCTGAACAGTTTTGTGCTCAAGGAAGGTCTGAATTCTAATAGAGTGATTATCGAACTAACTTAATGTTTCCTTGCATGTACTCGAGTAATAGTTATTTTGACCTACTTTACGGAGACTGAAATATCTATTTTGCTTGATGAACAAAATTATGAAATGCATATTCCATATATTCCTCAATTAGCGCAAGCTATTGTTTGGCAACATTGCAATTCATTGGTTGGATTGCCTCATCCAACTCAGCATCAAATTCACTGTACTTGATAGCCTGGTGTCACTGGGGTAAATTTCTGCCTTCAAAAATTTCCTTGTACGGCAATCATGTCCCGCACTTTGACCTACCAACAAATGCACCACCGAGGTACAAAGAAAGTCCAATGCAAAGACACGACAAAAGCCACAAACAAGCAACAAACAATGTACAGGAAAACTCCCAACCATTTTTATTTCCGTAATAACAAAGGAATACAAGTAGAACAACAAATTTCGCTCACAAATCCCCTTGGACTTGTCTATAATTTTGCCCACAATTTGCCTCCCTCAATTCCAATGACAACCTTGCCTATTTATCATGCATAGGCGGTAGTTACAATGGAGGTTACATGGTGGTTGCACCAACCACTTGTGTCACATGTACAAAACTAAATCAACTTGCACAAAACCGTTTTGTTCACATGTCTTGGCTGCATTGGCACCATGCCAAGTGGCAGTCTACACACTTTGTGCATTGCCTCATCATTCTGCTTCACTTGGTCTATGCTAAGTGTCAGTCTTCACCACTTGTGCTTTGCCCCATGGTTTTGCTGCACACCTTGTGCTTGACCACGATTTTGCTGCTTTGGCACCATGCCAAAGTCTGTCTGCACCATGTCAAAGTCTGTCTGCACGCCTAGTGTTTGGCCCATGACGCCACTTCTTTGGCACCGCGCCAAAGTCTGTATGTGCCTTGTGCTTGGCCCATGGCTCCGCTTCTTTGGCACCACGCCAAAGTCTATATGCACATCCAATTCTTGGCCCATGGCTCCGTTTCTTTGGCACCACGTCAAACTTTGTATACAAGCATTGTGAATGGCCCAAGTCCAACACCTCGAACTTGGGCAAAATAGTCGCTACAGCTCCATCCATTGTGCTGTATTACATGCGCCCGTTGCATGTCATGGCTCACTTTTCCTACAAGCCTTGCTTGGCTAAATGCTCGGACCCAACACGTCCAAATCCTCGCACCTGCTCGCCACAATCCAAGTCTTGCCCCTGCATGACTTATGGTTAGATAGCCCTACACGCTACCACACATTTGTTGCTGCTTGTCATCCCCTGTATGCATGCCCTGCTCGCATGATCACCAAGTATGTTTCCTACATGACTTGGGCTTTGGACAACCCCCCGTGCACTGTCACAATTCTCCACTATTTGGCATGCCTTGCGCACATACCATACTCAGAAAATTGCCAAGTCTGCCTCCTGCATGACTTGGGCTTGGGCAGTGCCTTGCGCACTGTCGTATCCGTTGCTAGGTATGCCTTACGCACATGCCACACCTGGATGGTTGCCAAGTCTGCCCCTGCATGACCTAAGCTTGGACAGTGCCCTGTGCACTGTCGGAATCCTTCCCGCTGATTGGCATGCCTTGTGCACATGTCCAGTTTGGATGATTGTCAAGTCTGCCTCCTGCATGACTTTGACTTAGGCAACCCCCCGCGCACTGCTTGAATCCGCCGCTTGGCATGTCTTGCTTATATGCCATGTCCGGATGATTGCCAAGTCTATCCCTACATGACTTGGGCTTTGGACAACACCCCACGCGTTGTCGCATCCGTCGCTTAGCATGTAGCGTGACTTGTGCACATGCCCAATAGGCTGGATGTTTGCCAAGTCTGCCTCCTACATGACTTGGGCTTGGGCAGCACCCCATGCACTACCAGAATCCTTAGTCGCTTCTCAACATGCCTTGCGTGCATGCTCGACTTGGACATTTTCCAAGTATGCCTCTTGCACGACTTGGGTTTGGACAGTGTCCTGCACACTACCACATCCATGTCGCTGCTTGGCATGGCTTGCGGCCATACTTGACTCGGATGATTGCCAAGTCTGCCTCCTACATGACTTGGTCTTTGGACAATGCCCCGTGCGCTGTCAGAATCCTCGCCGCTGCTTAGCATGCCTTGCGCACATGCCCAACTCAGATGTATGCCAAGAACACCTCCTGCATGACTTG
The DNA here is from genome assembly GCF_018446385.1 of Zingiber officinale. Lineage (NCBI taxonomy): Eukaryota > Viridiplantae > Streptophyta > Magnoliopsida > Zingiberales > Zingiberaceae > Zingiber > Zingiber officinale. The sequence goes on along the minus strand of NC_055988.1, from coordinate 94,899,086 downwards.
GGCAACGCCCCGCGCTGCCGCTTCTTTGCTTGGCATATCTTGCGCACATGCCACGCCCGCTTGTTTGCCAAGCATGCCTCCTGTATGACTTGGGCTTGGACAGTGCCCCGCACATTGCCGGTCTACTGCTTGGCATGTCTTGCGCACATGCCAGGCCCACTGGTTTGCCAAGTTTGCCTCCTGCAAGACTTGGGCTTGGAGGGCCTTGCGTTGACCAAATTCTTCGCTGCTTAGCATGTCGCGAGCCCCACGCACATGGCCAATAGGCTAGATCAAAGAAGCAACGCCCAATCCTCGTGTCCAGCCAGCCACTAAGTTAGGGGGCTAACACTTGGCCTGAATGCATAAAGCCAAGGGACATTCGTGACCTGGCAATATCAAATACTAAAGCTCACAATCAAGTTATCCTAGTTAGACGGTGATGTAATTTGGCACATACAATTGCCGAGGATTTGAGACTAGTGTGGCCAGAGATAATCCTTTCTAGGTTATCAAATTTAAATCCCCTTTCATATCTCAAAACCATAATAACTGGTTTGTCATCTGAAAGTTAGGAATACAATTCAACAAATTTATGGCTAAATAGGTGGTATGAAAGGATTCCTCTTAAATCAGTATTCCATCTGTTTGTTGAACACTCAAGAATTTATTTATAGGTGACCCAACTTAGAGATTTTCTGAAAGACGTATCACAGGAGTTGCAGGAATTGCACAAAATAACAGAAACAGTGTGATTGCAAAGTGGTTTGGCAGATATCTGAATCTGGAGAAGGAATGCAGCGCAATTCTCCAATGTTCAGTCAAACTACAGTCTTATCAAGCATTGGCCAATAGCTCAGATTGATAATAGAAAAGCTTATAAGGTTTGCTCCAAGGAAAGCAAATATATTCAGATGGCTCATCATCAATAACAGAATTCTAACAAAGATAAACCTCTAGAATAGAGGGATACTCGTAAATGATAGCATTTGCATTTTCTACAAAAGCCAAGAAGAAGAGACTAAGCATTTATTTACAGCATGTGTTTTCTCTAAAAGTGATGGGTTCTAAATTGCAGCAGACTGCAAAATTCTAATCAAGGAATTGATCAACGACCTTACAGAGAAGGATGGGAGCTATTGAACCAACAACATCATCTCTATTTTGGCATTAGCTAAGAGTTATGGTGGGATGCAAGATAACTCCATTGATTCTGCTTCTTTGCTCAGTTGTATTAAGCTAATAATTTCTCTGTTTTATCGAGACAGTTGTGTCTTTGTTTGGTGCTCCAGCAAAGCTACCCAATTAGTCATCTCATTTTGTCATCTGCTGATACAACAATGTAATAAGAATGCATCTCTTTCCAACCTATACTAGCGTAACTACTTAGTAGGAGTCTTTCCTACCTACTGTCTTTTTTTTTTTCAAAATAAAAATATTCATACCTTCATCTTGCCCCTTACATATAAGATTTGTCTTAGTAGCAAGAGAAAATTTCACTTATATTTGATAAATTATGTTTTACCACCAACCTTTGCAAAATGGTATAATTTTGCTCCCTGGGATTTAAATTGTTAGTTCAAAATGACAATCAATAGAACAAAGTTTCACTTCCCCCCTATAACTTACCTCCTTTTCTAAACACTTCAGATTAACAAAATGCCTCTAAAGTTTCCAAACTCTTATCATTTATTGTAAATAATAAATGATTTTTCTTGACGAAATAGTGCTGTGGCAAACATGTAACTTACCTGCCATATTATTTCATTAACGAAATCATCAAGTTTGAAAATCCTAGAGGTGTTTGACTATTTTAAAATTTTAGAGAGCATCTATAAAAGAAATTTGAGTTACAAAGGACAGTGATATTATTTCTATGATTTGTGATCAACATCACCTCAACCCCTAATGGTCGTAAGCTCAAATGGCAAATGATATGGTTGTGCAAAGGTTGGGGAGTAAAATGTAATTTATCAGAATTTAAAGGGTGAAATGAAAAGGTTAAAAACCGGGGACAACTTGAGATTTTCTCTAATAGCAAAAGACTAGTGTATTTGTTTCAAACAAAAATTAACTCACAATTTCTCCTTTGAATTTATCTCTCTCTTGGGTAGAAGCATTAATCTCCTCCTTTAGGCTTGCTATAGTCTTCTCAGCCTGCAATGCAAACAATTCCATATCTTAGAATATAAATTATAGACAGTAGCCATAACATATTTTCAATAAAAAAACTGTAATCTTTCTATGTAAGATAATAAAACTTCAATAATTCAATGTTACAACTCATAGTAAAAATAAAATGGCATAACAACAACAACAACCACCAAGCCTTATCCCTATAGGTGGGAACCCACAAATTACAACTACAACCTACATTTAGAATGACATGCAGGCTAATATATAGTTCCTTTTTAAAAGGAAGTATATATTACATTATTATTGGATAGATGTGGAAAATTGATGGCTGAAAATGACCCAAGCCAAGTTGACATGTAAATTATGAGGGAGAGCTAAAGCTCAAGCTCTCATCACCTATATTTGACTGAGCTTGAGCTAGCCATGTTATTTAGTTAATTGAATTCGGGTTTAACCTACATTTATATATGGAGTTGGTTCAGGATTATGAAAAACATACCCATAAATGAACTTATATGTGAACCCACAAATGAGTTTGTGAATGAGCTTGTTTACGAGCATATAAAAGAGTTGTCAATATATGTTGATTTACGGAGCTTATGGATGAAGCTTAAACTTCCTGATTCCTCAACTGCTCTTACTGAACTCATTTAGAGACTAAGCCTGACAATAACATTTAATGTAGACTGTCAAAACATTTAACCTATGTTACTAACTTGAAGGTGTTCTCTTACTGCTTGATTCCTTTTCCACTCAAATAAAATTACAATAAGCACAGTAAGTTTCTCCATGTAACTTAAATTGCACTAATGACTTGGTCTAGATCCTTTTGAATGAATTCAGACATGCAGTTAGTCAGGGTCTACAAAGTTCACGAATTCCACTGTTTAAGAGTGTGCCATGGGATACCATTGAGATATGAATGACATGGGAAAACAAAAATGCCAAACTTCTTTTTTGAGCAACAAATTCATCTTTCATTAAAAAAATGGTAGAAGAATTAGATATCTAAATTTGGCGTGCTTACTTGGAGAGAAAAATGAAAAAAGGAGAGGAAGTAGAAGAGAAGACTTGAAATTTTTAGTTTACTTAAAAGTAAAATTTAGGGAAGAAAAAAATATGGAGAAATAAAAACCATGAACTTATTTCATAATTCAATCACCCCATAAGTGGAAATGAAGTGAAAGAAGGGAGAACTGACTTAAAACTGAAATGATCACCTTACCTTTTTATAAGACATGGTTAACACTGAGGGCACAATGATCTTTTTAATAATTTCCATGTTTCTATGTTCTTTATTTTCTTGGCAAATAAATAACAGAGCAATATAACATATTTATTCTCTCTCATCTTCTTTCTTCCTTAGTAAACAAAGAGCAACAAAAAAAATCTCTTAAGTAGAAACAAAGTGAAAGAGGGGGATGCAATCCATAACATATCATAAATTGCCATATCTAAGCCATACACCAAGTATAATCAGCCAATTAACGAAATAACGAACCTCATTCAGCTTCAATACAAGACTATCCAACTGCAACTTCAAGTCATCAATATCTTTAGCAACCTAAATAAAAACAACAAGGTTCACGAACTTTAGTTGATTTAATGACCTTTTAGTCGATGAAAAAAGTAATCATTGCCATATCCAAGATAATGCAAATGATATGGATGATTATAACTAAAAGTAAAGAGCAACTCCTGAGTTAAATGTGGCATGGTAAATTATCAATTTAAACATTCATCATTAGATGGTACATATCCTAGTAATGTAGTGGATAACATCCAAATATTAAGTTAGCTAGAGTAGATCTTCCCAGAATAAAGAAGCAACATAAACATAAAGAATACTCCAATATCACCTACATGCAATGGGGTAAAGTTAGCTATTCCAAGTTCTTGATCATTTGCTATGCACGTCTCTTTCAAAATAGGCTCTCCCTGATTAGCCTCATTTGTGGCGGCTCCATTGTTTGAAACAGATGTTTCTCTCACCATAAGAACTTCCTTAACTAACTCACTCTTCGAATCACTCTCAACAGTTACAATAGGGTCAGCTGAATCAAGAGCTTTAAAGGACAGATCCTGCTTGAAAACCTCTTGGTTTGTTTCTACCTCTGGAGAATGTGGTGGACTGACAAGAACAACTCTCAACTTGTTCTCTTGGATATACCTACCAGTTTCTTTTGAGAACTGATGAGCCAAGTAAGAGCACTATCAACACAGAGCCAACCATACACTGCATATTCAAAGGCAAGAGTTCATATTACTGCTGTATACTTACAAAACTTGGAATAATGTCCTCATCCATGCTACCATAAGGAACAACTGTGGTCTGAATCAGGAACTTATCTTTTAACTGCATATCAGATGGGATTTCCTTTGATGCTTGCATAATAACTGAAATGTGGTTGCGTAATCATGTAAATAACCAACATAGAGAGCAATCAAATTGAAATAAAGACACTAAGAAAAGATTCCCAAATTTGAAATGCCTATCAACCGATTTTTAAATGCTATTTTCTACTCTTAAGAATTATTTAAAATAGTCCCGAGTGTATGCTAACCATTTTGGTTTTCCTGACAATCCCGATATCACACACAACTTTCCTACTTTTAACATCTGATTTCATAGTAAGCAACCTATTACTTGGAGTGGAACACAATCACCATCAAACTACATAGTTAACATGGCCAGCGAATAATAAATTTACATATTAACTTTTTTTATCCCTGAAATAATATTTAAAAATATAAATCTTATCAAATTAGTCCTAAAACATTTTAAAAGTAGTAACAATTTATTATTATAAATATTTCATATTGTTAATTATCTTTTTTTAATTATTTTTTTATTACCATATTTTATTATTAAAATCGTGACTCAGCGGACCAACATGGAAATGTCATTGCCTAGTCATACCCAAGCTTGTGTTGGGCTTGAGGTGATCCTGTCCTAAGCCATGCCCAACTTGACATGGTTTCGATAGGAAAAATCAAGCCTAAGATGTTCCTGGCTCTATGAAACCTCCGCACACACATGCGCATATACATACACACAGGCACACATAAAGAGAGAGATTATGATTAGTGTCTATTTCATATTATTTAGAAAAATAAAGCATGTTTCAGCATATTCAACGTGTTGTCTATAAATGAATTCACTATTGAAATGATATATTTATGGGATTTTGGAAAACAGCCAGGCCTAAATACGATTCTAAATAAATACAGTTTACACATTGTCAATTTTTTAGTGAAAAAGAAGAAAAAGAGAAACTGCTTATAAGTAGACGATGAATAATATAAAAAGTATTTTCATGGTAGAGGATATCTTGTATTGTAGTATCAGAACATATCTTTAACTGGTTCACTATTTTTTTTCCTCAAAAACTAAGTTGTTTGCTTTTGTTTATTGTCAATGTATTTTGTGAGAAGGGTCTTCTTAAAGTGAAGATCTTACCTGATATTTTATCTCCAGTTTCGCAATATATTGCATGTAAAAGCTAGACAATAGCCCAATAACATGTGAGGCCTTGAGCATGTCTAACTAAAGGCAAGGGAATAAAACAAATTTCTGATTGCTGAAGTAGCACAGCTTTTAAAAGTGCATAATGTATGATAATTACCATGTCTAAATCAGGTACATCACAGCATGTAGGATTGCAATCAACGAGAAGTGAGAAATCAAACCTATGAAATCGCATGTTGATCTTGGTAGAATGATTCCTGTATTTGGACGAACACAATATCGCTTAGGAGATGTAGTTTTAACCTAGAAAACATGGTACTAATTCAATCAGATTTTACAAGAAAAAGCTTTAAGTACCATTAAATTGACAAAATTCAGAGACCACGTTCAATGTAGATTAAAATCGTTGGTGTATCTTACAGCATTTATCAAGGGAAAGCTAAGCATGTCAAGTATTAACAATTAAATTAACTAAAAATATTATATGACATGAGAGTTGATGATAGAATAGAACATACGGAGTCAAACAAATATTGACAGATGGAGACACCATAGAATATGTTACTCTACAATGAGTTTGGCATGAGAGAATAAATTGGTGCAAGATAGAGTTTTAAGCTTTATATAGCTAGTAATTATGGCCATTTATATTTACAAACTCAATGCAGTAACAAGCAAGCAATTTTCAGAATATGGTTTCGTGACGACATTGCAGTGGGGTGAAGAACAAATAAACTCTTTCATGTCTCTAGTCTTAAGAATAAGGCATTCACCTTGAATGCAACAAAATCTTTGGATTTGTTGACAAGTTGAACAGAACATGAACTCTGCTTTTTCAACTCAACTAAAAGAGCAATGCAATATGTTAGTACATATGTGCAAGACTAACAATTCAAAATAAGATGCCATCATGAAAAGAGAAAACAATACAGAATAAGATAATTGAAGAATATAAATAGCTCAAAAAAAACATAAGAGAAATCTAACAGCTATTACATATAAATCCAATTCTAGTACACATGAAGTACTAGTAATTAAAAGTTGCAACAAAATACCATGGTTAAGTTAGCATGCCAGATGATCATGACTGAAAAAAAAAAAAAAAAATAGTAGTTCAATGATGTTTCCAACCAATTTAATTGTATTCTGCTCGTACCTACATATTTTGCATTTATCCAGGAGAAATGAGCATACTAATAAAGGCAAAAATGTTGTCCTAGTGAACTTGAAATTTCCTGCTAGCTTCATGTTCATTTCCTCAAACAGAAATCCAAATTTTTGTTTTTATCTTTGGTAATAATTTTCATGAAATCTGTATTTTCTGTACAGTTCGTGCCTACATTTGAGCTTATATATATAGTCTTTCTTTTTAAAACTAAAGAACTCATTAATATCCCGTGATTTGTCCAGCTTTAAGTGTATTCATCAAAAATAAGTATTCGGTCCATGAAATAATGAAATGGACTTGCATCCTCCAAGGGGCACTGAAGACCAAAAATCATAATGAGACACTTGATAGTGCAGGTAAGATTCCAAAATGTACTAGGTTTGTTCACAATTCTTAGAATTCTCACTGAAGTCCATCAACATTACAATTGTAGAAAGGTGAGCAATTAAAAATGGAGTTTGATTGCCCACCAAAACCGCACCAATTTGAACATCCCAAACAATAAAGGAAGAACATCCTGCATAATCTAAAGGTCCATGAAGACGTATGCATAAACAAACTAAAAAAATAAGATTTGCCAATTAACACCTTCCCAAGTTCAACAGATCAAACGGACCTTCTTTTCACTGTTATATTTGCTAATCGCAATCAACAACTTTGGAGGTTGAAAGCAAACCGGACTGACCTAAGGTTGACTAATACCAAAAAGTCATGCACATAAACATTGAGATTAAAAAAAAAACTATCAAATCTACATAATGCGCAATAGAAGCTCGGATGGGTCTATCAGATACTTCTCAATAACGAAATCAGTCAAAACACATGGATTTTGATAAAAGAAAGGACGATTTTATGAAGCAGAATGTGATAACACGATCAATTCTACACCAAATCAACCACAGAAATTACCGTAAGTAAGACATCCTCATCGCTAACAAACAAGAAGACCATTTTGCTCCGATACTTACAAGTGAACCTGAGTTCCTGAGGATGGATTTCGACAAGCATTTCGCCCGCACCCATCGCCACCTTCCTCATCCAAAAGCGCACGGCTCCAAACAAACGGACGAAATCAAAATAGAAAGTGAAAGGGAGTAAGAAACATCGCTGGAAACGAAATCTCCAAGGGCCGCAGATTTAGATCTTCGGATGGCGTCGTGGCGGTAGGAAATAGGTGAGCTCTTCCACAAATTCCCACGAGATCATTGCGCGAGACGGGAGCGACGATGAACCCTAAGACGTCGCCCTGGAATCGCCTGGAAGAAGGCGAACGCCTCCATCTATTGTCGATCTACTATTGAAGACGGCAGAAGGCAGCAGCGAGAAGTAAAATTTGAAAAGGGCGTCAAATCTGCTTTACATACGATGACGCGGCAGTTACCGATTCGTAGGATATTCTTTCCCACGGTCGGCCCCGCGATATGGGCACGTGTGTCTTCCTTACAGGTGCGATTCGTTTCCTCGCGCCGTGAATTATACGCCTCGTTCTTTGGTATGGAGTTTAGTTTAATATTCTTACACCGAATTTTTTCCCATTTGAAGCGTATCTTCGCAGAAGTGGCGTGAATCTATATCGGCAAAGCCGAAACAAAAAGGCGTAAGAATATGAAATTGCATTGCGAGTTTACAACTTACTATTTAACACATGATAATTGAATATAATATTTTTTATTGTCAGTCATGTGAGGCACGATAAGAGCCACGTGGCAGGATCGGAACTCGATGAGAATCATATGGTAGGATCAAAATTCGAGCAATGCGGATTCCAATTGTTCGTCAGTGAACGAGTCATCGATGAATTGACTATTGTGTTTACTCAATCGTCGAACATCAGAAAAGAGCCTGGAGAAAGGAACTTTTCGATCAGCAACACCTGTAGGAGTGTGCTCATTAGAAGAAAACTTTGGTGTCCAAGCTCAGTCATTCAGATATTTAAATCAATTCTGATGGGAAAGGAAATAAAGAAGATAAACAGAATAGATAAAGTAAAGTACGTGTATATATTCATGTCCTTATCTTCATAGGACAAACTCCTTTCATAATATAGTTGAAGTGATATTCTCTTTTTTTTAATTGGACGTTATATTATAGTAATGAAAGCGCTGTATCGCTACATCTTCATCATATCAAATCGTCATCTCACCCATATTATGTATCTGTATATTTATACTGTCTTACCATTATAAAAAAATACAGATTTATGGGATGAATTGTGGGACGAATTTATAAAATTATTTTGTTAAAAATATTTTGGGACGAATTCTGTAATGATAAAATTTTGTCCCAAACTTCTTGTTGTCAATTTTTAGAACGAATATTTTTTTGTTACAAATTTGATAACAAATTTAAGGGCAAAATTGGCGACGAATAATATTTTCATCCCCAAATTTGTTGGCAAATTTGCAACAAAAATACTATTCATCACAATATTGTATACAATTTTGGAACAAATATATGTTTTGTTGTAAATTTAACAACGAATTTTGGAACGAATTAGGTGACGAATTTTTTTTTTTTTTATGCCAAGTTTGTCCCTAATTTGGCGACAAAATTTGACAATGAATTATATTTTCGTTGCCAAATTCTGAAACCTTTGCAACGAATATTTTTTTGTTACAAAATTTGCGATGAAAATTGAATTTAATTTGCAACAAAATCATTTTCGTCCCATATTTCATCCTAGAATTTGGGACAAAATTTGAAACGAAAATGATTTTGTTGCGAAATTATCGATGTATTTATTTACGATAATTTGGCGACAAATTATTTTCGTTGCCAAATTCGTCCCTAAATCAAAAAAAAAATCAGCAACAATTTATTTCTACAATTCAATCAATACATGCATATATATAACAAATTCAAATAACACATTATATACATTCAACACATCCTAATTAACAATATTACATCCTATTTCACATACATCTATTAATAATTGAAATCAAATCATAATGATTTGATACAACAAATTCAAATGTCTTAACAAGTTATACAAGATCTTTCTTCTTCAAGCTACTCCAAAATATTATACAAGTTTAATATTCCAAAAGCTATACAAGTCCAACAATCCAAGAAGTTAAACAAGGATTTAAATTTTTTTAAAAAAAAAACTAAGATACATCAACTCATCTTCTTTTTCACAAAAGCTTTCTTCCCTATCAAATCTTCTTTTCCTGCATAAAAATAAACAAATAAACCAGATTATTTGTAACCATAAAGATAATTACTTAAATTCTAGCAGTCTCATAATTAGTTTGCTTGCAGATTCGTTGTAGTACCTTGAAGCTAACTACAATTATCCTAAATATGATACAATCTATTTTACCATATCAAATTGTTATGATACAACCTATTTCACCATATCAAACAATAGCTACTGATCCGGTGATAAGGACGGGGGACCCTCGTCAGCGAGGGGTCAACGGCACGTGGAGGTTAAAGGTCAAGATAGTCAACCCGGAGACCGGCCGACCGGACGTGGCAGGCCTACCGACAGGGCCCCGCAGGCCGACCGACCGTGAATCCTCCGAACCGAATGAAAGACAATCCGACTAGGAGTCGGGTTTCCGATGCTCTAAGGTAAAAAGGTTTCAAGGGTCGAGCGGGCTGTCCGTTCGGCCGGTGCACAAGGCAACATAGGCAGGAGCAGTCTCATCCGAGCATATGACCGATGCAGAAGTAATATGTCTGCCGAGCGGCCGATCCGCTCGGCCACGGAATAGACAAGGAATGCAAGAGGACAAAGGAGACAGGGGATAACATCATCCTCAAGACACCTGCCGCCAACAAATAACAAAGTTGGCGGCCGAGCCGTACATAGAATCATACGGTGGAAGCTTCCACCGTCACATCCGGGATATGCTCGGACGATTGCGGAATGACGCCAGAGGTACTTTTCTGACACAGACTTGTTAATGTATGTTTGGGGAAGCGTGCACGCATCGGGAAACGTGCCCGCGCTTCCCCAGGGTCCTATATAAAGACCCCCGACGTCGACGAAGGTATGCACACATCTCTACTGTAGCCTCGTTACGCTGCCTCTCTCGTTGCCTGACTTGAGAGTCGGAGGGTCGTCGCCGGGAAACCCCTCCCGGCTCGGCTTCTTTGCAGGATCGTCGGAGAGCTACACCACCAGTCGGAGACAGCGGAGCGTGCCACGTCCCCAGCGCCCGTCGACTCAGCGCTCGGACAGGATCAAATTGACACCGTCTGTGGGAACGCACCTGAATCCGAGCCAAGAAGATGGAAGAAGCTGGACGTCAACTTTTGGTAACGCTCTCTCCTGAAGAGCTCGAACCACTCGTCCAAGCGCGAGCAGCGAAAATTATGGAGCAGCAACAGAAAGCTCAGGCCGAGCAGGCAGTGCAGCAAGCAACATCAGCTTCGGGGGGCCGAGCGCCACCTGAAGATCAGCAGGAGCAGCTCTCAATATGGGGGCAAAACAAGGGGCCAGCCGGCACTCAGATGGGGGCGTCGCCCTCCCCAATACCTTTCCATCGGGCTCTATTCCAGACGCCCTCGGAGGTAGCGCAAGCCAATCAAGACAAGGGGTCTTCATCGGATGAAGCACCCGTCCGGGACGTCAGAAAAGGAAAGGCGCCCCGATCGGACTCTTCACCCGAGCGGATCAACCGGCAGTTTTCGGATGCCATTCTTCGCTATCCACTGCCGAAGCACTATGCACCCCCCGCGATCGGGGAGTACAACGGGACAACAGACCCAGACGACCACCTGGGTAAGTTCGACAGCACCGCCACTCTGCATCAATACACAGATGGCGTGAAGTGCCGAGTGTTCCTCACCACGCTTTCTGGATCGGCGCATCGGTGGTTTCGGAGATTGTCGGCCGGATCCATCACCAGTTTCAAGGAATCCCAAACGGCGTTCCTCCATCATTTTGCAAGCAGCAGGCGTCATCAGAAGACAAGCATCAGCCTGTTTGCCATCAAGCAAGGCGCGAGGGAGCCGCTCCGAGCGTACATCCAGCGCTTCAACCAGGTGGTCATGGGCATTCCAACGGTCACCTCGGAGACAATGATGAACGCGTTCACGCAAGGACTCGTGGATGGTGACTTCTTCCGATCGCTCATCCAGAAGCTGCCCCGGGACTACGACCACATGCTGCATAAAGCCAACGAATACATCAATGTGGAGGAAGCCCAGACGGCGAGAAGAAAAGAAGTTCAGAGCGACCAGCCAGCTCCCGCCGAGCGGAAGCAGCCCATCAGTCACCAACCACCCAGAGGACCGCGAGCCGAAGTCGCCCGTCCTCATCAGCATACTCGGTCGCACGCCGTCCAACAAGTCGCGGCTGATCGGCCCAAGCACAAGGGGAAGGTATGGACCCCGATGTTTTGTTCACTCCATCAGTCGACCACTCACAATACCCGCGACTGTCGGAGCCTACCCCCCATCGCTCATCCCGCGCCGAGGAGTTACCGCCGTCGATCGCCTTCACCAGACCGGCAATATCGACAGCGGAGCCCCGTTCCAAGGATAGAACGAAGATCCCCCGAGCGGCATCATCTTCAGCAGCACGGAGTCCACCACCGAGCATCAAATGAACGACCTTGACCTTCCGCTCGGGAGGAGGAGAATAGGGGCAACACATCTCGAGGAGAGATCAACATCATCACCGGGGGGCCGACCGGCGGAGATTCTAATAGAGCCAGAAAGGCGCACACGAGGCAGCTGAGGATCCACGCGGTCGGCTGCAGCCAGGAAAGGGCGAGCGGACCCGAGATCAGCTTCGGGCCCAGGGACCTTCAAGGAGTTGAAGTCCCTCACGATGACACCCTGATCATCCGAGCGGTAATAGCCAATTATACTATTCACCGCATTTTCATTGACACAAGCATCTTGGTCAACATAATCTTCAAGAAGGCCTTCGACCATCTGCAAATTGACCGAGCCGAACTACTACCAATGACGACCCCCCTCTACGGATTTACAGGGAACGAAGTCTTGCAAGTCGGCCAAGTCCGACTAGCTATCTCGTTGGGCGAGGAGCCGCTCAGAAGGACGAGGACCACCACCTTCATCGTGGTTGATGCTCCTTCTGCATACAACGTCATCCTGGGGCGACCGACTCTCAACGAGTTACGGGCGGTCGTCTCTACCTTCTGCCAGAAGATCAAATTCCCGGTGGAAGATCAAGTAGGGGAGGTGCGGAGAGACCAGCTGGCCGCTCAAAGATGCTACGTGGAGATGGTCCGAGCCGAAGCGAAGTCCGCTCGGAAAGTGCCGCGGGTCAAGGTACATGCTATTAATGAAAAGCCACCTTCATTAATTTATGAAGAAAAGGAGGAAGTGCAGATTGACTCATCCCGACCGGAGGCCACCACCTACATAGCATCCGATCTGGAGGAGAAGCAGAAGGAGAAGTTGATCAGATGCTTGCGGCGAAACTGCGACGTCTTCGCCTGGTCGACCCATGAGCTGCCAGGGGTCTCGTCGAGCGTAGCGCAACATGAACTTCATGTCCGGCCAGACGCTCGTCCGGTGAAGCAAAGGAAGAGGGACTTCAGCGCGGAGCAAAATGTGATCATCCGGGCGGAGGTAGAGAAGCTTCTAGAGGCCGGCCACATAAGGGAAGTACAATTCCCAAGTTGGCTTGCAAATGTGGTCCTAGTTTTCAAGCCGGGCAACAAGTGGAGAGTCTGCATCGACTTCCGGGACTTGAACAAGGCTTGCCCGAAGGACTTCTACCCCCTTCCCCGGATCGATCAGCTGGTTGACTCCACGGTCGGGTGCAAGCTGATATGCATGCTGGATGCATACCAAGGCTACCATCAAGTGCCGCTCGCCCGAGAAGACCAAGAGAAGGTCAGCTTCATCACGGCGGACGGCACCTATTGCTACAATGTAATGTCGTTCGGGCTGAAGAACGCGGGAGCCATCTACCAGCGTCTGATGAACAAAGTCTTCAGGGAGCAGATCGGACGCAACTTAGAAGTGTACGTGGACGACATACTTATCAAGTCCTTCCGGGCGGCCGATCTCTACGCGGACATGGAGGAGACCTTCCAAACGTTGAGAAGGTACGACGTCAAACTTAACCCTCAGAAGTGTCTGTTCGGGGCAAAAGGCGGGCGTTTCCTGGGCTACATTGTGACCGAGCGGGGTTAGAGGCGAACCCCAGCAAGATAAAGGCATTGCAGGATATGCCGCCTCCCAGAAATCTCCGAGAGGTACAGCGTCTCACCGGTCGGATAACGGCGCTGTCAAGGTTCATTTCTAAGACCGCCGACCGGAGCTTGCCATTTTTCAAGATTCTCTGTAAAAGCCACCAAGTTCCAATGGGATGAGGAGTGCGATTGGGCATTCGAGGAATTGAAGACTTATCTGAATTCCTTACCCATGTTCGCGAAACCAGTCGAAGGTGAGCCGCTCCGCATTTATTTATCTTCAACTGAGCATGCTGTGGGCTCAGCATTAGTAAGGCCGAGCGGTGAGGAACAACCAGTGTACTTTTTAAGCCATATCTTAAAAGATGCTGAGTCTCGCTACACCGGTCTTGAGAAGTTGACTTTCGCCTTGGTACTCGCCGCTCGGAGCTTGCACCCTTACTTTTTGGCGCACACCATTATTGTGATGACAAATAGCCCGCTCGCAAGGGTACTCCTGAACCCTGAAGTATCCGGACGACTCATCAAGTGGACAACGGAGCTTAGCGAATTCGACATCTAATACCAACCCCGCTCGGCGATCAAAGCGCAGTCCTTGGCAGATTTCGTGACCGAAGTACGAAAGCCCGAGCCCGAAGCTACATAGAAAATATATGTGGACGGGTCGTCAACTCGTCTCGGAAGCGGAATTGGGATCATGCTACTGTCGCCTCAGGGAGAGAGGATGCATTTATCCATCCGGCTGGACTATCGGGCAACAAATAATGAGGCAGAGTACGAGGCCTTCATAGTCAGGTTACAAGCCGCACGGCATGTTGGAGCCAGTCGGATCGTGATCCACTCGGATTCCCAGCTTGCCGCTCAGCAACTCATGGACGATTTTGAGATAAACAATGCGAGACTCAGATTGTATGCAGAGGCCTTTGAGAAACTCAAGACCGACTTCACGGAGGTAGTGGTCCAGAAGATACCCCGAGCGGAGAACCAGGCGGCAGATGAGTTAGCCAAACTCGCGAGCTCAATATCGTCGGTCGTCATCCAGCCACCAATCGAGCAAGTATGTTTGGTAGCGCACATGGACCGGATGGAAGGCCTCACATTCCCGAGTGATTGGAGAACGACCATCATGGAGTTTCTGCGCTCAGGAGCCACACCCACCGATCGGGATGAAGCTCGGCTACTAAGGAGGAGAGCCGGCCGGTTCACTCTCATCGGAGATCAGCTTTACAAAAAGGCTTTCTCCCGACCGCTGCTAAAATGCATCAGCTCAGAAGACGCAGAGTACATTTTCAAGGAGTTACACCAAGGATCTTGCGGAGATCATCCGGGCGGACGGTCTTTGGCTAGGAAGATCCTGCTGGCCGGATATTTCTGGCCAACGCTGCACGAGGACACCGCTCGGACCGTCGCAACGTGCCTCTCCTGTCAGAAGTACCATAATTTCTCGCATAAGCCGACGGAGGAAATGAAAGCGTCCACCGTGTCTTGCCCGTTCAACCAGTGGGGCATGGACATCGTAGGACCCTTCCCTATGGCGACCGGATAAAGGAAGTTTCTATTGGTGGCAGTAGATTACTTCTCCAAGTGGGTGGAGGCTGAGCCATTGGCCAAGATAACCGAGCACATGGTCAAAAAATTCATCTGGCAAAACATCATCTGTCGGTTCGGCATTCCGCGTCGGCTCGTGTCGGACAACGGGTGACAGTTCGTCGGAAGTCAGCTCAAGGAATGGTGCAAGGGATATGGCATTGAGCAGCACTTCACGTCCGTGGCGTATCCCCAAAGCAATGGTCAAGCCGAAGTAGCCAACCGGGAGATACTCCGAATTCTTCGGGCTCGGCTCGACCACATGGGAGGAAGTTGGGTGGACGAGCTGTCGGGAGTCTTATGGGCCATCCGCACGACCCCTAAGGAGGGAACGGGAGTAACCCCGTTCCACCTGGTGTATGGAGGCGAGGCGGTTGTCCTAGTTGAAGTCGGCGTAGAGTCCGTCCGGATCCAGAACTACGGCGAGGCGAATTCTGAGCGGAGGCAGCTAGAATTGGACCTGATCGACGAGGAGCGAGCCAAGCGTCCGTTCGGCTGATGGCCTATAGACAGAGGATGAAGCAAAACTACAACCGCCACGTGATTCCTCGAGCATTCCAGGTGGGCGACTTAGTCTGGAAGAAAGTAAAGCCGGTCGGGGACGTAGGCAAGCTGGAGGCTCCCTGGCAGGACCCTTCAAAGTCGTCGAGAAGCTCCGATCGGGAGCCTACTACTTGGAGGATGAAGATGGACGACGGCTAGGGAGACCATGGAGCGCAAACCACCTCCAGCTTTATCGGGCCGGATGAAAGGTGCGCCGATGTAATGTATTTCATGAATATTCCATGCGAATGTATCATTTGGTTGCAGGAATCAAAGCTATCAGAACAAAACAAAGGCATGAGTATTGTGCGCCCATCGGATGGTTGTATAAAGGCATGACGAAGACCCCGCGCCGTTCGGCCGGGAGTATATTATCCGAACCAAATGTTCGATGACGAAGGCCTGCACCGTTCGGCCGGGAGTATATTATCCGAGCTGTAGACTCGATGACGAGGACCCCGCGCCGTTCGGCCGGGAGTATATTATCCGAGCCAAATGCTCGAAGACGAAGGCCCCGCGCCGTTCGGCCGGGAGTATATTATCCGAGCTATAAGCTCATTATTGAAGACCGTCGAGCTCCGACATTAAACCCTAGAGTCGAACTGGCGACTATAAACCCTCCGGCTTGAAGACCGTCGAGCGGCGACGTTAAACTCTAGAGTCGGACTGGCGACTATAAACCCCCCGGCTTGAAGACCGTCGAGCGGCGACGTTAAACTCTAGAGTCGAACCGGTGACTATAAACCCCCCGACTTGAAGACCGTCGAGCGGCGACGTTAAACTCTAGAGTCGGACCGGCAACTATAAACCCCCCTACTTGAAGACCGTCGAGCGGCGACGTTAAACTCTAGAATCGAACTGGCGACTATAAACCCCCCGGCTTGAAGACCGTCAAGCGGCGACGTTAAACTTTAGAGTCGAACCGACGACTATAAACCCCCCGGCTTGAATACCGTCGAGCGACGACGTTAAACTTTAGAGTCGAACCGGCGACTATAAACCCCCCGGCTTGAAGACCGTCGAGCTCCGACGTTAAACCCTAGAGTCGAACCGGCGACTATAAACCCCCCGGGCGGAAGACTATCTGGCGTAGACGCGATAAGTCATGCGGGCCCCGGCTCAGCGATAAACACTAGTAATCGACAAGCCTTGTCCATAGGGACAAAAAAGTGATAGCGTACTTCCGTCTGAATACATCGGCGAGAAGGTACTAAAGGGGTCGGCATGTGAACCGAGCGTCCGAGCGGCCGAGTTACCAAAGGCACTTGGCGACAATCTAACGAGAATTCCATTATAAGTGGGGTGTCCAGCCGAGTGGCCTAGTTATAAAGAATACTTCGTTAAGAATTCCTGGGGAAGGCCAGGCAAGACGAGAAACGATTAACGAAAAGAAAGAGGGGGGAGACGTGAACGATTGTATTTTGCGGTCTGATCGGAGGACACAAGTATTGACAAAGTTAATAACAAGACGATATATCCATTAAAAGTCCGACCCTTAGAGCCGATCGGAAGAGTTACAAAAAACACTACAAGAAAATCGTAAGCGCTCCTCACTCCAGGGGCTCGAAGATGGGCCCCGGAACGCATTCTAACAGGCCGGCCATGTCTCAGGGGGGGGGGGGGATGGAGGTATCCGCTGGGAGATGGCCCTTGGCCCTCAAGTAAATAGTGGTCGCCCGGATAGCCTCTTCGAAGGACAGGACTAGCCTATCGCTGAACTTGTTACCAAACGCGTCCGATCGGAGGTAGTTCCGTCTCATCACCTCGAAGCGGTCGGACTCTCCGTCCTAATATTCCTTTAGCGCCGCTCGGGAGGCGTCGAGAGCTTCCTGAAGATCTTTCAGATCTGCTTGCAGGTTAGCTTCAGTGGCAGATCGACTCTCTTTCTCAGCAGATAGCAGGTCGGTTAATTCCGTGACGTATTGTTCCAGCGCCCGAACCTGCACCTTCATTGTGTCCAGATCAGCAACGGCCCTATTTTTCTGTTGGTAGCCACAGTGATCTGGTGGTCATGGGACTTGACTTGAGCGTCGAGTCCAGCTACCCGGGTTTCCAGGCCAGAAGACTTGTGCCGCTCGACCGATAGAATTTTTTTCTATTTTGGCCAGATCGGACTTGAGCGTGGCGTACGAGGGCCCCTCAGCTAATGCCCCTCCAGAAATTTGGAGTTTCTTCAACTCCTCCTCCAGTTCGGCCAGACGATTGCTGACCGCAATATTCTCCACCCATTGCTGCGTTCGGATGGGATAATGTCAAGAACCTGGTGAAGTCGTCATAATAGTGTGTTAGGAAACATACCCCGGTGGCTTGCTGCATATGGCTGTCGGCTAGCTGACCGGGAGTCATCAGGACGACCCGACGCCTCGCATCTTCCCACGTCTTGGCGAGCGGCCCTCGAATAGTAACTTGATGCTCGGGAGCACTGGGCTGATCCGTCGCCAAAAGGAACTCCTCGGTGGGAAGACGGAGGACGAATTGGATCACTCGACGGCTGCTCGGATCCGATTGGGAAGAAACGACTCGGCTGGACGATTCGCCGATCGGCGTAGAAATAATGTCCGAGCGCTTGAGCCGAAGTCGGACCCAGGGCACAGAACTAACGGGTGGCGCTCCAGTCGAAGCTGCTGGCTGGTCGAGCTGGGAGGGAGTCCGATCAGAAGAAATGGCCTCATGCGCGGCGGGTAGCGGGTCGATCGTCTCTAAGGGGGCGTCGACTGGCCCAATCACCGGCTCAGCATGCGCAATGGTCGTCTGGCGGCGCTTGCGTACTATCAGTGGGGAATCGCTTGCTGATCACTCCGCGTCCTCAGATGTAGGCTGCTGATCGGCTGAAGAAATAGCATCCCCTGCCGCTCCAGTTGCGGCGACCTGATCGGCAGACTCTCGGGCCTCAGTTGGAGTGCCTTCGCTTTCACCTTCATGCGAGCCGACCGGCGCGATGCCCAGATCGGCCATCTCCTTGGCTACCACCGCTTCCATTTCGGCGGCTTTCAACTTCAACCGTTCGGCAACCTTGACGCGCCACATGATGTCAACTGCATAACAGAAGAATAAATTAGTTAGACCAAAAGGAAAAAGGATAAGGGAAGTGCTTACCCATGCTGCTCGGGAGCTTCGTTCGGATCGGGCTCAAGCCAAATATATACAACATCCCTTCGTGGAGTAGCTTGTTGATGTTGAACCTCTGACCGGCTAATAGATTGGCCGCGTGAAGATAATCCGGCTGGCTCTTGTATTTACCGAGGTTAGGCTGGCTCGGCACGGTGGTTTGCCACTGGGTGCGAAAGGATGGCAGTTCGGGAAAGCGAAGGTAAAAATAATTCTCCTTCCAGTGCTTGTTCGAGGTCGACATCTTATCGAAGAAGACGAGGCCGATCCGCAACTGGAAAAGAAAAGTACCCCACTCGGACTGTTTTGGGTAGTAAAAGTAATTGAAAATTCTGGGGACTATGGGAATGTCGTGCAGCTTGAAGAGGATTACTACGCCGCACAACAACCTAAAAGAGTTAGGAACAAGTTGGCCGAGCAGGATGCGGAAATAATTACAAACTTCCCAGATAAAGGAGTGTAGAGGGAAGCGCAGACCGACCACAAATTGGTCGCGGAAGAAGCAAACGGTGCCGCTCGGCGGATTAGAAGGCCGATCGGAAGAGGTGGCTAAAACTAGTCTATGGTCAGAAGGCAGTTCAAATTCGCGGAGGAAGCGTCCCGCGTCAGTTTCATCGAACCGGCTAACCATGGTCATGTACCATAGGCCAGGAGAAGGATCAGAAGGCTGCGAGGTGCTAGCCATCGCCGGAATAGTAGTGAGGAAGAAAGGATAGAGGAAAGGAAAAATAAAAGGATTGAGGGAAGAGACTGGAACTACACTGAACGAATACAAAGACTACCAGAAGGGAGAAAACAGAAGAAAATAGGGATAGGAGAAAGCTTACAGGGAGCAAAGTGCAAAGGAGAGGGTCGAGAATTTGTCGGAGCACCAAGGCAAGCGGACGCTGGGAAGATGGTCGCGAGAGGAATCGCCAAAAACGCAAAGGCAAGAGTGATAGAAGAAGGCTCAGTGTCGGCGCTTCATAAACCCCGGTCTCGGTTCACCATAGCCGTCCGATCCAGGTAATCGAAAGAAGCGAGGACATCGGACCATCGGATTTGAACCGACGTATGTCCCATCGAAGCTTACGCCCCCGCCGTACGATGACGGCGGACATGCCAAATGGCGATCAACGATTGGACAACATTTAATGAGCGCCATTACCCGCGCATGGGCAGCTTAATGGGGATTGGCATGAATTCCGAGGAGACCCGACGACGCCAACCGCCCCCGAAACAGTAGCGCGACAAGCAACAAATGGAGATCAAAACTACAAGGCATAGCCATCAACTCGTCGATTGGCCGAGGGGGCCTCCCAGAGCCGATCGGAAATACACTTTCGGGAGCAACGAAGTGAAGGTCGCCCGACCGAATTCATAGTCTAGTCAGTCGGACTTGCTGCCTCCTTCGACTAGACTTGAAGGGGAGGCATGTGATCCGGTGATAAGGATGGGAGACCCTCGTCAGCGGGGGGTCAACGACACGTGGAGGTCAAAGGTCAAGATAGTTAACCCGGAGACCGGCCGACCGGACGTGGTAGGCCTACCGACAAGGCCCCGCAGGGCGACCGACCGTGAATCCTCCGAACCGAATGAAAGACAACCCGACTAGGAGTCGGGTTTCCAATGCTCTAAGGTAAAAAGGTTTCAAGGGTTGAGCGGGTTGTCCGTTCGGCCGGTGCACAAGGCAACACAGGCAAGAACAATCTCATCCGAGCATATGACCGATGCAGAATGAATATGCCTGCCGAGCGGCCGATCCGCTCGGCCACGGAACAGACAAGGAACACAAGAGGACAAAGGAGACAGGGGATAACATCATCCTCAAGACACCTGCCGCCGACAAACAGCAGAGTTGGCGGCCGAGCCATACATAGAATCATACGGTGGAAGCTTCCACCGTCACATCCGGGATATGCTCGGACGATTGCGGAATGACGCCAGAGGTACTTTTCTGACACAGACTTGTTAATGTATGTTTGGGGAAGCGTGCACGCATCGGGAAACGTGCTCGCGCTTCCTCGGGGTCCTATATAAAGACCCCCGACGTTGACGAATGTATACACACATCTCTACTGTAGCCTCGTTACGCTGCCTCTCTCGTTGCCTGACTTGAGCGTCGGAGGGCCGTCGCCGGGAAACCCTTCCTGGCTCGGCTTCTTTGCAGGATCGTCGGAGAGCTACACCACCAGTCGGAGATAGCGGAGCGTGCCACGTCCCCAGCGTCCGTCGACTCAGCGCTCGGACAGGATCAACTACAAATATCCTATTTTTATCTGGCATGGAGAGCATGAGATGTATTCTTAAAATTCCTATCAAATAAAAATTGTCTCAAATGAAGAAAACACAAACTAGTGAAGATCAATTAGTTGACACTAGTCTTTTAGTACTCATGGCTACTTGGTTGCTAGGCAAACTCTAATCATAATTCGGAATTTGATAGAATGATACCCTTATTTAACTTTTCAAATGCAACTGATAAATAAATAAATAAAATTAAAAGTATAACATGTTCAACTAAGAGTGTGTTATTTAATACTTACTTTTTTTCTCCGACATATATTTCGCCTCACCAACCCTGTTAAAAATAAATTAGCAATATTAATTAAAATAAAAATTAGAAAAGTTAACTTGACTAGATGCAAAATTCAAAAATTACCTCAAGCCAGTAATAAACTCATCAGTTAAACCCCAACGATCAGGCAAATTCTTGTTATACATCCAACTTCTTTCATTCTGCATTTTGCCTGTATTTATATATTTAAATACTATTAAAAATTAATACATATAAATCTTACCAATGGAGACAAATTAACAAAAAACACCTTATCAAAATAAAGGAACAAACATATATATAAAATATTACTGGATGAAATTTTGAAAGGAATAATACTAGTACTAGCTAGAATGTCACGGGGAAGATCTACAAAAGTGCTTTATGATACGAGTGTCTCCAACTACACCGAGCTCACGACAAATTGAGACATGCACAAACAACATTACAAATTTAGTCAATACCTTAACATAATAAATCAAAAATAAATTTAATTTATATAAGAGCTGCGGCCACAATTCTGCCGCTGGGGCAGCCGCGGCCACTGGTCTGCCGCTGGGGCAGCCGCGACCACCAGTTTGCCCCCGGGGGTAACCGCGACCACCTGTCTGCCGCTGGCGACAGGTGCGGCCATCGAGGCCACGCGAGGCAATGCGCGGCAAGGCCGGTCACGTGCGGCGCCGCGGCCAAATGAAGAGGGGAGAGGGATTACCTACGCCGCCGCTAGAGAAGGCTACCGCCACCGCCGAGAACAAGATCGGGTTGAGAAAAGTGATCTGGATGTGGGAGTGAGGAATTTAGGATTTTTTTAGAAATAAAAAAAATTCATCATCATTTTTTGTCCCAAGTTTGGGACGAATCTTGGATTCGTCCCATATTCGGGGACGAATCCAATATTCGTCCCCAAATCTGGGACGAATTTTGGATTCGTCCCCAAATCTGGGATGAATCCAATATTCGTCCCAAATTTCAAAAATAATATTTTTTTTATTTATTTTTTTAATTCTGGGACGAATTCCTAGATTCATCCCAGATTTTGGGACGAATTCTTCGATTCATCCCAAATTAAAAAAAAATAAAAGAAAAATTAATCAGATGCCCTAAAAATTGACCTAGAGATGTCAGAATTTCATGAAACAAGTTTCTATGTGATCCTGTCCGAGTACTGAGTCGATGGCCGCTGGGGATGTGGCGCTCTCCTTGACTCTGTGTGGCTCTCTGAGTGACATAGACCTCCGGCGAGAACCTGCAAGCACAAAACCGAGCCGAGAAGGGGTTCCCGGCGGTGGCCCTCCGACGCTCAAGTCAGCTCCCGGCGATATGAAATCGAAAGAGAGTAACGAGAACTGTAGCTATAGTGATGAATCGCGCATACCTCCGTTGGAGTCCGGGGGTCCTTATATAGGGCTCCTTGAAGGCGTGTGTACGCTTACCGAGGCATGTACGCTTTTCAAAACATACCTATAATGAGTGTGTCAAAAAAGCGTGTCTGACGTCATACCTCAATAGTGCGAGCATATCCCTGACGTGACAGTGGAAACTTCCGTCGTACGATTCTCTGTCTGATCCAGCCGCCGACCATGCTGTCTATCGGCGACGCTTGTCTCGAGGAAGATAGAGTTACCTGCTCCTTTTGTCTTGTCCCAAGTCGGACAGAAGAACCGTTCGGCTAACGTCGCGGTCGGTCGAGCGGGACATCTGTTCAGCTAATCATATGGCAACCCCAGCGCTGCCCGGGTGAACGGGAGAACTTCGATGGCCATGGTTCTCGCTCGGCCGAGACAAAAATCGCTCAGCCTTCGTCCCCTGTTGTTAAGCCGTGCTAGTCACCCGTCGGGCGTTGAGAGCTTGGACCCGAGCTGAGTCGAGCCGAGCTGAGGTTATGACCGTTGACTTTTACCTTGACTGTTGACTTTGACGTCACACGTGGCCTAAGACCCTCTGCCGGGCGGGGGCCCTATCTTACTGCCGGATCAGATACTTATGCGGGAGTTTGAATTAGGGTTCGAGGAAATTCAATCGATTGTAGTGGCCTCGACCTCCTGTGGGGTGCTTGAAGTCCTTTGCCAGATACCACGAGTATTTTTGAAGCTGAAGGGTTTGCCATTTGTTGCCTCTATAATGCTTCTTGTATTTTGGTTGCAACCAACTAATAAAAGTTTTCTTGGATTATAGTGATGACAGGGGGTCTTTCAGTGTCATCAATCTCAACGTCTCAACTCAAGACCTTTGTATTTCCACAGATGACGTCAAATATATTCCTGTCTAAGATTGTCAGTTAATGAGATATTGATGAGTTGTCTACTATGTTGATTGAATTCTAAACTTCAGGGAAGAGCTAGGAGGAAGGAATCGAAGGTCCAAGAAGATCTCTTATCAACAACCCTTGTAAGACTGTGGAAAGAGGGGAGGGAAACATAGCATTAAAAGGAAAGGCGGGGGTGCCCCGGCTTAGTCACTTTGATGCTTAAGTTAGTCTCTGACGAGGGAGAAAATAGTGAAGATGAGCAGTGTAGAGAAGTAGAGTGTGAATATATGTTCGTGTCCCTATGTTCACGGGGCAAACTCCTTTTATAATACTGCTAAAGTGACATTCTCTCTTCATTAATTATATGTCATGATGCGGTGATAAGGAGGGGAGGCACCACCCCGCTACCATGGTGGGGGTCAGTGTTGTGGTGAAGGTCAGAGTCAACGTAGTCAAACGCCCCTATAGCACTGGTCGATCGGGGAGCACGCTCGCCTGATCGGGATAATGAAGACCCAATCCAACATTATAACAGCTCGGTGGAGTTTCGAGCTTCCGACGCTCTGAAAGAGTACTGCTAGGTATCTGCAAGGGCACGTCTAGCGGCTTTCCCGCTCGTCTAGATAATACACTCATCCAAGCAGAAAGCAAGAACCCGAGCTGAGTGGTTATCCTTCGAGTGACTATCCCGCTTAGCCCAGTAAAAGACACCGCTAGCTAGATATTATATTTTTGGGAGCATACGCCACTGATAGGAGGCATGGTTGGCGGTTGGTTCAGACAGAAGATCGTACGACAGAAGCTTCCATTGTCACTTCAAATATATGCTCGGCTCGGTAAGGTATTGTGTCAGAGACACTTTACTAATACATCTTTTCAAAAAAAAGCTTCGAGAAATGTGCACACTTGGGGAAGCATGCACGCGCGCTACAGGAGCTCTATATAAAGGAGGGTCCAAGCTTCAGCGGAGGTATGTCGGTAATCTACTGTTGTTGCTACTATTCGTTACTTTGCTTACACACATCGCTGATGATTGACTTGAGTATCGAAGGGTCAACACTGGAGACCCCTTCCCTGGCTCGACACTGACGTAATTGTGGTTACAGGGTCACGTGGAGTCAACACACGGTCAGTCGGAGCGCCGCATCCCCAGCTTCCATCGTCTCGATTATTGGACAGGATCAAATTTGGCGTCATCTGTGGGAACACAACCTATTCCCAAACCGAGATGATGGAAGACACTAGATGACTTCACACAGTGACGCTCACCCAAAAAGAACTCGATCTGCTCGTGCAAGCTTGAGCGCATAAGTCGAGCAGCAATAGCAGAAGGCGCTAGCCGATCGGCAAGCGCAGTAAGCAACATCTGCAGCAGGAGGCCGAGCAACCCAGGAGGATCGACCAGAGCAACTCTCTATCTGGGGGCAGAATAGATTGACAACCGACACGCATGGAGAGGCCCACCCGCGCCAAAACCTTTTCATCGGGCACTGTTTCAAACACCCTCGGAGATAGCTCAAGCCAATCAAGAGCGGGGATCTTCTTCGGACGAATCGCTCATTCGGGATGCACGGAAAGGCAAGGCACCCCGAGGTGACAATCTCCTGAACGGATTAACATCCAGTTCTCCAAAACAAAATTGCAAGATCCCTTGCCAAGGCACTATGCTCCACTAGCAATCGGGGAATACAACGGGTCAAGCGACCCAGACGATCATCTGGGTAAGTTCGACAACGCTGCCACGCTTCATCAATACACGGATGGGGTGAAGTGTCGAGTCTTTCTCACCACACTCTCCGGGTCGGCGCAACACTGGTTTAGAAGGCTGTTGGACGGGTCAATACAAAGCTTCAAAGACTTCAGAATGGCCTTCTCACACCATTTCGCGAGCAATAGACGCCACCAAAAGACGAGTGTCAGCCTATTTTCCTAAAGGCAGAGACCTAGAGAAGCTCTACGAGCCTATATTCAGCGCTTCAATCAGGTGGCCATGGATATCCCTTCGGTTTCATCTGAGACCATGATGAATGCATTCACTCAAGGGCTCGTCGAGGGAGACTTCTTCTGATCGCTCATAAGGAAGTCGCTCAAGGATTATGATCACATGCTCAAAAGGCCAGTGAGTACATCAACGTGGAGGAGGCCCAAGCGGCCAGAGGAAGGAGACGCTAGCCGAGCCCTCGGTGTCGACCGAACGTCGACCGATGAGCAACCACCAGCCGCCCAAGGGACCAAGAGCTGAAGGAGGGAGGTCACATCAGGAGGCAAGGACACATGTCGTATAGCATGTCACTTTCGACCTGCTAAAAGCATTAAAGGGCAAGGTATAGACACCTATGTTTTGCTTTTTCTACTAGTCCGCGTCGCGCAACACATGCGACTACCGAGGATTAACGCCTATCATCAGTCGACCGGCTTAACGAAGCTACCGCCGTCGATCCCCCTCTCCCAACCAACGGCATAGACATCAATTCGATGGGCAGCGGGATGCAGGAAGATCACCCGAGCGACAACACCAACAAAGAGAGCACGCTGAGCCCGCTCGGGGCCTGGACGACCGAAGCAGACCCTTCACTCGGGAAGAAGAGAATCGAAGCAATGTCGCCCGAGGAGAAATAAACATCATTGCCGGTGGTCCAACCAGCGGTGACTCCAATCGAGCCCAGAAGTCGTACGCGAGACGACTAGAGATCCATGCAATAGGATGCAACCGGGAGCAGGCGAACATGCCTGAGATCAGCTTCAGACCCCGGGACTTGGAGGGAATTGAGATCCCTCACGATGATGCCTTGATCATCCGAGCAATGATCGTTAATTATACTATTCACCGTATCTTTGTCGACACAGGAAGCTCGGTGAACATAATTTTCAAGAAGGCATTCGATCAACTGCAGATTGACCGGGGTGAGTTGCTACCAATGACAACCCCACTGTATAGGTTCATCGACAACAAGGTTTTGCTAATCGACCAGACCAAGTTGGCTATATCACTCGGAGAAGAGCCGCTTAGGAGGACCTGAACCACGAACTTCTTTGTGGTAGACGCCCCCTCAGCCTACAACGTCATCCTGGGCCGACTGCCCCTCAATAAGTTATGGGCAGTAATCTCAATCTACTGTCAAAAGATCAAGTTCCCGGTAGACGACCGGGTAAGGGAGGTCAAGGGTGATCAACTAGTCGCTTGGTGTTGTTATGTCGAAATGGTCAAAACCAAAGCTAGGTCCACCTGGAAGGTTCCATGGCTAGAGGTAAATTCTGTTACTAAAAAACCTCCTACCCTAGTCTATGAAGAGAAAGAGGAAGTCCAAATCCATTCTTGCCGAGCGGAGGCAACTACTTTCATAGCTGCGGATCTGGGAGCCGAGCAAAAGGCGGAGTTGATCGCCTGTCTCCAACAAAACCATGATGTATTTGCATGGTCGACACATGAGCTACCCAGTATCTCTCCAAGCGTAGCTCAACATGAGCTACATGTCTGACCGGGCGCTCGTCCGGTAAAGCAGCGTAAAAGGGATTTCAGCGCCGAACATAACCTAATCATCCGAGCGGAGGTAGAAAAGCTGTTGCAAGTTGGACACGTGAGGGAAGTTCAATTCCCAAGTTGGCTTGCCAACGTTGTCCTCGTCTCCAAACCGGGCAACAAGTGGCGAGTCCGTATCAAGTTCCGTGAGCTGAACAAGACATGCTCGAAGGACTTCTACCCGTTACCTCAAATCTATCAGTTGGTGGACTCCACTATGGGGTGAGAGCTGATCTACATGTTGGATGCCTGCTAGGGTTATCATCAGGTGCCGCTCACCCGCGAAGATCAAGAAAAGGTCAGCTTCATTACGGCCGACGGTACGTACTGTTACAATGTCATGCCGTTCGGACTCAAAAATATCGGAGCCACTTATCAAAGATTGATGAATAAAGTGTTCCGACGACAGATCAACCGTAACATGGATGTATACGTAGATGATATCTTAATAAAATCCCTCTAAGCGGTTGACCTATATGTAGATATAGAGGAGACCTATCAGACACTCAGGACTTATGGGATAAAGTTAAACCCAAGTAACTATCTATTCGACGAAAAGAGTGGGCGCTTCCTTGGCTACATCGTAACCAAGCGGGGCATCGAGACGAACCCAGTCAAAGTAAAAGTGTTGCAAGATATGTCCCCGCCTCGCAACCTGAAGGAAGCTCAGCGATTGACCGGTCGAATCACGGCGCTGTCCAGATTCATCTCTAAATCATCCGATTGGACCTTGCCATTCTTCAAAATACAACGATGGGCGACAAAATTTCAATGGGATGAGGAGTGAGACAAGGCATTCGAAGAGCTCAAAGAATACCTCAACTCCATGCCTCTCCTAGCCAAGCCATGTGTTGGCGAGCCGCTCCGGATCTACTTGTCGTCTACAGAGCATGCGGTCGGTTTGACATTAGTTAGGCAGAGCGGCGAGGAACAACCAGTTTAATTTTTAAGCCACATATTAAAAGATGTTGAGTCTTACTACACTGGTCTTGAAAAGTTGGCTTATGCTTTAGTGCTCGCCACTCGGAGGCTTCGCTCGTACTTCCTCGCCACTCTATAATCATGATAACCAACAATCCCTTGGGGAAAGTACTTCTCAATCCCAAGGTGTCCGGATGGCTGATCAAATGGAGAACGGAGCTCAATGAGTTTGACATCCAGTATCAACTCTGAACTACCATCAAAGCACAGTCCTTGGCGGATTTTGTCACCTAGGTACAGAGCCCAGAGCCAGAGGTCGTTTGGAGGATATATGTAGATGGTTCGTCCACTTGACAAGGAAGAGGCATCGACATACTACTCATCTCCCCGCAAGAGGATTGAATGCAGTTGGTCGCTCGGCTAGACTACAGGGCCACCAACAACGATGCCGAGTACTAGGCGCTAATAGCCGTCTTACAAGCCGCTCGGCTCGTCGGAGCAGTCAAAGTCTTGATCCATTTAGATTCTCATTTGGCCGCTCAGCAGCTGTCTGGGACGTTCGAGATAAGTAACATCCGACTCAAGCTCTATGAAGAGACCTTTGAAAAACTGAGGTCCAACTTTCAAGAGGTCATCATACAGAAGGCCCCCCGATCGAAAAATCAGGCTACAGATGAATTGGCCAAGTTAGCTAGTTCGCTATCGCTGATCGTCATAGTTCAGCTGATCGAGCAAGTATCGCTGGTGGCCCACATCGACCGTATGGAGGGAATCACTTTTCTGAACAACTGGAGGACAGCGCTAATAGAATTCTTGCGGTCAGGGACGACACCGTCCGATCAGGAGGAGGCTCGGTCATTGAGAAAAAGGTCCAAGTGGTTCACTCTGATCGGAGACCAGCTGTACAAGAAAACCTTCTCTAGACCTTTGCTCAAGTGCATCGGATCAGAAGGCACTGACTACATACTACAAGAAGTGCACCAGGGATCCTGCGAAGGACATCCGGAAGGTCGATCATTGGCAAGGAAGATACTACTGACCGGGTATTTTTAGCCAATCCTCTAGTAGGACGTCGCTCAGACGGTGGCCACGTGCCTGTCTTGTCAAAAGTATCACAACATCTCGCACCAACCCACCGAGGAGATGAAGACGTCCACAGTCTCTTATCCATTCGACCAATGGGGCATGGACATCGTCGGACCTTTCCCTATGGCAACTTGTCAGCGGAAATTCCTGCTCGTCGCGGTGGACTACTTCTCCAAATGGGTCAAAGTTGAGCCCCCTATCCAAGATAACTGAGCAGATGGTCATGAAGTTTGTATGGCAAAACATCATCTGTCGGTTCGGCATCCCTCGCCGGCTTGTCTAGGATAATGGAAGACAATTCGCCGGTCAGGGGCTCAGGGAGTGGTGCGAAGGATATGGTATCCAGCAGGCCTTCACTTCCGTGGCCTATCTGCAAAGCAACGGACAAGCAGAAGTCACCAATCGAGAAATCCTCCGAGTCTTGCACGCTCGGCTCGACCATATGGGAGGTAGCTGGGTCGATGAGCTCCCGGGAGTGTTGTGGTCCCTCCACATGACGACGAAGGAAGGGTCCAGTCTGACCTCATTCCACCTGGTGTATGACGGCGAAGCGGTTGTCCCCATCGAGATCGGATTAGAGTTCGATCGAGTGTGGCATTATGATGAAGGCAACGCTGAGCGAAGATTTTTGGAACTGGACTTGGTGGACGAAGCGCGTGCCAAAGCAGTCGTTCAGCTGATGGTGTATCAGCAATGGATGAAGCAAACCTACAATCAGAGGATGATTCCGAGGTCCTTCCAAGTCGACGACCTCGTTTGGAAGAAAGTCAAGCCAGTCGAGGACGTCACCAAGCTCGAACCTCCCTGGGCAGAGCCCTTCAAGGTCGTGGAAAAGCTCCGCTTAGGTGCTTATTATCTAGAGGATGAGATGGGAAAGTGGCTCGAGCGAGCATGGAGCATAAACCATCTTCAACCCTATCGGGCCGTATGAGAGGTGCGCAGGTGTAGGAAGTGTATTTATACATTCTTGTACATCCTCTCTGAATGCAAGGTCAAAATAAAAGATTTTTAAGCTATATGCCGAACGACACATCCAACGGTCGAGTGACAACCTTAAATCCGAGTCTTCACCAAATCATCAAGCGACGATGTTAAACGCGTGTCTCTACCAACAGTCGAGCGGTGACCTTAAACTCTAGTCTCCACCAACGGTCGAGCGACGACCTTAAACTCTAGTCTTCACTAACGGTCAAACGACGACCTTAAACTCTCGTCTCCATCAACAGTTGAACGACGACCTTAAATCCAAGCTTGCTCTTACCGTCGAGCAGTTAGTCATAGATACAAGATTATGAGCGTTTACAGTTTAAGGCAAGAAACACTGAGAAAGGAAATGCTCCGCCGAACGGACGCACATATATTAAAACCAAAATTCTCAAAATTACAGTTGTAAGATAAAGACAAGAGCTTCGCCGAACGGGCGAGCTTACATTAAGACTTCAAACGTTTTCGGCGCTCAACCTCACTCAAGGTAGTCCAGAGCGTTGTCGGGTAGTGACTCGGTCATCTTTTCTCAACTGATAACGCCATCCTTCAAGGTCGCGGGAAGATGGCCGCCTGCCTTAAGCTAGTTGATCGTCTCGTCTATCGTGAGATTACAGAGCCGAAGATAATGGGCTACGACTTTATCATTAAAGACGTCTGAGCGGATGTAATTCTATTTCATCGTTGCAAATCGACTCGGCTCAGCGTCCTGATAAATTTTCATCGCCGCTCGGGAGCCCTCCAGCTCAGCCTTCACCTTCCCTAGCTCATCCTGGGCTAGCTTCAGTGTTGCGTCCTTATGAGAGAGCTGGCCCTGAAGCTCAATTTCCCCCACTGACCGGCTCGCTCGCTCGGTAACCATAAAATTTTCAGCCTCCTTGAACTTGCTGACGAGGTCTTAAGCCTCCTTGTTCTTTAGCTCCAGGTCCTCGATGGCCCGGTTCTTTCTAGCGATGATCGACTCGATCTTTTTGTCGAAGGTGCTGACTTGCTTCTTGAGTCGACCTAGCATCTCCTCATGGCCAGAGGTTTTTTCCCGTTCGACTTCAAGAAGCTTGGTCGTCTTCTCCAGGTCGGCCTTTAGCTTGGCCATCTCCT
Source organism: Zingiber officinale (assembly GCF_018446385.1). Lineage (NCBI taxonomy): Eukaryota > Viridiplantae > Streptophyta > Magnoliopsida > Zingiberales > Zingiberaceae > Zingiber > Zingiber officinale. The sequence goes on along the minus strand of NC_055988.1, from coordinate 94,867,576 downwards.
GCAGGTCAACGACGGGTTGGCTGTTTGAGACTCTAAGCTTCCTAAACTCATCCTCTAGATGAGTCAGCCTGTGACACATGGCCAGACTCTCCATCCAATACTACAAATAGGTAAAAGGATTAGAGCTGATCGGAGAAAAGATAATTACAAGGAGCTTACCCCAATTGTCATTTGGGTATGGTTGTTGGCGAGTGCGTCCGGTGGCATCACCGCCGCTCAGGCTCGGGCTTCCTCCCAGACCTGGGCGAGCGAGCCCCGTATGATGACTTGATGCTCAGGAGTGCGCGATTAGGCACTTGACTCGTTGTACTCTTCCATAGGCAGATGGAGAATCGTCGTGATTGATTGTCGACCACTCGGGGCCGAGTGGGATAAGGCTTCTGGAGCGATCGGTCGGGACGCGGATGTCGGGAGGATGGCCGATCACCGAACCCTCGATGGTTGCAATGGAGGCATTGAGGCTAGGGGCTTTTGCGGCAATAGGCTCCTGCGACAGCTCGACCACCTAAGGAGTCCGATCGAAGGATACCTCCTGCGTGGTCTCAGGAACCGCGGAGGGATTCGAGGTGCCAACCTTGACCCTTTCGATGGATCCCACTACCGAAGCAGCAGAGCGCGAAGACTCTGTTTGGCGTCTCTTGTGCCTTAACAACGGACAACGGCTCGCCAGAGGAGCCTGAACTCTCCGCTCGGACGACAGACACTTGCTCGGATAGTTGCTTTGAGCTGCCTCGGCTAGCTGCCCCTCCACTCGCTAGGGCGGGAGTCGCTGCGCTCTCATCTTGAGAGTCAACCGGATGTAGGCCACAGTTTGCCAATTCTTCAATAGCAACCATCTCGATTTCAGTGTTCTAAAGCTTCGCAAGGCCGAACATCCGAGCACGCAGCATGACTTCGGCTGCAAAAGAAGCAGAAAAATCAGTTAGAATCAAAAGAAAAGTGTACCTGGAACCTCTTACCTAAGCTGGTCGGGAGCCCAGTGCGGATCGGACTCAGGCCAAAGATGTACAACACAGCCTCTAGCAGCAACTTGTGGATGCCATACTTCTGGCCGACCATCATAGATGCGGCATGAAGGTAGTTCGAGCGGCTCTTGTATTTCTTCAGATCGGGTTGAGGTGGTAAGCCGACTTGCCAGTGAGTCCGAAAGCTTGGCCGCTTGGGAAGATGCATAAAAAAGAAGTATTCCTTCCAATGTTTGTTGGAAGTTGACATTTTGTCAAAAAACATCAGCCCGATCTGAGACTGAAACAGAAAGGTACCCAGTTTGGACTGTTTGAGATAATAGAAGTAGTGGAAAGCTCGAGGAGTCAAAGGAATGTCGTGCAGCCGAAACAACATAATGACGTCGCACAGAAGGAGAAAGGAATTTGACACAAGTTGTGGAAGGAGAACACGGAAATAATTATAGAGTTCAACAATAAAGGGATGGATAGGAAAGCGGAGACCGACCACAAATTAGTCCCTGAACAGAAAGATGGTGTCAGTCGACGGTTCATTTGGCCGATTGGATGAGGAAGCTAAAATGATCGCATGATCGTGGGGAATCTCAAAAACGTTCTTGAGGCCCTCAGCATCGCCTACATTAATCCTGGTGTCCATGATGGTGTACCAGAGTCCGGGAGGGGGGTTCGACGACTGAAAAGAGCTGGTCATTGTAAAAGGAGTAAAAACGATTAAAGAAACACGACTGAAAGAGCGAAAAGACCACTGGAAGGTCACCAAGAACAGGAAGAAGCTAGAGATCGAAGGCAAGTGAGGAAGGAAGGAAGCTTACGAAGATGTAGATCGCCAGAAGAGAAATGGTCGAAGAAGACGCCAGAAAGCCGCCGAAGGAGGGGAACGAGAGATCGTCGTAGAGCACGAAAGTCGGAGACGCGGCAACAGAAGTGGAGAAGGCGACGAGGCAACGAGCTCATATACCTTGAGCTCGGTCGACCAGAGCCGTCCGATCTAGGTCGTGAAAACCTAGGCGACGATCCAACCGTTGAATTTAAACCACCAAACGTCGCCATCAATGCATGGCACGTCAGGCGTGCGGCGGCTGCAGGCATACCACATGGCGCGCTATCACTGGTCGACAATTAAGATCAGCATGGGAACTCGCTCTGCCTTAATGAAAAAGGATTTGCATGCTTCTCGAGAAATCAGGATGACATCAGTCCCATCTGCGTTCGCCCAGGATAGACTGAGGAAGAAGTCTTCTAAGTGTAAGCCTTTGCTTTCTCGACTGGATCAAAGGAGCATGCTTGACCAAGCGACTACTTTCAGAAGGCCAATCGACAAGGATCAGGTACATCCTGGGCGGAGTTCATACAATGATGAGGGCCGATCGGGAGGAAATCGGCGCACAGTGGTCCAGTCAGTCGGACTACAACATTCTTCGATTAGACTTGAAGGGGAGACTTGTGATGCGGTGATAACAGGGGAGGCCCCATCCCGCTGCCATGGTGGGGGTCAGTGCCGTGGTGGAGGTCAGAGTCAACGTGGTCAAATGCCCCTATACCATTGGTCGATCGAGGAGCACGCTCACCGGATCGGGATAATGAAGACCTGATCCGACATCATAACAGCTCGGCAGGGTTCCAAGCTTCCGACGCTTAGAAAGACTGCTAGGTATCTGCAAGGGCACGCCGAGCGACTTTCCCGCTCGTCCAGATAATACACTCATCCAAGCAGAAAGTAAGAACCCGAGCCGAGCGGTTATCCTTTGAGCGGTTATCCTACTCAACCCAGTAAAAGACACTGCTAGCTGGATATTATCTTTTTGGGAGCATGCACCACTGACAGGCGGTATGGTCGGCAGCTAGTTCAGACAAAAGATCGTACGGTAGAAGCTTCCATTGTCACTTTAGATATATGCTCGGCTCGTTAAGGTATTATGTTAGGGACACTTTACTGATATATCTTTTCAGGGAAAGTTTCGAGAAATATGCATGCTTGGGGAAGCATGCACACACGCTACAGGAGCCATATATAAAGGGGGGGTCCAAGCTTTAGCAGAGGTATGTGATAATCTACTGTTGCTGCTACTATTCGTTACTTTGCTTCCACACATCGCTGGTGATTGACTTGAGCGTCGGAGGGCCAACGCTGGTGACCCCTTCCCTGGCTCGACACTGACGTAGTTGTGGTTGCAGGGTTGCATGGAGTCAACACATGGTCAGCCGGAGCGCCACATCCCCAGCTTCCCGCCGTCTCGATTATCGGACAGGATCATGTCATGTCACAAAAAAAGAAATGTCACGTCATTGTATCTTCATCCTATCAAGTAATCACATCGTACATATCATGTATTTGTATAATTATATTGTCCTATGTGCCCTAACAAACCATGTGTTGTCCCACGTATTGTACCACTTATGGTGTTGACCTGCGAAACAATAAACCCATTAGACCTTAGGGGGCATGCCCTTTAAGAGGGATCGAGTCGGGTGACGGAATCGTGCGCAGTAGAGTAGTGCATTGGGGGAACTAAGCCCCTGGAGTCGGACGAACCAACTGGGGGAATCTGAGTTGACTGAGTGGAGCATTGGATAGGGGGAGCTAGGCCCCTGGAGTCGGGCAGACTAATTAGAGGAATCAGAGCTAACTGAGTGGAGTGTGAAGTTAGGGGAACTGAGACCCTAAAGTCAGACAGACCAACTGGAGGAATTAGAGCTTACTGAGCGGAGTGTGAAGTCAAGGGAGTTGAGCTACTGAAGTCGGGTCGACCGACCGGAGGAATAAAAGTTGATTGAGCGGAGTATGGAGTCGAGGGAGTTGAGCCCTTGGTCGGCAAGGCTGAATAGAATTTTGACCACTTAATGTCGCCTCGATTAGCAGACAGGATCATGTCATGTCATAGAAAAAGAAATGTCACATCGTTGTATCTTCATCCTATCAAGTAGTCACATCGTACATATCATGTATTTATATAATTATATTATCCTATGTGCCCTGACAAACCATGTGTTGTCCCACGTATTGTACCACTTATGGTGTTGACCTACGAAACAATAAATCCATTAGACCTTAGGGGCCATGCCCTCTAAGAGGGATCGAGTCGGGTGGCGGAATCGTGCACAGTAGAGTAGTGCATTGGGGGAACTAAGCCCCTGGAGTCGGACGAACCGACTCGGGAAATCTAAGTTGACTGAGTGGAGCATTGGATAGGGGGATCTAGACCCTTGGAGTCGGGCAGACTAATTGGAGGAATCAGAGCTAACTGAGCGGAGTGTGAAGTTAGGGGAACTGAGCCCCTAAAGTCAGATAGACCAACTGGAGGAATTAGAGCTTACTGAGCGGAGTATGAAGTCAAGGGAGTTGAGCCACTGAAGTCGGGTAGACCGACTGGAGGAATCAAAGTTGATTGAGCGGAGTATGGAGTCGAGGGAGTTGAGCCCTTGGTCGGCAGGGCCGAATAGAGTTTTGACCACTTAATGTCGTTTTGTCATCTTCGATGTAGATGGATAGCCCGAGCAGAGACATTCTGGTCGTCTGGTCGACGGGGACGAGTGGAGTCGATCGTCCCATCGGCCACCTCTTTCATCTCAATAACTCGATCAGATTGATACATCTGGACTTTGACCTTCTATCAACAAGACTATTGATCTCCATCTTAACAGGACTATTGATCTTCTTGGCACATAGGGAGACCTATGATATTCCTCGTATCATCGATTAATCCAACTTAAGGTGGAGCTTGGGTCAAGTCAGCCTCGCTTATGATGAACTCAAGCCCAATCGGACCAGCTCTTCTAAGTTCAACTCCAATCGATTATGCCAAGGACTCGATCAACACATTCGAATCAAGTCAGCCAACTCCTAGTCGAACTCATATCAAGCTAGCTGACTTATGGCCGAGCTCGACTCAAGGCACATCCAGATTAAGTCCAATCAACCATATCTTAGATAGACTTGGATCAAATCACTCCCGAGTTCAGATGCAATCCGGTTGTTATAGTAACGGTAGTTACCAAAAGGTAATATTGCTATTATTGTTTTTACTTCATTATTTTCTCCTTCCAACTTCCCAAAAATCTAATTTGAGCACGCATTCAGCCTACTCAGAGTTCACCCTCGGACACTTGAGTCAACCCATGCTATCTCAACCTCATCAATCAGCAAAAAGACATATTATTATTATTTTTATTATTTTAAAAATAATCATATTTCTCATCTTACAATAATTATAATTAAAACTACTACACGCCTAATATTATTCTATATGTAAGCAACTTTAAAGTATTATAACATAAAATCAATTTCAATCAAAACTATTTTATCTTATAAGTAAAACTATTTCAATTATATTAATTTTAATTAAAACTATTTGACTATTTTTGATTAAGTCGGATCAATTTTTATCTGGAATGATTTTGACCAAAATTAAAAGCATTTACGACAACAAATATTTAGAGTATTTTTTAACATGTTATAATAATTTTCGACCAAATTATGTTATAATAATATTAAAACTACAATAGTTTTGACCAAAATTAATGTAAGAATACTTGACTTTTTTTAATTAAGCTGGATTAATTTTAATCAATATTTAATTTTGACCAAATTATACTACCACAACATTAAATAATAGTATTTTTAGATAATAAAATAAAAAAATGCTATTTTATTTATTTTTAAATAAAAAAACATTATTTACCTTTTTAATTTTCACCGAATAATTCTAGAGAACGGCTCATTGCATTTCGGGCTATACGCTACAAGAGGGGCCCGGCCCGCTGCCCGCTGCCCGCTGCCCGCTGCCTCTATGTATTGGTAGTGGCCGGTTGATACTAAATAAGTGCGTTTGGGGAGGTTACGAATAAGCTTTCCAACTCCACCGAACTGCAGCCATGGCGGGAGTAGGGAGCTCTTCGCTTCCCCCAGTTTTCATCGGTAACCCTAACATCCTCTAGATTATTCTATTTTTTGCTCGAAACCCTTATCGTTGTTGTTGCATTCTTAACTTTTGCTGATCAGATCTCTCATTCGCTCCTTGTTTAATTCGTCTGCTTCCTTCGTTTTCCGAACTATTGTCTCAGGAAATTGTAAGGTTGCGATCGAAGGAAGCGGCATCTCTTGTGAGTCGAGCGAGACAGGCCTTGTCATCTCCGTGTCTAATAATGCAAAAATCAACATTACAGGTACATGTTTTTCATCTTTTTGGCTGTTGATCACTTTGCGTGCTTTCTTCTTTATGCTAGTACTGTTTAATGATTTGTGTCTTCGTCCTTTTTTAGTTGATGAACCAAAGCTATACTCGAGAAGGAAATCCTTCAGTTATCAAAAACCAGATATCAAATATCAAATTGATGGTACGTAAGGGCATCCATATTGTTTTTTCGAAACATTGTTTCAGCAGCATTTTAGCATTTTCAATTGTCACGCACTTAATAGTAAGTTTTTTTTAAGTTTTGGTTTGGTTGCTTTTCAAGAGAAGGAATGAACCAATAACACAAAAATGTGAAAGTACCATATGCCAAAGGAAGCTTCTTTGATGGTGCACGCTTGATAGTATCATTTATTCAGAAAAAAATGTTAATGGAAATTACCCTTAAACTTTCTCTTTCTTTCCGCTGGTAATAGTCATGGGCTCATGGCTCCGTTTATTGATTCAATATAGAATTTTCATACCAAAACAGAACCGAAATATTTAAAAATTTTCAATAAAAAAAAAAACCTCCAAACTAAATAAAACCAACCCTTCCGGTTCAGTTTAAGCCAAAGTGATTTTTAAAATACTTTTTAATACTAAGAAACTATCAAAAATGCATTTTCTTCTTTATAAAAATCTATATGTAGATGTGCACACATATCTTTTTGTTTTAGTTCAATTTTATTAGTTTATCATTCCTAAACTAAAATCAAAGTTAAACCAACATGTTTTTAATTTTTCAAACAAATACATTTATTTTTTTGACGTTTGGTTTGGTCTGATCTATTTCTTTGTTCTTCTTTTGGTTTTCAATTTTGGATATCCAATGTTTCTACGCCTCCCCTCTTCAAAAATTCTAAAATTGAATTTCACTGTTTGATTGTAGCTGAGATGGGATTCCCTACAAAAGAGCATTTTTTCTTGCTGTTGAATCCTAAAGATGTGGATAGCCAAAATAAAACTTTTCTCCAGGTATTCATGGCATACTTATGATTTGCTTTTAAAGATGCAAGAAAGTTTGCTTCATCCCAGTCCATCTTAGTTTATACCCCATGCCTATATTTTATTATCTTTTATAGTTTGAATATTATTTTATGACTGACTTTTCTCACCATTCAAATTCACTATGTCAAGTCATTTTACTTGCAGGAAGTTCTAAAGCTTTACACAGAAGAACTTCCTTCCATGAATTATGCTGCAAACACTGGGAAAAAATCTCCCTTTCTTGAGAAATGCATATTGAGTGGGTGAGGCAATTGTTTTATTAGCTATATCTGGTCTCGTGGAGAGTGAACATCCATCTTTGACTTTGATCCTGATTTGAGCTATAATTGATGCACTTTAGTTATTGTGACAATCATCATGATGTTTTCATTCTATGCAGAAAATATCAAACCTTGATTCTAAGAGCAGAGAATGCCATTGGGCCCGGAGAGGTAAGTTATTCCAGAATTACATGTCATGGTTTTAACTCGGTACTGTGTATGAGTCATCTGTAGCTGCACTGAAAACTCCTTTATGAAATTTGCAATCTGCCTAAAGAATTCAACAAATGCTGTCTAGACAAGTCATTAGTAAAGCAGTAATCAGTGGAAGTTAGTTATTTCTCAATTCTGATGGATCATGTCAGAAAATTTGTAAATTAGTGATTTATCAATTCTCATTGATCACGTCAAGAGTGATCATCACTAAAACTTGTTCTCCAATTTAGTGATCAATCTTGTTATGCACTCATAATAATCCAATATCATAGGTTACTTTGTCATGATATTAGTTGACATTTAACAAGATCAGTTAGTTTAAAATGGTATCGTTAAGCGATCAGTATCTTTTTTTGCTGTTTGAATGTACCACTTGCCTCTCAGACTAGTAACAAAAAGATAACGTTAACTGGAAAATCTAGTCAAAACTTTAGACTTGTAACAAATATAGCCTAACATTTTAAAATAATTAAGTAGCACAAACTTTGAATATGACAACAAACCTGACTGTACCAATCATATAGGATTCCAACAAGTTGTACTGATAATTTTGGATAGACTTATATGAATATCACAAAGATACTCATGCTCAATATTGTTGTGTAAAACCACAGTACTTGGGTTGCACTACTTGCTGTTGAATCACGGTCCAATTTTCCAGGTTTCTCATCCCAAATTGATTTAATTCGGCCTTCCAGATCATATCTAATCTGTTATATTGAAACTTGGTACCAAAGCACCAAGTGTCCTGATTGCTATGTAGTCTATGGATGTAACAACGGGAAAATAATAAAACGTTGTCACACTAGAGAAAAATTATTTGTAATTGTTTAAAATACCAGCCTATGGCTGATCTTTGAGATCACTCTAATTGGTGTGGTGCCTTTCCATATCCTAGTGGCACACTGAATATTTGATTCATTTTCTAAATGTTCTTACACAGTGTCAATAATGGTGTGTCTGACTATGAGTGACTATTAGGATAAATAAAGAGTTCAAATATAATACACTATGCATTGTCAACCGGTGTAAAATGTCTCATTGGATGCCTAACCTCCATTATACAAAGGGTTGCTTGACTAGGGTAAAAATGACCCCCGTGATTTAGCTGCCTGGGGTGAGCTATATTACCTTTTCTCCAATAATGGTGTGTCTGACTATGAGTGAGTATTAGGATAAATGAAGAGTTCAAATATAATGCACTTCAGAAAATTTGGTATGATGAGTCATCCAATCTCCTCTTGCCCCTTTAATTTCATTGTAAACTTTTTTTCTTTTTTTTGCCAAACTTGATTTTCCAATGATGGATATTCCATGCAGATATTTATTATTAGAAGCATGAAATGTCACAGGGAATAAGCAAGATCCTTCCTTTGAATTCTTACGTTTGCAAGTGTTGCATTTCTAATCCCGCCAATACACTTATTTTTTTTTAATGGACAGACTAGAAAGTTTAAAAAATGGAATTTCCAGCTTTTTGACTTAGTATTTGTGCTTTAGTCTATAGGTTTCTTCATTTGAGTTTCTGCAATATTCATGTCAGTCATCTTCCCTGTGTCATTCAGGTTGTAGCTGCAGCTTCGTATCAAATAATTCCCAGTGACACTCAATATGCTGAAATACCTCTTGCTGCTGTCAGTTCAAAGAACCAAAACATGGTAAGCGAAAAAAATTTCATCTCTATCTTCAACTTTCCGCCTGCCTATTCATCATTTATCTTTGAAAGATGTGCCACAATGTTTAAGACACTAAGCCCACAAGGAGCTTGTGCAATTGCCAAATACTTTCACAGTCCTGGGAGTGTCTAGATATTCCAAGGGTGTAAACTCGTTTTCAATATGATTTACTCAAGTTAATGACGTACACAGGTAACATCCATAGCATGGCATGTCATACCACTAAAGCAGAGTAATGTTAAAGATGTTAAATAAAAAAGGCGTATGGAGTTGTTCGAAGTTCATGGACTGAAGTCACTAGATCTACAGAATTTCTCGTTCACCTCTTGTTGTCCTGATTGTACATTGTGTCATCTATAGTTATACTACCTATAACACGATATATGGCACATTCAAGTGCAAATTCTTGCATCTTCTTTTGTTAATTCTTCGCGTGAGGACTTTTATTGAAGATTCACGAATGCCATCATGATGTTATTATTTTCAGGGTATTGGTAGGGCCTTGTTTAAGGAATTGAAAGAAAGACTTCAAAACGTGGGTATTCTACAATTATTTTGCTGGGCAGATAAGACATCAGAAGGTTTTTGGCTGAAGCAGGTACTTTTTGGTGCAGAATTGATCATCTCTTTGCTTTTTCAAGTTGTAATATATGCATATATATATATATATATATATATATATATAGCTTGAACCTATAGAATGGTACAAATGGCCTATATTAAAGGAATTGCCAAAATTATCACAACTTTAAACATCTGTTTCCTTTAAACAAATATCATCTGTCAAATCATACCACTTCTGAACAAGATGTGCAATTTCATACTGTATGGGACTGTGCCTGTTCAAGTACAAAAAAGGTGGGCCATCCTCTTTGAGCTGTACCCACTGAACAATGGTTTTAAGACCATCATGGACTATGGGTACTTTCACCGTATATATATATAGTTTTTTCTGGAAACGTAGATGAAAATCTCCCGCATCTATATTTTCATTTGTTTTATTTTGGTGTTCCAGATCTACAATTACTCACACCAATGTTCTCAAAAGGTCCTTTTGATCTTAAGAGAAGAAGAAAAAATTTACTTTTGAAATTTTTGTTTACCATTACATGATTAGATGAAAAGCTCATTTGATCAGTGCACTTGTTTTTTTATGTCTAAATTGTCTTTTCTCTGCCCCCTTTATATTTCCCATTTCAGATCCGCAAAAATTTGACAGCCATGTGCAGTGTTTGGCTCATAGAATCGACTCTTATGAACCATGGTTTTCTAGCACGTCAATTTACCATTCGATATTGCAACACAGGGTTTCATACCAGTGGGAGAGGTGGACGGGAAAGGCAAAGCTGGTAAACTACCAGTCAAAGCTAATATTAGGAAGGCATTATCTTTTCCTGGCGGTTCGATGCTGATGGTTGCTCAACTTAAGAAGGTTACACCATCTAAGATCAGTTTACCACGTAATATTTCTTTTCAAACTCAGATTTCAGGAACTTTAACTGATTTATTTGATAATAAATCTGAGTGAAAAATGAATTTTTATTTTTTATGGTTTCTTGCACATTGCAGGATTTAGGCAAACCAAAATAGAAGTTGACTTTGGTTGTAATATGCTCTATATTTTTAAAAATAACTGTAGCACGTGTTGGGAAGAGACAAAAGTAAAATAAGCCATGAGTCCCATCCATGTGGATGGGCAAGATCCATGTAGTCGATCACCAAACTGTTGGGATCCATGAATTGTTGTTGTTTTGTTAAATGTTCAATGAAATATAATAATGTTTTCGGCTTCACTAACTTTTTGTACTTGCTAGCAAAGATAACTTCCTATTTTGTCCAGTATCATTCACAAAATTATAATATCAGCTCAATAGGCAGCCTACAAAACAAATTGGTATTATTCACATGAAGCTGTGGGCAAATTTAATCTCAAATTATGCTTGCTGGGCACTGCTACTGTCTATCCTTTTTTCCCTTTAGGCAAATAATCCTATATTTAACATTGATTCTGTTCATGCCTTGCAATTTTTTCTAATTAATTCTTGCACATTATGATGTCATCCGTTTCAATGCTGTGATTACTGCTTTAGTGAAGTTTTTGTAACTTTATGTTTTGTTGGCATAGATATTACTTTCTACTCTTGTTCCTTCCTAAGGCTCTTGGCTTTTCTGTGCCTTATTTGATTTTTTCAGATAGTATAGGATGCAAGAGCGGTGAAATTGAATTAACAGATGCTGATGATAAAGATGATACTTCTGAGCAGAGATTAAAACGACCACTATGGGAGGCTTCACTTTCTTCACTTAAGTTGAAGAGAATCAGGGGGGCACATCTTGTCAGTTGTCCTGTGAAGTCGAATCAGGATTTTCCTTGTGACAATTGCTTTGCTGGTTCTTCCGGATGCAATGATATGGCAGTGGTTCTGCCAGATCATTCTAGTAGCGCTAGTTATTTGGGAACTGATGATGCAGGGAAGCTTTCAAGTGATACTTGTGAAAAGATGGCGGTAAAGCAAAGTTGCCCCAGGGTAATTTTCATGGACATTGCTAATGATGCCAAAAAGATCCTGCTTACAAAGGTAATAAATAACCAATAGCCAAACTGTCTTATGGATATTTGTGACGTGGGTATCTTCTTAGTGGATACATACATTGAATAGCAAGATTTGCTCGACCTTTTTTCTGAGGAAATGGTAATGGATGTCTAAAAGAGGAAATATGTATGTGAAATATTTATATTGAGTAGATATTTAAAGAAGGAAAATTCCTAGAAAAGAAGACCAGGAAAGGTATGGACATTTCCAATAGATATATGATGTCAGGATTTTCACCAGTTTGCAGTAGCTCCATTGAATCTGATCTAATTGATGTCAGCAGATGTAGAGAATTGATCAAATTTCTAATTGCACCCGTTCCATCTTGTCACAATGTTTCTTCTTGTCACAAGTAGTGCTAGTTTTACACTGTACAATCACATTCACCACAGAAGTGGGACCTCGTGACTACTTGGAATGGTGGAAGCCATCCAACACAGTGAAATGATAGCTGAACTCATCTTATTTGTGTGTTGATTAGTTAAACACCCACATGTTGCTATTTATATCAGATATTGCTGAAAACACTTGCCTCAATTATGTGAAAATTGAAATGTAAATGCTAATATAGAACTGTGTTATATAGTCACTGTTGAGAATCCGCTGCATGATCAATTGGTATCCTTTGAGAAGGTTAACAGCTCTCCAATTTCACCGGCCCTTTCTCTTTTCATTAAGCATCAGAAACATAGTAGACTTTTATGGCATGAACAAACTTTAGTAGTTTCCTTTTTATTTGTGACAATATCTATCGAGTACTTGTGTATCAAACCTGCAACATGCTGTTTTTTCTATGTTGTGAAACTTGTTTTTATGTAGCTTATTCTGAATTCAGATTGTCGAGGAACTTGGGGGCTCTGTCACCTGTGATGGAAGTGACAGCACACATATTATAACTGGAAAAGCGAGGAGGACATTGAACTTTTCTATAGCTTTGTGTTCTGGGTAAGTCTCTTATTCACAATGCTCCATAATGAACATAGACACCATGTGATGTGAGTAATGAGGCCACATGAAACTTTCAAGTTATGGACTACTTGCAACTCCATAATCAAAAAGTTTGGAAGCCTCTATGGAGTCAACATAAATCATGGGGATGCACTAGCATAGAGTGTTTTTTTAGGGTTTCTCTTAGCATTGCTTCTTCAGTCTCAACACTCTTAATTAACAAGCAAAATGATATATTTTTTCCTTTGTTATGCAACATAAGTCACAATAAATTAGTGCAACTCAAGGGGATTTTGAACACAACTCCTCAATGAGTGATCTAGAAACTAAAGATCTGATACATGAAATGGTTGTACCAAGATGCAAAAGAAAAAAATAGAAAAGTAATGTTATATAATGTTCACAGATGTTAGGAGAATATTTACATAAAGCATGATCAGAGAGACTGACCTGGTGGATACTCTGGTACATTTGTGAAATAAATACTTGAAAATTTAGCACATCTATTATGGGTGACGATAACTATGGTCATTTGACAAGCTGACACATTTACATTAGAGATATATTGTTTTCTTGATTATTTGGTGCTTTGCTTTGTTTATTTTTCTGGTGTGGCTACTTCCTTTTTCATGTCTATTCTTACGATTGGTCTACTTGTGAATTTCTCATCAGAGCATGGATAGTTTCCCCAAACTGGTTGAAGTCAAGCTTCAAAGAAGGCAGGTTTGCTGGTGAGTTGTTTCTCTAAAGTACACAGCAGAAATCATTCTGGCAACTATATTACCAAAATGATTCTCCTTTTCCTTGGACAGAGGAGTCACAATTCATTCTAGAAGACGAAGATTATTTGTTGAAGTACAAGACTAAGCTGAGAGATGCTGTCGAAAGAGCAAGGAGAAATCCTCACTCCCTGCTTAGAGGATACGATGTCTGCCTAGCTAAGCATATCCAGCCCTCTGCTGCCACCCTCTCAGCCATCATTCAGTCAGCTGGTGGCCATGTATGTTCTTAATCATCTTCTCTTTCCAATTCATCTTTTCTTATACCAGATCATAGTTGGCATATTGCGGTTTATAGTCACCAGGTAATTCTAATTGTGCAAAATGTTTTGAAAACTTTTGGGTTAGATTACTGAACATGCACCAACTATCAGTTTGTTTACAGCTCCAGATACAAAATTTTCCATTGTTAGAACACACACTTAACAATGAATACAACGTGCAGGTGATAAAAAGCTTAAGCAGCATTTTGGAGCCTTCAAAGACGATCTTCTTGGCGTGCGAGGAGGACATGTCTGAGGCCATGGCAGCTGCGAAGAAAAGCATTTGGACATTCAACAGTGAGTGGTTCATGAACTGTGTCATGAAGCAGGAGCTCGATCTAGAGGCACCTCAGTTCGCCGAGTCGCTTTAAGGCTTTGAAGGAAAAGCACCAGCAAGCTCCTGAGCAAAGGGAAGTAGCTCAATCCCTGTGCTCTGCTTGTTGTGGGTCTCTGAAATGGGAAACACTGTTAATTCTTTTGATGAAATTTGTTTATTTTATAGAAGTTATTTTTTATAAAGTAGGTAAATAAGTTAAGGAAGAAATATTTTTTTTTTAAAACTGCATTTTAGTTTTAAAATTTAGAATATGTATGTGTAAAAATCAGAAAGGGCATCCTAAATTAACAGTAACATCAACTACGTGTTTCTTTTTTTAAAAAAATAAATGGGTGCCCTATCACTGATTTTATTTTGAAAATCTCTCGATCCAATATTTATTTATTTATAGAACGATAAATATATATCATTAGAAGGGTACATAAATATATAATGGCAATTAAGATCCTCTCATGTCATGTCTGAGAGAAGGAATTCATGGTATAATGTACATGTGTTCATTCAATTATCACTCTGTATCGTGCTTCGGTCGCCTATTTATCTTCCATATGGGATAAGGGAGATGAGGTATCGACCAAGTTCTAACATCATAGTCAAAGCAAAAACGTCGCCTCTTGTAGGCGCCTCTACTTCACATGTGGTCCAACAAGATCTCTATCTATCTTACATGTGGCTGCCACCATCTTTGTCAATCTCTCATGTGGCTCAACATCATCCCTATCACTCCTCCATCCTCTACAGCTCCACCTCCTGTGATATTCTGGGGACATGTGGATATGCTCATAGCCTGTCCTTCCCTAGCTCAAGCCGCGGGCCAGGGTGTTGGCTTTATTTACTCATGGGATCATCCAAAGCCTCGTCCTCAAAGTTATACGTGTGTCATCTTCAGTAATCACTTTTGACAAGTGATCAATTATTAATAAATTTAATGTGTCATTATCGTGAATCGTTCATTGCGGACTAGATATACCTCAGCTATGAACAGATTTAAGATATTTTTACCATGAGCCGTTTGTTGCGAACTAAATAGATTATTTTAAGGTGGAGCTATTCACCTATACATTCTCATCATCAATATAAGGTTCTCCCTCATACATACTCACACTCCATATCATGGACTCCCTCTCACGTGACCTTCCTCCTCAACTCTCACACTATACTCTCTCAGAAAATAAAATCTAATAAAATTCTATCCATGCCAACGTGATGCATCCCATCCTCCTCCGTGTTGACCTTGGGATAGATTGATGGGGGCGTTGGGAGTGAACGTATTCGTCTTTTACCACCGTGATGCATCCCATCCAGCTCTCCACTCCTTATGTTCATCTATATACTCACTCCAGTTTCAAATGTCCATCACTACTATATCAGAAGTGGTCTCCATGATCCAATATTGTTGTTATAATTAGTGGTAGCTATTATAACATATAAAAATTACTCAATAACTATTACAATGCATAGAAGCTACTTAATAGTGTTGGTACGGGAAGCATCCGACAATCGAACCCAAGTTTTGATAATAGCAAAGGGTTCAAAGTTAAGTCGTGTTGTTATCTAACATGTTGAATGAGTGTTTCAGGAAAGTCCTAACTGCGGTTAGGCATGTGAAAACTCTAGGGGTGGTAACCCTAGGTCCTAGGGGGCGGTAACCCTAGGTGGAGAAAAGTCCTAGCTGCGGTTAGGCAAAGGGAAAACCCTAGGGGGCGGTAACCCTAGGTCATAGGGGGTGGTAACCCTATGCGGAAAGTCTTGGCAGGTCGATGACTTCAGGCAAAAGTCCTAGGGGGTGGTAACCCTAGGTGGAAAGTCCTGGTGTCGCGAACCAGGTGAAAGACTGGACTGACCGGGAAGCGGATGTCCAGCAGAAAATCTGGAAGCGTCGAGTGCTGAGCAAAAGTCCAGTCGATCTGGAGGATTGACTGGCAACAGGTAAATCTCCTGAGTGGAGTAGGTGAGGGCGCGTTCCCCGTAGAGGGAACAATAGGCGTCGGGTCGACCTAGGGTTTTCGGTCGGAAACCCGAAGTCACACTCGGACAGTCCGGAGACTGTCATTATCACTTCTATTATGTTTTATGTGCTAACTTTGTGCTGCAGAGTATATTTGGGATTAATGTATCTTGCAGGGACCAAAGTGCAAAGATTAACCTCGGATAAACAGTGTCCGAGGCGCCTCCATGGAGCTTGGAGGCGCCTCGGGTGCAAAACCTGAGCTGGCTGCGAAGCAAGCTTCAAGGCGCCTTGGATAGGCTTAAGGCGCCTTGAACAAGTTGATGAAGGCGCCTTGGAGAGGTTGGAGGCGCCTTGAACAGGATAGAATTCGACCAGGTCGATTCTGATCCACGCGGGTGATGCGGCCAGCCTGGAGGCGCCTTGGAGGGGTTTAAGGCGTCTTGAACATCCTTTATAAGAGGGGTTCGAGCAGCAGCAAAGAACAACAAAAGAAATAGCTTCCTCGTGCTGTGTTCAGCTCAAATATTGATTCCGAAGTGCTGCTGCAACATTCCGACGACCCGGAGCTCAGATTTTTCTACCACTGTTGTCGGTATAACTTTAATTACAGTTACATTTATAATTAGTTTGTAATAATTATACGAGCCTATAGTTGTTGCCCGCGGAAAGCGATCAAGGATCGCGGGCCTTCGAGTAGGAGTCGCCTTAGGCTCCGAACGAAGTAAATCTTTCGTGTCTTTGTTTGTACTTGTTTCTATTTCTTTCCGCCGCGCTTATACTCGAACGACTTACTCGATACGATTCCGATAATCGAAAAACGAAATAGCCACGAGCGCTATTCACCCCCCCTCTAGCGCATCTCAATCCAACAATTGGTATCAGAGCGGGGTCGCTTTGAACTGGTGCAACCACCATTCAAGCATTATTCGTGGCTTTGTCGTTTGTATAGGGTAAAAATAAAACCTTATGACTTTCGTTTTTTCCCTCCAAAATTATTTTCGAAAAATTCATTTTCATCCTTTCACGGTTTATTAGTATTGATAAAATATTGAATTTGGCAAAATTTGAAATAATATTTTTTAAATATTTTTTAATAATATTTTATTATTATTTTATTATTTTTTCTCGAAACTGATGAACTTCTATTTCTATCCTTCCATACCGCACTACTAATCCAGGATCAAGTCCTGGTACATTTTTTTTGTGATTTTTTGTGTGCAAGGTTCTTTTAAAATGGCATTCCAAGAAGGATTCTGCACCGTCCGACCGCCGCTCTTTTCTGGCGAGGACTTTGGATACTGGAAGAACCGGATGGAATACCACCTCAAGACGCAAGTCGAGATGTGGATCATCATCCAGACCGGACTCGAACTTCCACGTGACGACACCGGAGAACTTATCTCATGCATCAACTGGGATTCTAGCACAATGAAAAAAGTTGAAGCCGATGCCAAAGCAACCTGCATGCTACAATGTGGCCTAACCAATGAAGAACTGAACCGCATCGGCCCCTTCTCAAGTGCAAAAGAGTTGTGGCAAAAGTTGATGAAACTACACGAGGGCACTTCCGACGCTCAAGTAAGTAAGCATAATTTAATAAATGATTTATTTGAATTAGATGAGCAGAATAATACTACTTCGGCCGAGGAAGGTATTACGATGGTTGCAGGTACAAGTAAGACAGAGGAAAAGATATGGTCCGAGTCTTCAGATGAATCCGGGTCCGAAGTAGAAGAACCGACGAGCTTCCTCGCTCTACCAGTACTAGCAACCGTGGCGGAAACTGAGTCCGAGTATGAGTCAGAAACCGAGAGCGAATCCGAGACTGAGTCTGATCGAAGCCACGAATCCACATTCGTTTCCGAAGGACCAAAACCCACTGTAAGTTCACTACTCGCAGAATTTCAATTAGATAACTTGCATGAATTATTACCTTACTTAGTAAAAAAGTTGGCTAAATCCAACGTCCAGGTTAAGTTGCTCCAAAAGGAGGTAACAACCCTTAAGGAAGCGACTGACTCGAGCACTTTAACTGAGTCAGTTCAAATTGGAAGTTCAACTCAAGTCCAATAACTTGAGGAAGAAAATTCCAATTTGAAAGCTCAAATTAAAGAACTCAAGGACACGTTGGAACGGTTCACCTTGGGCTCCAAGAATCTGGATCTGATTCTTGGAAAACAGCGAGCCGTTTACAACAAAACTGGACTTGGATTTAAAACTAATTTAAAATACAAATCATATTTATCGCTAGTTAATAGAAATAATAGAAAAATTCTCCAAGCATGGGTGCCAAAATCCAACTTGGTTAATCAAGTTGGAATTGGTCACTATTGGGTCCCCAAGGATCAAGTCTATTACCTTGATAGACCATATCGAGGCTATGATCCAGGGGGAGCTAATAGAAAAACAATATTAAGAACATAATTCAAATTAATATTCAAATTAAATTTGAAATTAAATTCAAAATTAGAAATTCAATTAAAAATTCGAAATTAAATTAAAAATTCAAAATTAAAAAATTCAAATTAAATTTAAAATTAAATAAAAAATTCAAAATTCAAAATCAAATTAAAATTCAAATGAAATTTAAAATCAAATTAAAAATTCAAAATACAAAACTCAAAATTCGAACTTAAATCAAAATTCAAATAATTCGAATTCAAATCAAATAAAATATAGATGGAGGATCCAGACTCGCTAGCACCCCCAATTGAACTACCCGACAGGGTAACTTAACCTAATCTACCCGAAATGGGTAAAACAAGAGTAGGTTACCCGGTAGGGTAATTAAGGTTAGATAAAATGGGCTAGGTCTAACTTGACCCACGGTACTGGTGAAGTTTTTGGATGATAGTACGTTAAGGAAGCTTGGGCATCGCATGTCTAGGAAGATATGGCTTCGACCTGGTGCATTTGGCCAAGTGGAACTGATCGAAGCTACCCTTAAATGGATCCTAACTAGTTAGACCAAGGTTTAGTATTAAGTTCAATGGGTAGGACTATTTGGAAAACTTCGAAGGCATGGTTACTTTAATGAGTTCCTTGTGACTCACCAAAGTCCAGAAGTTTATCCAAAGAATGCCTACTTGTTGAACCCAAAGCTAAACCTGAATCTAACACAAGGTTAAACCAAACCCTTAAATTGAACCTCAATTCATCTCACAAAAATTATAGGATTCCTTGATTGAAAATTTAGATCGGGTGAGATGACTAAAAACAAACTGATAATTAATTCAAATTCAAATGAATTTCAAAATTATTTAAAAATCTTTCAAAAGCTTTTGAAACTTCAATTCAAAATTATTTGAAAAATCTTTCAAAATCATTTTAAAAATCTTTTCAGAACTTCATTTCAAAATTATTTGAAAAATCTTTTAAAAAATCAGTTTAAAAATCTTTTAAAACTTAATTTCAAAATTATTTGAAAAATCCTTCAAAATCATTTTAAAAATCTTTAAACTTTAGGGCTCTGATACCTGATTAACACCAATTAGATAATTTGATTGTTATTTAAACTTAACTCATGCTTGGACTTAAGGACCAACTGAATAAATAACCTAAAATCTTAGCTACTCTCTCTCTTCAACCTAAAAATTAACAAGTTCTTTTTCAAAAATAAGTATTATTTTATTCAAAATTAAGCTAAGTCCCTTTTTCACATAAGCTATATTTTCAAAATTTAATGTTTGCAAAAGGCTTAGCTAAGTGACTCATATAACAACTTTCAAACTTAGCCATCTTTATGAATCTTTGCCGAGTTACCTATTAGATTCATTCTATGCTTAGCTAAAAGTATTAAAAGCATATTCCTTTACTTGCAAAATATTTTTTTTGCCAAGTAAAAAGAGCCTTCAAAATAATATGCCTCCAAAATTCTTTAAAATCTAGCTAAGTTTTTCTAAACTTAGTTACATATTTTTTTCCCTTTTCCTCTAAAACCAACTAAGTTTACAAAGAGGCTAAAGCCATCCTTTAAGTCATCCATAAATTAGCCTTTTTAACTTAGGAGAAAAATAACTAACAAATTTTTCAGTTAATAGCTAAGTGTTTCACAAGCATTTTTCAAAGACTAAAACTACTTTTTTCTAAAAACTTAAAACATGCTTTCCAACTGGCTTATTTTTTGATATATGGCAAAGGGGGAGAGTAGGAAATTCAAAATCATTAAAAATCATTAATTCAAAATCAAAAGTAAAAGTGTTTTATTAAGGGGGAGAGTAGGTAATTCAAAAGTAAAACTTTATTCAAAAAGGAAAACCTGTATTAAGGGGGAGCTTCACAAAGTTTAAGTGTTAGCTTAAGTTAGGAGTTCATTTGAATTTATATACTTAAGCTTGCTCACTTAAAACTTTTTAAAATACTTATGCATTTGTTTTACTTAACTTTGAATTTGGGTTGCCATAATCAAAAAGGGGGAGATTGTTGGTGCGGGAGGCATCCGACGATCGAACCCAAATTTTGATAATGACAAAAGGTTCTAAGTTAAGTCATGTTGTTATCTAACATGTTGAATGAGTGTTTCAGGAAAGTCCTAACTGCGGTTAGGCAGGTGAAAACCCTAGGGGTGGTAACCCTAGGTCCTAGGGGGCGGTAACCCTAGGTGGAGAAAAGTCCTAGCTGTGGTTAGGCAAAGGAAAAACCCTAGGGGGCGGTAACCCTAGGTCATAGGGGGTGGTAACCCTATGCGGAAAGTCTTGACAGGTCGATAGCTTCAGACAAAAGTCCTAGGGGGTGGTAACCCTAGGTGGAAAGTCCTGGTGTCGCGAACCAGGTGAAAGACTGGACTGGCCGGGAAGCGGATGTCCAGCAGAAAGTCCGGAAGCGTCGAGTGCTGAGCAAAATTTCAGTCGATCTGGAGGATTGACTGGCAACAGGTAAATCTCCTGAGTGGAGTAGGTGAGGACGCGTTCCCCGTAGAGGGAACAGTAGGCGTTGGGTCGACCTAGGATTTCCGGTCGGAAACCCGAAGTCACACTCGGACAGTCCGGAGACTGTCATTATCACTTCTATTATATTTTATGTGCTAACTTTGTGCTGCAGAGTAGATTTGGGATTAATGTATCTTGCAGGGACCAAAGTGCAAAGATTAACCTCGGATAAACAGTGTCCGAGGCGCCTCCATGGAGCTTGGAGGCGCCTCGGGTGCAAAACCTGAGCTGGCTGCGAAGCAAGCTTCAAGGCGCCTTGGATAGGCTTAAGGCGCCTTGAACAAGTTGATGAAGGCGCCTTGGAGAGGTTGGAGGCGCCTTGAACAGGATAGAATTCGACCAGGTCGATTCTGATCCACGCGGGTGATGTGGCCAGCCTGGAGGCGCCTTGGAGGGGTTTAAGGCGCCTTGAACTGTTAGTTAGAGCCCTAGAGCCAATCATTTGATGATTGTATGGACTCATGTATATCATATTCTTGTATATTAATAAAGACATTTGTTTGGTTATTATACTTATTTGTATTAGTGCCAAATAGACTAAGTATAATAGCGTCCTTGAGTAGAAGGTTCATACCTATATCAATCGATTAGTTGAATCGATAGTGAGATGATATAGGGAATACTACTCTAAATCATTTCTAGTCGAGTATTAACATTCAGGGACAATGTTAATGCAATAAGACTAGCATGTAGGTCAGTTCGATGACTTGATCTCACAAGTCATGGATATAGAGATATCAAGCTGACACATGTGTATACATTGGAGAATGTATACTGAATGACCCGCCATGAGAAAGTATCATAGATCGTTATATGAGTGTCATATACTTTCTCATGTGGCTATTAGTATGACTATTAGTCCTTAGACCTGAAGTCATCATGGATCCCTACATAAGGAGTTATGTACTTTGGTTTCGTCAAACGTCACCCATAACAGGGTGGACTATAAAGGCGATTACTGGGTATGTAACAAATTATGCAGAGCGATGTGAGTGATGTAGATGGGATCTATCCCTCCCATATGACGGGAGCGACATCAATATTCTTGATACAGTTAGACCATGGCCATGCCCAAATGAGTCAACATTAGATGTTGAGCTCATTTGATCGAGTGAGTCTACTTGGAGTTCAAGATTTAGATTGATTAGAGGATGACACGGTCTATGCCTCATATTGATTAATCTAGATGTCTAGGATAGAAGGACAATGACATATATTGTGAGGAGTCACGATTAGTAGTCACAAGGTGATGTCGGATCTCGACATTCTTGTAACTTGGGTAGTAATGATGTGTTGCTAGATACCGCTCATTACTTATGCTCCTAAATGGGTTTAGGGCATTGCCAACGTTACAAGAACCTATAGGGTCACACACTAAGGACAATTAGATGGAGATTTGGTTCATATGATGAACTAAGAGGATTAGATTCATTTGATGAATCATATTGGATTAAGAGTAATCCAAATTGGGCTAATTGAGTTGGACTCAAGTTGATTCATGTATTCAATGAGTCTAATTTAGATTATGACTCATTAAATCAACTTAATTTAATGAATTAGATTCATTATATTAAGTTGGCTTGAATCATATGGTTGGATTAGATCAACCATGAGAGAGATTTGATCAAGTTTGACTTGATTTGAGAGGAAGAGAAAAAGTCATGTTTGACTTGACTTTTTGCCACATCACTAGTGAGTTGGCAAGATGTGGACCAATAGGATTGCTCCACATCATCAATGTGTGCCACCTCATGGAGGTTACAAGCCTCCATAGCATTTAATGTGACCGGCCCACATTAAATGAGGAGTTACACTTGTTGCCATGTCATTTAGTGAGGTGGCAAGATGTGGACCAATAGTGTTGATCCACATCATCCTAGAGTGCCACCTCATGGGGGTTACAACTCTTAATGGTCTCCACATTAATTGGAATTAATGTGGGGGTTACACCTCCTAGAAGGTGGCCGGCCACTTGAATGTGGAGAACAATTTTCATTTTTGAAAATTGATTCTATCATTCATTCCTTCTTCTTCCTCCTAGAGTTCTTCTTGCTCTCTCCCTCTCCTCCTTCCTTGGCCGAACCACATAGGTGCTAGCACACCTTGGTTTTTGGTCACCTCCATCTAGTGTGTCCGTGTGGATACTTCTAGAGGACCGTGCGCTTGACGGTCTTGAGATCCGGCAACATTTGGACGAGCGGGATTCGCGTGGGGCGCGCATCAAGGGTAATGATCTTAACTTTAGTGTAGATCTAAAGTTTTTACAAACTCGTACAAGAAAAGGTTTTTCGAAAAGTTTTGTTTACGAATCTTTGCACGAGATCCATGGCTTCGGGTGACTCGGGGTTTCCGCGACGCGAAAAAGCGGTTTTCGCGGCCCGACGAACCCAACAGTGGTATCAGAGCCACGTGCAAAGACTTGTACGAGTTCGTTTGTATTTTTATGAAAAATATACCTTCTGTGATTTTCTGTAAAAATTGAGTTTTTAGAGTTTTTATGAGTAATTTTTCCGTAGAAGCGAAGCACAAGTGTCTCGGCACTTGTAGACTTCGGCTACCGGAAAGTTTTCTTTTAAACGGCTTCGTTTTGCCCCAAATCCGTTTGGGACAGCGGGGTCGGGTGCCATTAGATCGCAAAGGAGCAACTCACGATGGTTAGATCATGGGTAGGGGCATTGCCTCTAACCCCGCAAGGGAATTTGCTCTGCGATTATACCCGAAATCGCTAAAAACGAACCCGCCGGGAAGATTTTTCCGAAACGGCAATGTCTCGACCCAAATCGTTTTGGGACAGCGAGTTTAGGCGCTGTTGGATCGCAAAGGAACCCTCGTGATGGTTAGATCGCGGGTAGGGGCGCTGCCCCTGGGCCCCGCAAGGGGATCCGTTCCGCGATTACACACGAAACCGCTAAACGAGACCGCCGGGAAATTTTACTCATAAAAATTGTAAAAATTATTTTTAAAATTACAGAGAAATTATGAAAAATATATAATTTTGAATTATATATTAATTTGTGATAGTCATGGCCCAAAATACCCAATAAGATTGGATTTGTGTTGTAATTCATAATACGGCCTGCGTGCCGTCATATGATTGTGTGTGCTGTATTTTTATTTTTCCACGACCTGCGCGTCGTGCCTTTCTCTTATTCTGGTTGTAAATTAGATTTAGACTCGAATGTAACTCGAGTTTCAAATTGTAATGTACAAATTGGAGCGGTGGAGGGTCCACACGAGACGGAGTTCCGAGGCGGGCACGAGCAACACAAGGTGGTCAAAGGGAGGAGCTTGGAGAAGCTGTTGACCCTAGGTTGACCATTCGATCTTCTCATTGGCTTGAGAAGATCATAGTAGGGCCATGACTAAATCACAAATAGATTAATTAATTAATTGTTATGTATCTGATGCATGTTTAATAATTAATTAATTAATTAGTGCCTTAACAATTATATTAGATCTAAGTCGTGCACATGATGCACCCTTGCGATTAGATTAGATCTAAGTCGTGCACAAGATGCATCCTTCTCGATTAGATTAGATCTAGATCGAACCAACTCTAAATGCCTAACCGTGCCGTGATACCTATCACTACCTCGATCACATATATTGTTGAATCTGCCAAAGCAGAGCAATACATATTATCTTGGTAGGGTACGGAGGGACAATCTTGGTCCCACCTATCAACGCATGGGTGAATACAAACTCAATTAGATTGAGTATTCCTAGTTACTCGGTTGGATCGAGTCAACTATAGGCATTCTTCCAATAGTTGGAAAGGTAGGACAAAATCACGTTTATATTAACTCTCGGACGTATTAGCCAAAGCTAACTCGAGTTTTAATATAAATATGGATCTTGATCCTATAAACAAGAGTTGCATAGAGATGTAATTGGTAATCGTTACCTACCGATCATACTAAGCCTTGGGCGTATTAGCCAAAGCTAACTCAAGGGTTAGTATGATGTGGATCTTGTCCCATAAGAATTATAGTATTCAGTGGGAGCATCATTTAGTTAAAGGCCTAATTAAATGATTTTAAAAGAATATGATATTTATTTCTGCAAATTTTATGTTGTAGATAACCATGACGTCGAATACGAATTCATTCTCCCTGCGATCTGTTCTTGAGAAGGACAAGCTCAACGGAGCGAATTTCCTGGACTGGTACAGGAACTTGAGAATAGTTCTCACCCAGGAACGTAAACTGTACGTTCTGGAGCAGCCCATTCCGGAGGCTCCTCCTGCCAATGCCCCGCGAGCAGACAAAGATGCTTACAAGAAGCATCAAGACGACGCATTAGATGTGTCCTGTCTAATGCTCGCGACCATAAACTCTGAGCTTCAGAAGCAACACGAGTTGATGGGCGCTTACGATATGGTTGAGCATCTTCGCCAACTATATCAGGGACAAGCGAGGCATGAGAGATTTGAGATCTCTAAGGCACTGTTTCAGTGCAAGATGTCAGACGGGGCTCCTGTAGGTCCTTATGTACTCAAGATGATTGGGTACATAGAGAACCTACAAAGACTGGGGTTCCCACTTGGCCAAGAGCTGGCCACTGACTTGATCTTGTAGTCCTTGCCGGATAGCTATAGTCAATTCGTTCTCAATTATAACATGAACGAGATTGACAAGCCACTGCCCGAGCTACTTAGTATGTTACGAACTGCTGAGATTAACCTTAAGAAGGTTAAGCCCATTCTGATGGTCCAGAAGCACAAGGGCAAGGGCAAGCCCAAAAGGTAAGGGAAAGTCCCAAACCAAGGGCAAAGGCAAGGCACTGAAGCCTAAAGGAGGGGTCGCCAAGGATGCTACCTGCTTCCACTGTGGTCAGACCGGGCACTGGAAGAGGAACTGCAAGGTATACTTGGAGGATCTTAAGAAGAAGCGAAGTGAGACTTCCACTTCAGGTATATATGTTATAGAAGTCAATCTATCTATTTCTACATCTTGGGTATTAGATACTGGATGTGCTTCTCACATTTGTATTGATGTGCAGGCGCTGAGAAATAGCAGGACATTGACAAAGGGCGAGGTGGACCTACGA
The DNA here is from genome assembly GCF_018446385.1 of Zingiber officinale. Taxonomy (NCBI): domain Eukaryota; kingdom Viridiplantae; phylum Streptophyta; class Magnoliopsida; order Zingiberales; family Zingiberaceae; genus Zingiber; species Zingiber officinale. Next base: position 94,841,431 of record NC_055988.1, on the reverse strand, counting down.
GTAAGCAATGGAGCATGGGTTGCTGCTGTTGCTGTAGGGATTTACTTTCTATCTCTGCCCTCTGGGCTTGTACTAGAGTTAGTCGATTGTTGTTATGTGTCTGCATTAACTAAGAACATAGTTTCAGTTTCTTGTTTAGACAAGAAATGATACTCTTTTATAATAAAACAAATGTTGTTCTGTTTATTTAAAAGATATGTTCTATTGTAGTGCACCTCTGATAAACGGACTCTACATTCTAGACCTTGAGAGCCCTATCTATAACATAAATACCAAGAGGATCAAGTCGACTGACTTGAACCAAACCTATCTCTGGCACTGTCGCTTAGGTCATATAAATGACAAGTGCTTATCCCAGCTCCATAAGGATGGTTTGCTGGACTCATTTGATTTTGAATCATATGAGATATGCGAGTCATGCCTACGAGGCAAGATGACCAAGACTCCTTTTAGTGGGCACAGCGAAAGAGCGACTGATTTGTTAGGACTCATACATAGTGATGTATGTGACCCTTTCAATGTCGCTGCTAGAGGCGGTTATAGGTACTTCATCACATTTACTGATGACTTCAGTAGATATGGTTATGTGTATTTGATGACACATAAATCTGAATCCTTTGAAAAGTTCAAAGAATTCAATAATGAAGTACAGAACCAGCTTGGCAAGAGTATTAAGATACTTCGATCAGATCGAGGTGGTGAATACTTAAGCCATGAGTTTCGTGACTACTTAGCTGAGTGTGGGATTTTATCTCAACTCACTCCTCCTGGAACACCACAGTGGAATGGTGTATCCGAAAGGAGGAATCGTACCTTATTAGATATGGTACGATCTATGATGAGTCACACAGATCTTCCGACATATCTATGGGGCTCTAGACACGACAGCTTTCATTCTCAACCGAGTTCCATCCAAGGCCGTGATAAAGACACCATATAGGATATGGACTGGGAGATGCCAGGTGTCTTTCATGAGGATTTGGGGTTGTGAGGCTTACGTTCGACGTCAAGTCTCGGACAAGTTAAATCCGACAAGTGCTACTTTATCGGATATCCCAAGGAAACTAAGGGATATTACTTCTACATTCCCAGTCAGCACAAGGTAGTTGTGGCAAAGACTGGGGTCTTTCTAGAAAGGGATTTTGTTTCTAGAAAGACTAGTGGGAGTACGTTCGATCTTGAAGAAGTTCAAGATGCAAACAATAGCACTGATGCCTCGATGGAAATTTAACTGGAACCACAAAGTGTTGTGGATGATGTTGTTCCACAAAGAGTTGAGGAACAACAACCAGTTCAAGTAGACATACCTCTTCGCAGGTCTGATAGGGTACGTCGTCAGCCTGAGAGATACTCATTTCTCTTGTCTGACCATGATGACATTGTGCTCATAGAGGATGAGCCCACCACCTATCAGGAAGCTGTGATGAGACCAGATCCCGAGAAATGGCTAGAGGCCATTCTCGGAGCTGGAATCTTCGATTCGATGATGCGATCAAACAGTTTGGTTTCATCAAGAACGAAGATGAGCCTTGTGTCTACAAGAAGGTTGTAGAAAACATAGTTGTCTTCCTCATATTGTATGTGGATGACAAACTACTCATTGGGAAGGACATCCCTATGCTTCAGTCTGTCAAGACCTGACTAGGGAGTTGCTTATCAATGAAGGACTTAGGTGAGACATCCCACATTCTTAGGATACAGATCTATAGAGATAGATCTAAGAGATTGCTTGGCCTAAGTCAGAGTACATACATTGACGAGGTACTCCTACGGTTTGCCATGCAGAACTCCAAGAAGGGATTTCTACCGATGTCACATGGCGTGAGTCTTTTGAAGACTCAAGGTCCCTCTTCTGGAGAGGAGAGAGACCACATGGATCAGATCCCTTTTTGAAGACTCAAGGTCCCTCAGCTATAGGATCGATCATGTACGCCATGCTATGTACTCGACCTGATGTCTCGTATGCTTTGAGCATGACGAGCAGATACCAGTCAGATTCAGGTGAAAGTCACTGGATAGCGGTCAAGAATATTCTTAAGTACTTAAGAATGACTAAAGAATATTTCTTGATATATGGAGGCAATGATAAGCTAGCTGTAAAGGGTTACAGTGATGCTAGCTTCCAGACCGACCAGGATGACTATAGATCGCAGTCAGGGTTCGTATTCTACTTGAATGGTAGTGCTATGAGCTGGCAGAGTTCACAGCAGTTCTACAACGTTTCCATCTTATTCGAGAGATTATCGATAGAGGAGATGTGAAGATTTGCAGAGTATCTATAGAAGCTAACATCACAGATCCCTTGACTAAGGCTTTGGCACAGAGGAAGCATGATAGTCACACTAGGTCATTAGGCCTTAGAGCCTATACTGATTGGCACTAGTGCTAGTGGGAGATTGTTAGTTAGAGCCCTAGAGCCAATCATTTGATGATTGTATGGACTCATGTATATCATATTCTTGTATATTAATAAAGACATTTGTTTGGTTATTATACTTATTTGTATTAGTGCCAAATAGACTAAGTATAATAGCGTCCTTGAGTAGAAGGTTCATACCTATATCAATCGATTAGTTGAATCGATAGTGAGATGATATAGGGAACACTACTCTAAATCATTCCTAGTCGAGTATTAACATTTAGGGACAATGTTAATGCAATAAGACTAGCATGTAGGTCAGTTCGATGACTTGATCTCACAAGTCATGGATATAGAGATATCAAGCTGACACATGTGTATACATTGGAGAATGTATACTGAATGACCCGCCATGAGAAAGTATCATGGATCTTTATATGAGTGTTATATACTTTCTCATGTGGCTATTAGTATGACTATTAGTCCTTAGACCTGAAGTCACCATGGATCCCTACATAAGGAGTTATGTACTTTGGTTTCGTCAAACGTCACCCGTAACAGGGTGCACTATAAAGACGATTACTGGGTATGTAACAAATTATGCAGAGGGATGTGAGTGATGTAGATGGGATCTATCTCTCCCATATGACGGGAGCGACATCAATATTCTTGATAGAGTTAGACCACGAAGTGCATGACCATGCCCAAATGAGTCAACATTAGATGTTGAGCTCATTTGATCGAGTGAGTCTACTTGGAGTTCAAGATTTAGATTGATTAGAGGATGACACGGTCTATGCCTCATATTGATCAATCTAGATGTCTAGGATAGAAGGACAATGACATATATTGTGAGGAGTCACGATTAGTAGTCACAAGGTGATGTCGGATCTCGACATTCTTGTAACTTGGGTAGTAATGATGTGTTGCTAGATACCGCTCATTACTTATGCTCCTAAATGGGTTTAGGGCATTGCCAACGTTACAATAACCTATAGGGTCACACACTAAGGACAATTAGATGGAGATTTGGTTCATATGATGAACTAAGAGGATTAGATTCATTTGATGAATCATATTGGATTAAGAGTAATCCAAATTGGGCTAATTGAGTTGGACTCAAGTTGATTCATGTATTCAATGAGTCTAATTTAGATTATGACTCATTAAATCAACTTAATTTAATGAATTAGATTCATTATATTAAGTTGGCTTGAATCATATGGTTGAATTAGATCAACCATGAGAGAGATTTGATCAAGTTTGACTTGATTTGAGAGGAAGAGAAAAAGTCATGTTTGACTTGACTTTTTGCCACATCACTAGTGAGTTGGCAAGATGTGGACCAATAGGATTGCTCCACATCATCAATGTGTGCCACCTCATGGAGGTTACAAGCCTCCATAGCATTTAATGTAGCCGACCCACATTAAATGAGGAGTTACACTTGTTGCCATGTCATTTAGTGAGGTGGCAAGATGTGGACCAATAGTGTTGATCCACATCATCCTAGAGTGCCACCTCATGGGGGTTACAACTCTTAATTGTCTCCACATTAATTGGAATTAATGTGGGGGTTACACCTCCTAGAAGGTGGCCGACCACTTGAATGTGGAGAACAATTTTCATTTTTGAAAATTGATTCTATCATTCATTCATTCTTCTTCCTCCTAGAGTTCTTCTTGCTCTCTCCCTCTCCTCCTTCCTTGGCCGAACCACATAGGTGCTAGCACACCTTGGTTTTTGGTCACCTCCATCTAGTGTGTCCGTGTGGATACTTCTAGAGGACCGTGCGCTTGACGGTCTTGAGATCCGGCAACATTTGGACGAGCGGGATTCGCGTGGGGCGCGCATCAAGGGTAATGATCTTAACTTTAGTGTAGATCTAAAGTTTTTACAAACTCGTACAAGAAAAGGTTTTTCGAAAAATTTTGTTTACGAATCTTTGCACGAGATCCATGGCTTCGGGTGACTCGGGGTTTCCGCGACGCGAAAAAGTGGTTTTCGCGGCCCGACGAACCCAACATGAACATCCTTTATAAGAGGGGTTCGAGCAACAGCAAAGAACAACAAAAGAAATAGCTTCCTCGTGCTGTGTTCAGCTCAAATATTGATTCCGAAGTGCTGCTGTAACATTCCGACGACCCGGAGCTCAGATTTTTCTACCACTGTTGTCGGTATAACTTTAATTACAGTTACATTTGTAATTAGTTTGTAATAATTATACGAGCTTATAGTTGTTGCCCACGGAAAGCGATCAAGGATCGCGGACCTTCGAGTAGGAGTCGCCTGAGGCTCCGAACGAAGTAAATCTTTCGTGTCTTTGTTTGTACTTGTTTCTATTTCTTTCCGCTGCGCTTATACTCGAACGACTTACTCGATACGATTCCGATAATCGAAAAACGAAATAGCCACGAACTCTATTCATCCCCCCTCTAGCGCATCTCGATCCAACAAATAGTTCTTACTAGGTATATAGGATGAATTTATGATTTAGGATTTCTATCAGGTAGAAGCTACTAAGTATTTGTGATAACATATAAAAATTACTCAGTAGCTATTATAATATATTTATGGTGAGTTTAAGATTATAATATGTTTATGGTAAGTTTAGGATGCAGGGTTTAGAAATTATGATTTAAGATTATAGTAACTACGTACTAGTTTCTATAATTATTTTAAATTGATTTTAATAAAATTTAAATATTTTTATCAAGTTGATAAATAATATTTTGATATAATAATGTTTAGAGATCTAAAAACTTAAGCCCTAAATACGTAATAGCAACTGTATAATTACTATACAATATAAATTTTAAATTATAAATTCATTCTTGTAATAATTATTTAGTAATTTTTATGTATTATAATAGCTATTTATCCAAATGCCTATATTCTACCGCCGTTGGAGAAGGCGAACTCCAACGGTCAAAAAGCCGGAGCGTCGCTCGATAAATTAACCTTATTCTCATCGTCGCTGTCTTACTGTCTCTATCGGCTCTCGCTCTGGTCGTTGTTGGAAGAGAGAGAGAGAGATAGGGAAAGAAAAAGAAGAAGATCGGAAAGGGAAAGGGTAGAAGGAGCGGTGAGATGACGAGGGAGAACCAGGACGTCCGAGATAACATTCCAACCGCCGCTGCCTCCGCCGGCGCTCCTTCCGCGGCCAAGCAGCCTGCCCCCGTCACAAAGAGTCCCGACGGTCAATCCGTCCTCAAGAGGTATTCTTCTATCTTGATCCGTTTTCCTCGTACCTTATCTTTGATCCTGAAGGATGACGCTCGTGTTGAGAGTTAAACCCTAGATCTTCCCCTTGGAACTTTCGTCGAGCTCTTGGAGTTTTTAGCTGCTAACCTGGTCTCTCTGGAATAGAAGCAATCGTGAGATCCAAAGTTGGTTGGTAGGTCTTTCGTTTCGTGATTCCTGGGGTTTATCAGTGTTTTCGCCGCTGATCTCGTTTCTCTGGAACAATTATTGGAGCCGAAGCTGTGGATTAGGAACGATCTAGGGTTTTCATCTGCTTATATGAGATTCACAGTTGTTTTTTAGGTTTTAACCATGAGGGGCCAAGCTGTTTTTAGGTTTTACCTTCGATTTTTTTTCCATGGATTCGGTGAAATGTTCTCCCCCATTGTGTTCTTGAGATCCGAAGCTGTTTTTAGGTCTTACCCTCTATTTTTCTGCTTTCATGGATTCTATTTCTCTGTGGCAAACCAAAATTCTATCAATGTGCCCCCATTTATCTATTTATTTGTTACAATGCATACTCACTTTTGCGTCAATCTTGGTTCAAACAGGTTGCAGTCTGAACTGATGGCATTAATGGTGAGCAAGGAGACTGACTCCATAGTTAAAATTATTGTAGCTTGAGAATAAATTAACTAAATGAAATCTTTTTAGATGTGTGGAGATCCTTGTATATCGGCCTTCCCTGAGGGAGACAACATCTTTTGCTGGAAAGGAACCATCAATGGCAGCAAGGACACAGTTTATGAGGGCACGGTCTACAAGCTCTCTCTTGCCTTCCCCACAGACTACCCATTCAAGCCTCCCAAGGTGAAGTTTGACACTGTGTGCTTCCATCCAAATGTGGATCTCTCTGGCAACATCTGCTTGGATATTCTTCAGGTATGAAAAACAAGAAATCTCCACCTTCATCACTCTCCAAAGCAAGGTCATGTTATTAGTAATGTACAGATCAATACATCATCATCATCATCACTATTATTTACAGAAATCTTGTTAGGGTTTGAACAATTCATCATCACCATTTTCATATAGGGGTATTTTATTAGTGTGAAAATTACATTTTTACTAACCAAACATAGGAATGTCTCATTCCATAAACCCATATAAGAAAAGAAAATTGTAGATCAATTTTTCGTCACCATTAAGGTATTTGCAATGGAATTCTTGACTTTTGACTCTCGTCTTATCAGGATAAATGGTCATCTGCATATGATGTTAGAACCATATTACTTTCGATCCAAAGTCTTTTGGGTGGTAAGTTTAAAGGAAATTTTGCCGTAGTTCGACTGTTCCAAAGTCTCAGGCTTAAAATTTATTGGATTGTTTGATGATTATTGCAGAGCCAAACAATGACTCCCCTCTCAACAACCAAGCAGCAGCTCTTTGGTCCAACCAAGAAGGTGAGTGTGTGTGTGTGTATATATATATATATATATATATATATTAATTATTTTTATGAAAACCATAATTGAGCATTTTCTGACATTTTTTATCCTTGAATGGAACAGAGTTCAGGAAAATGGTACACAAACTGTACAAACCAGTATAGTTTGCCAAGGGGGGGGCATGTGATTGAAGATTCATTTGATTTCTAAGCTTAAGTTATTGTTTTATGGATATTGTATTGGATTTCAATTTACAATTTATACAGATTGATTGTCCAATTTTTTGTATTTCAGAATAAAAGTTCCGTACTTAGTATATAAACACAGAGTCAGACATCAACACAGCTAAAGAACTACTCATCCATGAACAATCCAAACCTCCAAGGATTCTCAAGACATCAATAACACAGTCTAGACTGCGATACACTAAGTTTTGCCACAGACGATGAAATTGTTGAGAAATCAGTCAGCTAGCTCTGTTTCACCTGGAAATTTGGTTGCCAGCAACTTTTATTCGTAGACTCTGTGTTCATATACTGCATCGAGCACTGTATGTCTACAATGCAGATTGAAATATCATCTCCGCCAGTTCCTGCGATAGAAGACGATCATACTGAGCACCACCATTAACCGCAAGTCCTTATGGGGCAAGAGACCAGCAATGTCTACAAACATACCTGTTTCGCTGAGGGAACATATGGTTCGCCCCATTCCATGGTCTTCTTTTCAAGTGTTTCAAAATCAACTTTCCCAGCCTGATCATTTGCAATGTTTGATAATTCCATACTGACCAATATTGCACGAAAAGAACAAATGTAGTGAGTGTTGTACCTCAATTAGAGCACCAATCTCGGTGTCAAAGCTTTGGTAGCGTTTTCGGACAAGCTCCGTAAGGGAACCATCCTAGAAGAAGAATATCTTGTGATACTCCAAGCAGATGAAGAATAGAAATTCAAATATTACCTCAATTAGTTTCGCAACATTTCGGAGCCCACGAGCTAGTGTGTCCATTCCTGATATGTGGGCGATGAACAAATCCTCGACGTCAGTGCTCTCCCTCCGCCTAAATCCAAGGGAAAAAACCAACAAGATGATTCTATTGTTTGTTGTTCGCAACATTGCCTTAATATTTGGCCATAAGCAAACAAAGAGGCACAAAGAGGAATGAGAGAACCAACAGTTTTGCATCAAAGTTGAATCCACCGGGTGCAAGTCCTCCCTGTCAAGAAGTGTAGATGCAAGCAAGCAAGCAAGCAAGCAAACAAACAAACAAATTGCAATGATAAATCGAAAGTTAGTCGGAAGGAAGAAAATAATTCCAAAGAATTATAACTAACAAAAATTGGCTGAAATTACATTTCGAACAACACTCAGCATAACAAGGGTTGCCTCGGCGATATCTGTGAGGAACTGATCAGTGTCCCAACCTGAAAGAGAGATGGTTCGATTATCAAACATATGATGTTCGAGTATCTTTAACAATGGAGAAATAATAATGAGCACTATTTTTTTTAGCTTGAAGTGTCTTTACAGAAGAGTTGCACGCACCGATCTGGGGATCGCCGGTATTTGCATCTATATTTCCAAGCAGTCCGTTTATCCTTGCAGTTTCAAGGTCATGAGGACAGCTGAAAAGGTTGCGATATTAGAAGGGAAAAAGTACCAATATGTTTCCAACCCCAAAATTAGGCTCACTTCGAACAAGGGTTTACCTATGACCAGATAAAGTAGCATGGTTACATTCGATGTTCAACTTGAATTCTCCTGCACCAAAGTTTTCAAAAATCTTAATCAATAGATAAGATAACTGCAAATCAATTGAATGATACGGAATGCCGTTATGAATCCAAACTGCACAGAATCACTTAGATGGCGATTCCAAGGAAAGATAACGAATGCTCAAATGCAAATAGCATGGTTTTGGAAGCCCCATCTATGTCGATCATTCCACCTGCCAACCGACATGCGAAACAAGTTCTAAGAACTAGCCTTTTGCGACAGCTTCCGAGAGGAACCGCGACAGAGTTTCCCTTACTCCTGAGCGACCACAAGAGCCAAACTTACGACCATTGTCCAGTTTTTGCAAGTGACCACGAGGATTAGGTTTCCGCAAGCTCAAGGGCTAGGGTTCAACTATTTTGCAATGATACTTTGGTGGCAGGACTTCTGCGGAATCTTCTTCCTTTCCTCGAATTACTCCTCCTTTGTGCCTCTCACATTGTATATTGGCATGCCTATATTATTTCGGTTGACGATAGACTCCTTGGTCTGTAACTGTATTTCAGACCTTGGAAAATAAAATCATGTATAGCCTTTTCTCCTTCAAAATAATATAGAAGATACTTGTTATATTATTTCTTCTAAATCTAGTATTTTGAGAGATGGTAAATCTGAAAATTATGAGCAATAATCCTTCTCAAGAAAATAAACATATCTTGTAATCGACTTTTAGAAAAAACTACAATGCTCGTGTATTAAAGAGGAGAGGAAGTAACTACCACTAAGGCCATATTTTTGAAGGAAAGCAAAGGTTGTTGCAGCATCCCAGTCATATCTGATACAGAGAAGTTCAGATTAAAACATGCACAATCAATGAACATAATCAGATACGATAGCAATACATACTGGTGTTTTGTAGGTTCTTGCGGCTTGGGTTCCAAAAGCAGATTTCCTGAGAGATGACAAAATTATTGCAACAATTCTCAACTTAAGTGTCAGATATGCCCGGGCAAATGGATCAATCAAAGCAATCAAAATATCTACCATCCAGAAGCATGCAAACAATAAAGTTGATATTTATAATTTTCAATAATTTGAATGGCATTGAATTATATAGACTGAAAGAGCAAACATTACCCTTGAAGCCAAGTTTCTTTTTGTAATCAACAGCAGCCTGAAGAAAGCTTGCCTACAAAAATTAAAACTTAGTTTTTAGATGAAGAAACAGCAAGATGAACATAGAATCATGTAATGCAATTTGCACGCTTTAGAATCATGTAAGATAAACATAGTTTATCAGCCAGGATAAATATGCAAATAATTAGAAGAAAAACAAATTTGTCAGACTTGTCATACTCGGTAATATGAAAGTACTAATTCATACCATGTGATCAAGTTCTCTTTGCATATCAGTGTTAAGAAGGGATTGATAGCCTTCACGGCCACCCCAAAAAAGATAGTTTTCTCCTCCCAAGTATTGAGTTACCTGCAAGAGTATTAAATAGATATAGAAAAAATGCATTTGGTGAGAAAAGATGAATATCTAATACAATTACCTCCATAGCCTTCTTGACTTGAGCTGCTGCATAAGCATAAACTGCAACCTCTGAGCTGCGAATCAAAACATTAAACTTGTTAACAAACACAAATTCTTTGCGGAGATTATAATTCCTATTAAGAAATAAGTTTACCTAGTAGCAGCTCCGTGCATGTAACGTGGATGTAAGAAAAGTTGTGCAGTACCCCACAATGGTTTGATACTTGTCCCTTCCTATGAAGAAAATTTGTTCAATAAGGATAAAGTGGCAACATTGCTAGGGTTTTACTTCCATGTATGTAAGAAACCAAAGGAGATCAAAGCAAAAAAAAAAAAAAAATCTATCTGAAAGGTGTTGCTTGTGTTTTATGGTAAGGTACAAAAGCAATTTCAGAGTATAACACCTGAAGTTCCTTAGCAAGTGCTACTACTGCATCCAAGTTTGCATTTGTTTCCTGATACAGAGAAAACCAAACATTTTCAAATAAACAAGATCAAAAGAAAGTACCAGATATGAATAGTTATACTGGATGATAATTATTTCTTCACCATGTCTTAGAGGTAAGCATAGCTTGATTCTTGCAAATTGTGTAACTACTAAGGCATTCAATGCCAACCATTAAAAAAGAAATAGTGAATACCTTAAGTGTTTTACCATCAGGGGCTATATCTCTATCGTGGAAGCACCACCTATCAACTCCAAGCTTGTTCATAAACTCAAAGTGTGCTCGCACTGCATTGTATATAGACACCGATTAGACTCTCAGAAGTCATTTAGCACCAACGAACCTACTGGATTGGATGCTTTTTTACTTCTTCTTTTGGCTATAGTCAGTGAATTTGTGCCATCCTCCCACGGCCATGATTTTGTTGGGGCACCAAAAGGATCAGCACCAGTACCACGAAACGTGTGCCAAAAGGCAACACTAAATCGCATCCAGTCCTACATTACAATTAGGAGCCTCAGTATAGTAATAAGCTGCTAAAATTTCCACTACATAAAAACAAAAAAGGCATCTCACAGCCACATGCCTACATGCTTCAACTATGACCGAACAAGAGCAAGAAAAAACTGATCCTCAAAGAAGCAACACAAACCTTCATTTTCTTGCCAAGTATCTCTTCGTCAGCATTATACCACTTATAAGAAAGTGGGTTTTTGCTGGTTGGACCCTAGTATGAAGGAAAACACACCCAGAAAAAAAATCTAAGTTAAACAATCTAATCAACAAGGTAAAGAGTGCAGGAATCCCAGTCTATCCTCTGGTGTATTTGATTAAACAGCCAAATGGAACATTTATTTTATTACTTCGTATTTGATCTTTGAGATTCCTGGGAAGAACTCTCCATCCCAGCCATCTGAAGAACCACCATTGCATGCAGCCTCAAGATTTGCTCGACATGTTTGCGTACTTTCTGCAATCTGCAATTTAAAACCTATTCAAACTTCAACAATTCCACATTTGTGTGTTTCATCAAAAAAAAAAGAAAAAAAAAAAAAGAAAAAACAAGTATACAAGTACTCACAACAGTTGATAGTACCAAAGCCACAAAGACCAAAACAGAAGTCCCTTTAATCTTCATACTGCATCAGGTACACAAAAAAAAACAATTTTTTTTTATCAACTGTGAGATTTGCTAAGAATGCATATCTCCATGATTAACATAAGATTAAAAATCTCCTCTTTCTATAGAAATCCTAACCACAACAACATGTTCAGTATTCCAGACCAAGACTAAATACTGAATAGATTCCTCCCTGAATAGAGACCATTTCCAACATCAAACTGATCTAAAGGGCAAAAAACTAAAAAAGACATGGCGAAAAACTACCAGTAGCAACAAAATCAAAACAAAAACTACTAGGAAAAAAGGTGAGGCCGATTGATTACTTACTGGAACTAGATCAAGCTCTGCTCTTCTACAATTCAAGAGATCTTACGAGCAACAAAAGTGCTTTCAAGCTCACCGTTGCTTATGTAATTCTACAAGCGGTTTATGGGGATCTCATCCGCTTGTGCTATGAAATTCTATGAGTGCAGAAATTTATTCGGAATTAATGACCGTTCGATGGAAAATCTAACGGTATTGGAGTGAATGGTAATGTGAAGTAGTACTGCTTGGTTTTTACGGGATCGACCATTTGGCTTTTTTGGATTAGGATAGGGGAGTATGACGAAGGTAGAGTGAACGGTGTTCAAGTATTGAATGAGAGATTTCAATGATGTTTGAGAGGAAACAGTGAATCCTGGAACTTAATGCAACACGGATCTATCATGTCGTGCATATTTAATAAATAAATAACTTAAATAATTTATGACGGTAGAAAATTTAATAAATATTAAAACTCACTGTACCATCGGTTTCAGAATTTTTAAATTTTAAAATTATAAAATCATATATTTAATTTTATTTTTATCCCTCTAAATTAATTATTGCAATATAGTAATCATTTTTGACCTTGTTCATCAAGACAATAATATTAAGAATATAACTATCAGTTAAAAAATTTAATACGTATTAAAAAAAATTATTATTTTCAATATATCTTAATGAAATAATTTTTAAGAGCATAAATATAATTAAAAAAAATCGACCAATACACATAATCTAATTTTATGTCCTGTTGAGCTTCTAGATTCAGCATCCGATTTCAATTGGAATACTAAAAAGGATAAAATGGGTATTAGGTATATGATTTGATTATTTTGAAATGATTTATATATTTCGTTGTAGTAAAAGATGATTACACGTATCTCATACGCTCATCATAGCCTGTCCTCAGTTATATGAAGGGAGATAAATCATAAGATCAGCTTCTATTTGACTACCAAATGACTAGGAGTGAGAAAAGTTTTTTTCCGAGTGCATGCGCCAATGATTTAAATATTCTGAAACTTCAATTACATTGTTAGGTAATTTATTAAACTTTAATAAGTTTCAGTGCCCCTTTTAAAGTGATTTGTCTAAAATATCCTTCCATTAAAATAATAATTCGGCTGTGTAAAAGCTAGAAACTAGATTTTACAATTATAAAAGCTAACATCTAACTTCTACAATGTATAAAAGTTGACAACTAGCTTCTAAAATACATTATTTGATCATTCAGCCGTGAAGAAGCTAATTGTGAGTATCTTGGATTATTTTTTATGTTGATCAAACTGAGTTATGTTAAATCCTGTGTATTTGATGTCTTGTGTCAAAGTGTACAGAAACTTAGGAACACAAGAAATCGAACAGAAGATGTAGTGAGTGAGAAAGATGGCACGAGAAGGGAACTTGCAGGCTCGATGTATCCAAGGGGCGAGGAACTGCGAAAGAGTATACTGGTGGAGCGAGAGGATGCGTGCGGTGCATCCAACGGATGAGAAGTTTGGAGAAAGTCTACTCGAGGATGTCGTAGTTGAGTTCGGGTGAGCTCAACTTTGAACGACCGGATCATCACCCAGGCGAGCGAAAGGAAGAATGGCCAACTATTATGGTTGACCATTCGAGGTACCTCCATTGACTGGAGGCGCTTTGATTGATGAGATATGTCTGATGCGGTGTGTACTAAAAAACATATTTTGTAAACATGCATAGCGGAACACTTAATGATAAATAAACTAATTTATTGTATTACACAAACCACACACATTCAAAATATAATCACGCAGACAAGATCATAAAATAAAACAAAATCGAATAACAATTATTCTAGGTATACCTTATGGATGACCTGTAATGAGAACAATATCAACCTTTTATGACATTATCAAACCTTGCCTCTATTCATATCCACACTGAGCTTTTCAAGACAACTCCAAGAAAACAAGCTTCGCCTTCGGAAGGTACTAGCCATGAGAGAAGAAGGATTAAGAAGAGAAAGAAGAAGTAAAATGAAAATCTTCTTCCTTTAGGTGGCTCATGACAACAAGAGGAGACTCTCTTGTTGTGGCCGACAACCAGAAAGAGAGAGAGGAAAAGAGAGGTATTGAGTTTAGATTTCCAAAACTTAATCAAGCCAATAATGAATTATCAATTAATTATCTTTTAACCATATCAATATATAGTCATTTTTAATAAGTTGGATTAGAAAATCCAAATCCAACCCATTATGTCTGAACCAAAACTTAGCCCATTAATCCCTTGGTTTGGATCACAACTAAATCAAGTTGGTTCATGACTAAACCAAATAGGGTCCAACTCTTTCATAAGAGATGTGACACATCCGCGCTTTCATTCTGACAAATATTTCTATATTTGTCTTATGTATGGTCCAACCAAACAATTATCTCTTGATTTGAGAATCCTATTCTCTAACTTATTTTACGTCTTTTAGAGACTTGTAGTGAGTGTGCCCCAATAGATTTCCAATTTATATTGGTCGTCTATAATTAACTACTTAATTATATAACGATCATGAGTGACATCTAGTAGTACATTATAATCCCCAATTAACCAGAAAATCACAGTTAATCTCAGAACTAATTCTGAACCCTTCAGCAACTATAGTGAGTCATGTCTCGTTCTTTTCACTCATCTTATACTCACTTGGTTAAAGACATGGTCTATGTGTTTGTCCCAAATAGGCTAACTACATCACACTTAGCTTAAGTAATACTTTCTCATTCTGCGGAATCAAATTATTTGTACATGTGTACAAAAGTCTCATACTCTTAACTGTGATGCTTTGACCAAAGACTTTGAGTAATAATCCTAACGAGTGGCTATAGGATATACGTCTCCTTGCAAGGAGTGATGAATCCTCTATATGCTATCCAAACACCTTCGGGCACTTTGACTTATACCTAATTATCTCGGGTCCACACCTCAGAGAGATGTTTGCTTAAGATGTCAAAGTATAAGTCTCTATGACTAAGATAACTTGTATACCTCAAGTTGAAGGAAATTTACACTCAAGCTGCAGTAAGAACTTCACAGACCATATGAAGTCTTACAGTAAGTCACTCCAATGAGCTAATTATCATAACTAGCATCCACGTTTAACTCTCGACATCTTAATGTCTCCAGCTAGTGATAAACAACTACTTGGTCAAACTAAGGAGTATAACTTGTGCTAGTCTTACAGAATTGATGATGTTCAAATGCATTAATTCGACAACTAGGAAAATTCTAATATGTTCATATATAATTGCACATGTAGATATAATCATAAGTTGTGATCCAATCACAAATTATCACATGCTATGAATTATATTACGGATATTCACTAAATGAGTTTAAGACTATTCAAACATATAATATGCACTCAATAGTGAATCTATATTTATTAAATAAATAGTAAAATCATAAGACGATTACCTTAGGACATCCAAAAAATCTAACACCCCCACTTGACATAATGTCAATCGCCACAATGTTCTAAACCGTAAGCATGAACGTGACTCTTAAACTTGCTTTGTGATAGAGCCTTTGTCAAAGGATCCACTAGGTTCCTTTCAGTGGAAATTTTCTTGAGTTGTATTTCTTTCCTATTAATGATCTCTCTGATTAGATGATAGCGGTGAGACACGTGCTTAGATTGTTGATGAGACCTAGATTCCTTTGCTTATGCAATAGCTCTAATATTGTCACAGTAAACCGATAATGCTTTAATAGTGGATGGAACCCCACCAAGTTTGGTAACGAACTTCTTGATCCAAACTGCTTCCTTTGCTACTTCCGAAGTTGCAATATATTCAGCCTCACAAGTAGAATCTACAACAGTGTCTTGCTTGGAACTCTTCCAACTAACTACGCCTTCATTTAATATGAATATGAATCTAGATTGGGACTTAGAATCATCCTTGTCCATCTAGAAATTGATATTCATATACTCGCATGTGATCATATCACCATCTCAATATACCAAGAACATATCCTTAGTTATTTTCGAGTACTTAAGGATTATCTTGACAGCCGTCCAATGATTCATTCCTGGATCTAACTGATATATGCTCGTAATACTCAGAGCATATAATACATCGGACCTTGTACATAACATAGGATACATGATAGATCCTATTACGGACGCATAAGGTATCTTATCTATGCAAATTCTCTTATCTTCTGTGTGTGGGCACATAGACTTTGAAAGGTGAATTCTAGGCCTCATAGTATAAAACTTTTTCTAGATTCAGACATGTTAAATCTTTTTAGCACTCTGTCTGTCAAGCCCTAGAGGAGTCCCTGTCAAAGGAAAATCAGGCAGCATCTCCCTTGTACTAGTGACAATCTGGATCATATATACATCAACAACAAAATACATCAACCCACACGACTGTACTAAAAATACAACCACACAGTTATATATATTAAACAAATCACATGGCTGCATTGAAAACATAGTAGAAAAACAAACGGGAAGCCCATACAACCAAACAACACAATGTGTGTTGGCACGGCTTAAACACAAATACAACACCAAAACAACGAAATAGCCACATGGCTAAACACCAATACAATGCTAAATCAATAAGGAATATATAAAAGAAATCAAAAGCGAGGTAAACCGTCTTTTAATGTGACATGGGACCGACAGTCAGGATACTCCAAGCGACATGACATATCTATGTGCTAACCTGAAAACCACAAGAAAAATATGGGGTAGTGAGTATAACATACTCAGTGGGTATCGACAAACATGTATAGTAAAATATAACTACCAGTAATAATCATGGAGTACAACCTCCTGATCAATAACATAAAATGCAAAACTGAGCAACAAAAGAAGAACTGTACTTACCAGGGCCTCAACTGATGCAGGGTCATCAGACCAAATATATAATGTCTCTTGTATTCATGTCAATCATATGCAACCACCAAAATGCAGCATCCAAAATGCAGTAATCACAAACAATAAATGTAATCCATGCATATGATGCAAATGACATGGTCACCCCTGATGTCAGTCAGCCATCTCACACACGATGGTGAGACCGAGTGAGTAGGGCTATGACAACTATACACTCTGCCATCGCTACTCCTAAGTGGCCGAGTGGACAGGATGATGTCGGAGTACACCTATCCTCCTACCCCAAATAGAGTGGGGGAGCCAAGACTCTCATCTCCCTGTGTCATAGTCAAGAGGAGGGATTCCTACCCGCTACCATGCTATAGTCATCGTCACCCATGAACGGACCAGCGGAGCCTTGACAAAGCAAACTGTAATACACACCCTGCCTGAAATACTACTAACCAATAAGTGGTTGTGTGTGTACAGGTCATGTAACTGGCGATGTGCTCAACAACAATGGAGCCGACAATCGCTTAACATGCAATCATGCAAAATGGTGCATGACACTAAAACATGTAAATCCTGAAAAATACCAGCCTCCTCATAATGTGTACAAAAAAGGAAACCAAGTCCACGACAATGATCTAGTTACACATGCCAAAAAATAAACCTAGGTACACATGCCAAGTAATAAATCTAGGTACACCTGCCAGGTAATAAAACTAGGTACACATGTCAAGTGGTAAACTAGTAGTTAGACCTATATCTGGTACTATATTATATGTCATTACTTCTATGAACAAAAGTACACATTGTTGGAATCCCAAGGTTATTTTGGTGTGATCAACAAGTTAAGTTAGGTCCTGTATGTTTCTAACCTTGTGTCTAAGTGTGCTGGAGCTTAGAAGCATAGATAGTCGAGTAGAAGACACAGCTAGTGAGAAGGACGACACGAGGTGCGTCTGAGGGACGAGGCGCTGTGGAAGAGTACACCGGCGGACGAGAAGGAAACGTGCGGGGGTTCCGAGGGACGAAAGTGTTGGTTGCTACTCGGAAAACCCAATGCCTCCACTGTACAAAAATTTTGTACGTGATCTGAACCTTTCCTAGCTACCATGTGTTCTTTTAAGTTAAACTTGTATCTCCTGCGGAACTTAACACGTTTGATTCTAAGTTTAACTTATATGTTCTTTTAGGTTTAGATTTGGATCTCCCGTGGAACTTAACACGTTTGATCCAAATCACCTAGGTTATAAATTCAATTAAATATTATTTTTCAAAATTGGCTTCCAGTACTGCATGGCGAGGCACTTGGCCTTCTTGGATATGGGAGCAACCACCATCGACTAGACAAAGCCTTTTAAGGAAAGTTAATATTTAATTTCCTTATATAACTCTAGGTTAACCAAAAGGAACAATCAAATCACAAGGAAAAAAGAAAAAGAACACAACATCGAAATTAAATTCGAAAAACAAGAATCGAATGCCTCTTGTATTTGGTATTTATACAAAAAAAAAATTAACTAGTATGATGCGGAAATTAAATACTAGTTATACCTCTTCCTTGTATGCTAAAAACCTCGAGATCTTCTGCCGTATCCCTCGCCTCCTCTTAGACGTCGTGTGGGCGACGATCCTCCAAGACGAACACCACCCGGAAAGCTTCTCCTCCTTCTCTAGAATTCGGCCACCATCACCACAAAGGAGCAAAAGAGAGCAAAGGGAAGAGAGGGAGAGGGGCCGACCACTTGATGATCTCCAACAACACAATATCAATTGTTCTGTTTTTCAAGGCCTCACCTTCTCCCCTTTTTATATTAGTTTCCCAACGGAAAATTATGGAAAGAGTTTTATAAAAAATTAGACTCATTCCTATTTCCTTTTCTTTTCTTTTTCTTTCCTTTTAATTAATCAATCCTAGATTGATTTATTAATTAAACAACTATTTGTTGATGTTTAATTATTTGACCGGCCCCTTGGGCACCAAGTAACGTGGTCGACCACTTATTAAAAGGAAAAGAAAGAAATTTTTTTTATAAAATTTTAAAAGAAGAAAACTTCTAATAAAATTTTACAAACTCTTTTTTTTTTTTAAATATGGATATTAAAAGGAAAGTTTTAAAATTTAAAACCAAGTTTTAAAATTTAAAACATTTCTAATAATATTTCTTTTTAAAAGAAAGTTTTATAAATTTTACAACTTTCTTTTAAAACCTTGTGGCCTAATTTAAATTAGAAAAATTTTATAAATTTTTAAAATCTCTCTTTTTACAAATTGTAAATATCTGAGGAAATTTAAAAATTCAAAAACAACCTTCCTAATTTAAATATTGCGGCCGACCCCCTTGCCCAAGGCAAGGGCCGGCCACTTCTAGATAATATGTGGCCGGCCATTGCTTGGTCACCAAGCAATGAACCGGCCCCTTCTTGGACACCAAGATAGGCTTTTCTTTGGATGGACTTGAGGCTTTATTGAGGCTACAATAGGGACCTAGAGGAGAAATTGGTTTTGGCCTTCCGATGAGCTTGAGTATCCCGTGCTCGCCCTGAACACACAACTCAAGTTCATCGATAATAACTCATTCCACTAGAGAGTTATTACCGCACTACCGCACCAATCCCAAATTATATTATGGGCTCCTTCTTATCATAAGTGTGTTAGTCTCCCTATGTTTAAGATTACGAATGTCTACTAATTAAGTGAGTTACTGACAAATCATTTAATTAATATCTAGCTCCAAGAGTAGTACCACTCAACTTTATTGTCATGTTCTAGGTCCACCTGCAAGGTTTAACATGACAATCCTTATGAGCTCCTCTTGGGGACATTCTCAACCTAGATAACTAGGACACAGATTCCTTCTATAATCAACAACACATACTATAAGTAATATCATTTCCCAACTTATCGGGCATATTGATTTATCGAGCTAAACCTCACCCTTTGATAAGTCAAAGAAATAAATATTAAATATACATGCTTGTTATTATATTAGGATTAAGAGCACACACTTCCATAATAACTAAAGTCTAGTTCTTTTACTAAGTCAGTACAAAAAGAACTTACCTAAATGATCCTACTCAATACACTTAAAGTGTATCAGTGTAATTTATTAGTCAAGATAAACTAATACTTAATTACACTACGTCTATTCTGATGGTTTGTTCCTTTCCATCTTAGTCGTGAGCAACTGTTTATAATTTATAGAGAACCGATAACATGATCTTCTAAGTGTGACTCCACACTCCATGTTATCTACTATATAAATTAATTAAACAATTACATTTAACAAATAAATGTAAACATTTGACCAATGTGATTCTTTATTTCAAAATAAATGTGTACAAAAGCTAAACTTTAAAGTATACACTCCAACAATCTCCCACTTATACTAAAAGTCTAAGCTGCCATATCTGTTGCCATACATCTGATTCTCATCCCCTCCACATGCCGATCAAAAGCTTTCGCCGGAAGGGCCTTAGTGAAAGGATCTGCCAGGTTATCTGCTGACGCTATCTTGGCGACGACAACTTCTCCTCGCTTGATGATGTCTCGTATCAGGTGGTACTTGCGCTCTATATGTTTACTTGCCTTATGGGCTCGTGGTTCCTTCGAGTTTGCAACTGCACCGCTATTATCACAATAAATTGTGATGATTTTGGGCAAACCAGGAATCACATCTAAGTCCATTAGAAAATTCCTGAGCCATACAGCTTCTTTGGCTACCTCAGAGGCTGCCACATACTCAGCTTCCATGGTTGAGTCTGAAACGCATTTCTGCTTAACACTCCTCCATGCAATGGCTCCACCTCCTAAAGTAAACACATAGCCTGATGTAGACTTACTATTGTCCCTATCTGATTGGAAATCAATCTGTGTAACCCATAGGGAGCAAATCGTCTGCTTGGTAAACTAGCATATAATCTCTAGTCCTTCTCGGGTACTTTAATATATGCTTTACCGCTCCAATGTCCTTGTCCAGGGTTACTCGATATCTGCTAACCATGCCCACAAAAATAGATATCGGTATCGGATCAGCATTGCATACATTAGGCTTCCTACAGTCGAAGCATAAGGAACTGCTTTCATGTCCTCTATCTCCTTTGATGTCTTCGGAGACATCTCTTTAGATAGAGCTACTCCATTCCTAAAAGGTAAGAAACCTTTCTTGGAATCCTGCATGCTAAAACGAGCAAGGATTGTATCTATATATGAAGCTTGGGACAGACACAACATTCTTTTCTTGCGATCTCTTATAACTTTGATCCCAAGGATGTGTGCACATTCTCCTAAGTCCTTCATATCAAATTGTTTGGACAACCATACCCTTATGTCCGATAATACCTTGACATTGTTGCCAATTAACAAAATATCATCTATGTATAGTACAAGAAATACCACCACGTTTCCGTTACACTTCTTGTATACACAAGACTCATCCGGACATTGAATAAATCCATATGACTGGATTACTTCATCAAACCAGATGTTCCAAGACCTTGAAGCTTGCTTCAGTCCATAAATGGACCGATTGAGCTTGCACACTAGATGCTCTTTGCCTTTTTCAATGAACCCTTCTGGTTGCTTCATATGGATGTTCTCTTCAAGACTTCCATTAAGGAAAGCTGTCTTGACATCCATTTGCCAAATCTCATAATCCATATGAGCAACAATGGATAAGAGTATCCGGATAGACTTAAGCATGACTACCGGTGAAAAGGTCTCCTCATAATCGATTCACTCTTTCTGAGTGTACCCTTTCGCAACAAGCCTACCTTTGAAGGTTTCTACCTTTCTGTCTGTCCCTCTTTTCCTTTTGTAGATCCACTTGCATCCAACGGTTTTTACACCATCCGGTGGTTCTACAGCCTCCCAGACCTTATTAGAGTATATAGACTTTATTTCAGAATTCATTGCCTTTTGCCAAGATGCTGCATCTATATCTTGGAGTGCTTCGTCATATGTTCGGGGATCAGGTTCATGTTTACCTGGGATCAAGTCCGAAGACTCTCCCAAAAACATGAATCTATCAGGCTGCCTTACAACCCTCCCACTATGACGAGGCACTGTCTGTGGTTGTGTATCATGTGTGACACGTGTTGCAGTCTCTTGTGGTACTTTATCTTGTACTGTTGGTACTGAAGTAGACGTGTCCTCTCTAAGTTTTTCTAGAACAATTTTACTACTGGGCTTGTGATCCATTATATAGTATTCTTCTAAAAATTGAGCATTGGTGCTAACAATGACCTTCTGGTCTTTAGGACTATAAAATAAACCACCTTTCGTTCCTCTGGGATACCCCACAAACACACGAACTTCTGTACGAGATTCTAACTTATCAGCATCTGGTTTTAGCACATGTGCTGGACTACTCCAAATCCAAAAATGTCTTAGACTGGGCTTTCACCCATTCCACAATTCTGTGGGAGTAGTAGAAACTGATTTAGAAGGTACTAAGTTCAGAATGTAGTCTGCCATTTCCAGAGCGTATCCCCAAAACGAATTTGGTAATTCTGAATAACTCATCATCGATCTAACCATCTCTATAAGAGTCCTATTCCTTCGTTCTGCCACACCATTCTGTTGTGGTGTACCAGGTGCGGACAATTGGAATTGAATCCCGGCCTCTGATAAGTAATTCCTAAACTCTCCTAAGAGGTATTCGCCACCACGATCAGACCGTAGTGTCTTGATACTTTTACCTAGATGTTTCTCCACATCAGCCTTGTACTCTTTGAACTTATCAAAGCACTCAGACTTGCTGCGCATTAGGTAAATGTATCCATATCTTGAATAATCGTCTATAAAAGAGACAAAATATTCAAAACCACCTCTTGCCTGGACAGACATAGGACCACACAAATCAGAATGAACCAATTCTAACACTTCTTTGGCTCTATACTCCTTGGCCTTAAAAGGCCTCTTGGTCATTTTACCTTTCAAGCAAGATTCACAAGTTGGAAAATTTTCAAACTCTAATGAACCCAAGAGTCCATCGGCTATAAGCCTCTGAATCCTATTTAAGTTAATATGACCAAGCCTTAGATGCCAAAGATATGCTTGGTTCATTTCCGAAGGTTCTTTTCTCTTATTTGAGTTAGAAGATGCGTTATTAATTTCGATATTATGCTTTGTGGGAGAAATTGGATTTAAAGTATACAAATTGCCAACTAATACACCAGAACAGATAATCACTTTATTTCTCTTAATAACTACATCGCTACTAAAGGAAACTGAATATCCATCCAAAAACAGTTTAGAAACTGAAATTAAATTATTTCTAAAACTGGGTACATAAAGATAATTTCTTAAAACCAAATTTCTATTCCTATTAAAAGATAAGTAGACATCTCCCACTGCAACAGCCGCCACCTTAGTAGCATTGCCCATGTAGACGGTAATCTCTCCTTCAGATAGTCGTCGGGTTTCCTGGAACCCCTGCAAGGAATTGCAGACATGATCAGTGGCTCCCGTATCTACACACCAGGTGCTGGTAGATAACACCGCTAAACATGTTTCAACAACTAGAGTATGAGATATACCTTTATTGTTCTGTTTCTTACGAGGACAGTCCGCCTTCCAATGTCCAGTCTGCTTGCAAATAAAGCACTTGCCCTTCGGCTTCTTTATTCCATCTTTTTGTCCTGCACCTTGAGGTTTATTCACCTTCTTTGTTGAGCCATTTTGTTTCTTCTTCTTCTTGCCTTTTGGTTTAGAAGTAGAACCATTTTCAGCATAGTGAATTTGAGAATGTTGACGAAACAACCCTTCGGCTACCTGAAGTTTTGTCAGAAGTTCCGCCAATGAATACATCCTTTTATTCATATTATAGTTCTGGCGAAAATGCTCAAAACTTCTGGGCAGCGTTTGGAGGATGATATCGACCTGGGTTTCCCCATCAATTTCCTCTCCAAGAACTTGTATTTCGTTTAAGTAAGCCATCATCTTGAGAATATGATCCCTCACGGGAGTCCCCTCAGTCATGGTGGCTGTCATCAGTTTTCTCATTACCTCTAGCCTAGCAGCCCGATTCTGATGTCCGAAGAGTTCCTTGAGATTGTTCATTATATCATAGGCTGTTGGTAAGTCCTGATGCTGATGTTGCAATACATTTGACATCGAAGTCAAGATGTAACATCGCGCCATCTCATCAGCTTTTACCCATTTACTATGATACTGAATCTCCTCTGGGGTAGAATCATTGCTAGGTGTTTATGGGCATTCCTCTGATAGTACAAACTTATAGCCCTCAGCAGTAAGAACAATGTCCAGGTTCCTTTTCCAATCTATGTAGTTAGGACCAGTAAGTCTGTTCTCTTTTAGTATGATGACCAGTGGGTTGAAAGTCATCCTAAGAATCACAAATAACTTTTGGTCAGAACTCTAAATTTAGAATAATATTGATTCCTCAAACAATACTATTTTAAATTAACCAACACCTCAAAACACTGTGAATTTTGTATGCCACGATAGTGTGGACGTATACAAATTCAACATTTGTAAAAGGAGGGTTTTACCCATTAATTTTATTATCTTGTCAACCTAACTTTTTGACAAATAAAATTAATAGTTGGTTTACTTTGGTCACACGAATAATAGCTGTGACTCCGATGGGGAGGATACTATTAGACGTGCCTAAGTGTGTACCATTACTTGACACTAAGTCCATTAATAAGATTGTGCCCCTTCCAATGGGGAAGATCACACGCTCTTAATTAACTTCCTATAGTCATCCTAAGAATGGAGGTTTAATCTAGTGATCCGCAAACAAGCTCATCCGATATGGAGGAAGGCACTCAGAGCCAACGCGCAAGCTTGTTGCATCACTTATAAACCAGTAATGGAGACCATGAAATTTATTTAAAAATAAATCCCTCTCCCACTTAGTTATTTAAAGTGAGGAATTTTGACTATGCTAGCCTACTAAACATGCATACTAACAAGCACACACAGTCACAGCATAAAAAGCAATAAATAGAAAAACTAATTTTCAACTATTATGACTTTTATCTATTGCTGTCCTCCGTGTGTCGCCAACCCTAGCTGCTGCCATCTTTGGCCACTGCCACCGGGTCTAGTTGTCGCATCCATCTTGCCCCTTGTTCCGCTGCGTCTCTGGTCCTCAAAAAGGTTCCACGCCTTGCAAGATTTGATCTGTGACATAAATAGAATTTTACATTTTTCGATCCTATATTCCTCGAAGGAATATACATGTGAACTAGATCGAACATAAAATAAAATTTACATCCATCGATCCTATATTCCATAAACGGAATGTAAATGTAACTAGATCAAAAAATAAAATCCTAATAAAACTAAATACAACTCCTGCTGTATTTTATAATACAATCATGCACACACAATAAATGCCCTTGACATGTCCAAGGGTCCAATCACACACATAAAAACTATAAGCCATAATAGTTGGATCCTGCATCTACAAAGTTAGCACATCCTACTATTAACCTGCT
Organism: Zingiber officinale; assembly: GCF_018446385.1. Lineage (NCBI taxonomy): Eukaryota > Viridiplantae > Streptophyta > Magnoliopsida > Zingiberales > Zingiberaceae > Zingiber > Zingiber officinale. Next base: position 94,815,995 of record NC_055988.1, on the reverse strand, counting down.
TAAATTATGTATGATATGTGCATAATTAAACTAATACCAAATACACAGAGGTAAAACCTCGCTCTGATACCAATTGTTGGTTGCTACTCGGAAAACCCAATGACTCCACTGTACAAAAATTTTGTACGTGATCTGAACCTTTCCTAGCTACCATGTGTTCTTTTAAGTTAAACTTGTATCTCCTGCGGAACTTAACACGTTTGATTCCAAGTTTAACTTATATGTTCTTTTAGGTTTAGATTTGGATCTCCTGCGGAACTTAACACGTTTGATCCAGATCACCTAGGTTATAAATTCAATTAAATATTATTTTCCAAAATTGGCTTCCAGTACTGCATGGCGAGACACTTGACCTTCTTGGATATGGGAGCAACCACCACCGACTAGACAAAGCCTTTTAAGGAAAGTTAATATTTAATTTCCTTATATAACTCTAGGTTAACCAAAAGGAACAATCAAATCACAAGGAAAAAAGAAAAAGAACACAACATCGAAATTAAATTCGAAAAACAAGAATAGAATGTCTCTTGTATTTGGTATTTATACAAAGAAAAATTAACTAGTATGATGCGGAAATTAAATACTAGTTATACCTCTTCCTTGTATGCTAAAAACCTCGAGATCTTCTGCCGTATCCCTCGCCTCCTCTTAGACGTCGTGTGGGCGACGATCCTCCAAGACGAACACCACCCGGAAAGCTTCTCCTCCTTCTCTAGAATTCGGCCACCACCACCACAAAGGAGCAAAAGAGAGCAAAGGGAAGAGAGGGAGAGGGGCCGGCCACTTGATGATCTCCAACAACACAATATCAATTGTTCTATTTTTCAAGGCCTCCCCTTCCCCCCTTTTTATATTAGTTTCCCAACGAAAAATTATGGAAAGAGTTTTATAAAAAATTAGACTCATTCCTATTTCATTTTCTTTTCTTTTTCTTTCCTTTTAATTAATCAATCCTAGATTGATTTATTAATTAAACAACTATTTGTTGATATTTAATTATTTGACCGGCCCCTTGCTTGGGCACCAAGCAAGGTGGCCGACCACTTATTAAAAGGAAAAGAAAGAAAATTTTTTTATAAAATTTTAAAAGAAGAAAACTTCTAATAAAATTTTACAAACTTTTTTTTTTAATGTGGATATTAAAAGGAAAGTTTTAAAATTTAAAACCAAGTTTTAAAATTTAAAACATCTCTAATAATATTTCTTTTTAAAAGAAAGTTTTATAAATTTTACAACTATCTTTTAAAACCTTGTGGCCTAATTTAAATTAGGAAAATTTTATAAATTTTTAAAATCTCTCTTTTTATAAATTGTAAATATCTGAGAAAATTTAAAAATTTAAAAACAACCTTCCTAATTTAAATATTGCGGCCGGCCCCCTTGCCCAAGTCAAGGGCCGGCCACTTCTAGAGAATATGTGGCCGACCATTGCTTGGTCACCAAGCAATGAACCGACCCATTCTTGGACACCAAGATAGGCTTTTCTTTGGATGGACTTGAGGCTTTATTGAGGCTACAACAGGGACCTAGAGGAGAAATTAGTTTTGGCCTTCCGATGAGCTTGAGTATCCCGTGCTCGCCCCGAACACACAACTCAAGTTCATCGATAATAACTCATTCCACTAGAGATTTATTACCGCACTACCGCACCAATCCCAAATTATATTATGTGCTCCTTCTTATCATGAGTGTGTTAGTCTCCCTGTCTTTAAGATTACGAATGCCCACTAATTAAGTGAGTTACTGACAACTCATTTAATTAATATCTAGCTCCAAGAGTAGTACCACTCAACTTTATTGTCAGTTGGACTAGGTCCAACTGCAGGGTTTAACATGGCAATCCTTATGAGCTCCTCTTGGGGACATTCTCAACCTAGATAACTAAGACACAAATTCCTTCTATAATCAACAACACATACTATAAGTAACATCATTTCCCAACTTATCGAGCATATTGATTTATCGTGCTAAACCTCACCCTTTGATAAGTCAAAAAAATAAATATTAAATATACATGCTTGTTATTATATTAGGATTAAGAGCACACACTTCCATAATAACTAAGGTCTAGTTCTTTTACTAAGTCAGTACAAAAAGAACTTACCTAAATGATCCTACTCAATACACTTAAAGTGTATCAGTGTAATTTATTAGTCAAGATAAACTAATACTTAATTACACTACGTCTATTCTGATGGTTTGTTCCTTTCCATCTTAGTCGTGAGCAACTGTTTATAATTTATAGAGAACCGACAACATGATCTTCTAAGTGTGACTCCACACTCCATGTTATCTACTATATAAATTAATTGAACAATTACATTTAACAAATAAATGTAAACATTTGACCAATGTGATTCTTTATTTCAAAATAAATGTGTACAAAAGCTAAACTTTTAAGTATACACTCCAACAGAAAGCCGGAGTGGAAGATTGCTCAAGGAGCAAGAGACGCAGCTAGCGAGAAGGATGGCACGCGGTGCGTCCGAGGGACGAAAGACTGCGGATGAGAACGTCAGCAGACGAGAAGGAAACACGCGGCGATTCCGAGGGACGAGAAGCCGGAGGGAAGCCCGCTCGAGAAGACCGGAAGTTGGGTTCGGGTGAGCCCTTTTCCGGATGGCAGAGATCACCTAAGCGAGTGGATCCAGAGTAGAAGACCCGGATTGAGGTGAACTAAACCGGAGCAGTGGTCGCCAGATGAAAAAGTCAACACTGGTTGACTTTAGGGCCCGGGGCGCCCGGACCGTGAAGTTTGACCAGATCGAGCTTTGACTCGATCTGAATGTTGGGGGATAAAATTTATCCCCTTAGGGCGCCCAGAACCCTCCAGATGCCCCGACCAAGGCTATAAATATAGCCTTGGTCCAGAAGCTTTTCAATCAATTCAGAACTCAAGCATTCTTTCTACACTTGTATGCTTTTCTGTAGTTTAGCTTCTGTTGTGCGCTTCATTGCTGTAAAAGGCTTCTCCGCCTGAAGGAGACACTAGTGCTATGCTTTCTTAGATTAACAACCTCCCCGATTGTAACCAAGTAAATCTCATGTACCTTTTACTTTTCTGATTTTATTTATTGTTTTATTTTATGCAAGTGTTAGTTTAAGAGTTCGAGAAGGGTTGGTTTTGTTTTTGAATTTGCAGGCTATCCAACCCCCCTTCTAGCTGGCCGCAATGGTCCTACAAGTGGTATCAGAGCCGAGGCACTTCAGGAGGATTAATCGCCGAACGAAGCAACGAGATGGCTGGACCAAGCATCCATCCGCTGAAATACGAAGGGGACTTCGCCACCTGGAAAAAATTGATGCAGGTATTTTTTACAACAGATTTCGAATTAGTTTTAACAATGGAATATGACTTTGTAGCTCCAGAAGGTAAGGAGAAATGTCAATGGACAAAAAAGGAGCAGGCTGAATACATGGCGAATGACAAAGTAGAATACCATCTGTTAAGCGTTCTTCCACCTCAAGAAGTCAACATGATCGGACATTACGACTCGACAAAGGAACTTTGGGAGAAGTTCCTCGAGCTGCACAAAGGGATGTCTGAAGCCAAGCTCACCAAAAGAGATTTGCTTCGCAATTAGCTCACCAGTCTACAACTTGGGGAAGACGAGACAGTCGCGCATCTGCACTCGAGACTAAAAGAAATTATTACCGGACTTTCGAATCTCGGAGAAAAGGTAAGTAATCGAGATTCGCTAAGGTATGCTTTAAATTCCTTTCGTAGAAATACCAAATGAGCATCATTAGTAGATGCATTTTACATTTTTAAAGATTTAGAAAAGATTTCATTAGAAGAATTCTTTTCAACATTTGAAGTGCATGAGTCAAGATGTGCAGGAATGAAGGAGCCCAAGAACAACGTTGCCTCAAAGCTTCGAGAGACGAACTAGAGTCGGAATCCTCTCTCGACGACGAGGAAATGGTAATGATGGTAAGAAGATTCAAGAAACTTTGTAAATCCAGATCTACTAACCATCCGCAGGAAAGAAGAAAAGAATGATCCGCTGCTACCACTGCGACGAAGAAGGGCACGTCAATGACAACTGCCCCAAGCTGAAAAACAAGGACAAGGAGAAGCCTATCCAAAAGCGAAAGGCCCTAAAGGCAACGTGGGACGATACGTCGTCCGAATCGGAAGTCGAAGCATTCTCCGGACTCGCACTGATGGTGAGTTATCAAGACGACGACTGCGATTCAAGCTCTTCCGAGATGAGCATCGAGAGCATCGATGAAGGGGGAGCTTCGTCAGAAGAAAGCAGCAGGTTAGGGGGAGACAAGAACAATGAACTCGACAAGGTAAGTCAGGTATGTTCTCTTCTTCCCGATAAACTTTTTAAGTTTGTTAAGTTATTAACTAAAGACTGTTGTAAATTAGAAAAAGAAATAAAGAATTTAAAAATAATTTTAGCTAAATCCTGCCCTTTAGAAGAATTAGATAAATCAAAATTGGAAAATGAAAAATTACAATTAGAAAATCAAAATTTGAAAAATTAAATAGACAACTTGAAAAACTATGCATGCTCATCTAATTTTAGAAAATTTAAAAATTTGAATTGGTATTATAAATATCACCCAGGACAAATTAGGAACATTTCAAGAGAATATGCCCCTAAAAATTTTTTAGTTAATCCAGTAGGCTGGAACCTTTATTGGGTTCCTAAATCTTGCTTAGTCTAAATTTTAAAATTAAAATTAGCGCTTTCCAGTGAGAAAATTAAACAATGAATTTCTTTATGAGGCTTTGTCTAAGGAAGTGGTTGTTGCTCCAATAACCAAAAAGGCCTAGTGCCTCGCCACGACCAGGAAGCCAAAATATTGAAATAAATGTTTAATTAACTTTCTGTCAAAGCATTAAAATTAGAATTAATTAACGCTTTCAAAGTTTTTCAAATATTTTTTTTTCAAAATATTTTTATACTTAGAAAATTTTTCAAAGATTTAAGTTAGAATTTTTTTTTTTCAAATTTTTGTTTTTAACTTAGAAAATTTTTTTATTTATTTTTTCTCTTAGAAAAATTCTCAGAAGATATTTTTTAAGTTAAAGGTGTTATGAAATTGAAAATTTCTGCTTAAAGGTTTTTAAATTTAAATATATATATATATATATATATTGCAAAATCGTCTAAGTTAGAATTCTTTCTTATAATTTCACTTAGAAAATATTATTAAAATTTTACTTAAAATTTTTTTCAGAGACTGTTTATGTAAAAATTATTGCATGTTTTTTAAGGATCTCAAAATTTTCTAAGTCTTTAACCCTTAGATTTTTTCTTAAAATCCCATTTTTTTGTGATCAAAGGGGGAGAAGGATTAGTATAAGTCTAGGGGGAGGTAGATCAAAATTTAACTTGTTTTATTTTTGCACTTAATTACAAAGTTAGTTAAGTTTATTTCATGTCTATTTTTACCCTAGCTTAACTTGGGTTCCTCACACCAAAAAGGGGGAGATTGTTGGAACCCCAAGGTTGTTTTGGTGTGATCAACAAGTTAAGTTAGGTCATGTGTGTTTCTAACCTTGTGTCTAAGTGTGCAGGAGCTTAGGAGCACAGGTAGTTGAGTGGAAGACGCAGCTAGCGAGAAGGACGGCATGAGGTGCGTCCAAGGGACGAGGCGCTGCGGAAGAGTACACCGACGGACGAGAAGGAAGCGTGCAGGGGTTCCGAGAGACGAAAGCCGGAGCGGAAGATTGCTCGAGGAGCAAGAGATGCAGCTAGCGAGAAGGACGACACGCGGTGCGTCCGAGGGACGAAAGACTGCGGATGAGTACGCCGACGGATGAGAAGGAAACACACGACAATTCTGAGGGACGAGAAGCCGGAGGGAAGCCTGCTCGAGAAGATCGGAAGTTGGGTTCGGGTGAGCCCTTTTCCGGATGACAGAGATCACCCAAGCCAGCGGATCCGGAGTAGAAGACCCGGACCAAGGCGAACTGAACCGGAGCAGTGGTCTCCGGATGAAAAAGTCAACACTGGTTGACTTTAGGGTCCTGGGTGCCCGGAACAATTCGGGGTGCACGGACCAGCCCAGGGTGCCCGGACCAGCCCAGGGTGCCCGGACCAGCCCAGGGTGCCCGGACCAGCCCAAGGTGCCCAGACCAGCCCAGGGCGCCCGGAACCCTTCCGGGCGCCTGGACCGTGAAGTTTGACCAGATCGAGCTTTGACTCGATCTGAACGTTGGGGGATAAAATTTATCCCCCCTAGGGCGCCCGTAACCCTCCAGGCGCCCCGACCAAGGCTATAAATATAGCCTTGGTCCAGAAGCTTTTCAATCAATTCAGAACTCAAGCATTCTTTCTACACTTGTACGCTTTTCTATAGTTTAGCTTCTGTTGTGCGCTTCATTGCTGTAAAAGGCTTCTCCGCCTGAAGGAGACACTAGTGCTACACTTTCTTGGATTAACAACCTCTCCGGTTGTAACCAAGTAAATCTCGTGTACCTTTTACTTTTTTGATTTTATTTATTGTTTTTATTTTATGCAAGTGTTAGTTTAAGAGTTCGAGAATGGTTGATTTTGTTTTTGAATTTGCAGGCTATCCAACTCCCCCTTCTAGCCGGCCGCAACGCTCCTACACACATGACAAGAATTAAGAAGACATAAGCAGAAATGCACAACAGATAACACTATAGGCATACTACGATATCAAGTAGTTGTTGGGATGTACACTATAAGCATATCTTTTGTATGAACATCTGTTTTGAAATATTTTGAAATAAGAATCACTTTGGTCAAATGTCTGTATTTTATATTTATATATATATGTCAATGCAGTTGTCCATTTAATTTAAATTGTAGATAACATGGTGTGTGGTGCCACATAGAAGATCATGTTATCGGTTCCTTATAAATTATAAATAGTAGCTCACAACCAAGATGGATTGGGACAAACCATTGGAACGGTTGTAGTGTAATTTGGTATTAGTCCGTCCTGACTATAAAATTACACTAGTACACCATGTGTATTGAGCAGGACAATTTGAGATTGTTTGATTTATACTGACTATATAAAAGAACAGAACCTCTGTTATTATGAATGTGCGTCCTTATATAATAACAAACACGTATACTTAGTATTTATTTCTTTAACTTATCAATAGGTGAGATTTATTCGTTAAATCAATAGGACCGATGAGTTGGAAAATAGTACTATTTATATGGTGTGTTGTTGATTATAGAAGTAAATCTGGATCCTAATTATTCAGGTTGATGATGTCCCCTTGAGGAGCTTATAAGGATTATCATATAAACCCTGCAGGTGGGCTTAGTCCGACATGATAATAAAGTTGAGTGATACTACTCTTGGAATCAGATGTTAATTAATTGAGTTGTCAGTAACTCATTTAATTACCGGACATATGATATCTTAAACATAGGGAGTTTAATGCACTCATGATAAGAAGGAGCTCATATTATAATATGAGAGTGGTGCGGTAGTTCAATAATAACCCTTTAGTGGTATGAGTTATTATTGATGGACTTGAGTTGGGTGTTCGAGCCGAACACAGGAAGCCCAAGCCCATCAGGAGGCCTAAACCAATTCCTCCTCTAGGTCCCTGTTGTAGCCTCTATATAAAGCCTCACATTCACCCATCTATAACTTGGTTTGGTTTAACTGGGTTTGGTTTAACTTGGTTTAGTTTAACTTAACTTGGTTTTGTTTAACTTGGTTATAGAAAGAGAGATTTTTTCTAAATAGAATTTGGTTATAGAAATAGAGAATTTTTATTAACAAAATTTTGTTAATTTTTCTTTTTTTTTTGTAACCGATGACAAGCCTATAAAAAGGAGTAGGTGGTAGCCCCTATAACCTAATTTTCCTAATTACACAATTCTCTTCTCTCCCTGGTCTAGGGCCGACACCCCTCCTTAGTGGTCGACACCCCACATCTCCACCTAGGGCCGGGCACATCTCTTCCTTGTGGCCAGCACCCCTCCTCCTCCACAACTAGGGCCGGCACCCCCCTCCTCTACCTTGGTGGGTGGTGGCTTAAAGAAGAGGAAGAAGTGGAGAAGAGGAAGAAGAGGAGAAGGAAGAAGAGAAGAAGGTGCCCCATCCTAGAGTCTCCTTTTGTAGCCGGCGGTTCGAAAACCGAGAAGAGAAGGAGGGTGGTGTTGTCTTGGTAGATCGTCACCCACACGACGTTCAAGAAGAGGATAGGAATACGATAGAAGATCAAGAGGTCTTTAGCTACAAAGAAAATGTACAACTAGTTCTTTAATTCCGCTACGTAATTAGTCGAGTTTTCTTTGTATCAATTTTGAATACCAACACAAGAGGTCAGCGATCTTGTACTTCGATCAAGGTGTGCTTTAATCCATTAAGAACTTGCTTGATTAATCAAACTCATGTCTGATTGAACATGCGGGTTGCTAGGAAAAGTTCTATACTTGTACAATTTTTGTACAGGGAAATTTAAACAAAATGGAATTCCAGCGCCCTTCAGTAGTGACATACCAAACTAGATAGTAACATAACCATTACTACTAGTTATAACGTATTAAGCATATCAGAATGATAATATCAAAAGAGATAAGTCAAAAGTACCCGCCTTTATCTGTCGGTCGTATCGGAACAAATATCACGTCGAGATGCTCGTCTCGAATCAACGTCCTGCAAATCACATGATATACAGTTTAGCTAATTACGTATACAACAACTAGCTAAACCCAAACCCAATCCTAACTCGATTAGGTAATCTCATTTAATTCCACTTAACAATCCAAATCCAATTAGTTAATGAGTCCATTCTTAAACCACCGATCTATTCCTTAATTCTCACCAATCCATCCATTAATCGTCAACTAATCAAATCCAATGTAGATATAAAATCAACCAAGTATAGATTAATTGACTCATCCAAATCAATCTTTCTTTAGGATAATCAATACCAACTCAACTGCTCATAACCACTAATTAAATCCATAATCAAATCATATTAACAACCCTAACATGTCACCAATCAATCTAGTTTTAAATTCAGACATAATTTAATCCAAAATTCACCTAAATCCATTGCACAGTCCCTTGACCCGCTGTTGGAGGAGGTTGATTTCGGAAGTAGTGGTCCGGGCAAAGTGAAGTCACTGATCTTCACATGAGTACCCTAAAACACATCCAATGTTAGAATTGAAAATGATCTAATGCAACAACCAAGAAAGGATTCGATCTGACCTTAATCCAAATCTATACACGTACCCCAAATTCAGATCTGTAGCCCCACAGTGAAGGATCCAAGGCTACCATGAAGGGCGGTATTCTTCTCTTGTCGGTTGTCTTCCTCCCCCATTCACAGCCGGCACTGGTTGACTTAGGCACAACCGAAGAGAAGAAGAGAAGCTCGGCTGTGGATCTAGGGCTAGGGCATAGCAAGGGATCGTCGCTCTCACCCGACCGACGTCATCTCCACTCCAGCCCTAAGCAAACCGGCAACCTCGGCTCGGGGAAAAAGGAATCCCACGAGAGGGAGAGTGTCAGCGACTCTCCCATGACCGGTGTGTCATTATCCTAGCCTCACATGGAGGAAGAGGGCTGACGGCCGAGCGATGGGGTGGCGATCGCGATGAGGAAGAAGAGAAGTCGACGAATCAGGGCGATAGTGACGAGATCGGGAGAGGAGAGATTGGAAGGGGAAAGAGGAGAGGTGTTGTTGGCGATCAGTGGCTAGCGATCGACACTGATGGGAAGAGGTTGGCGGCCGACGTCGAGATGGCGTGGCATCGGGCAGTGGAGTTGAAGAGGAGAAGAAGGGGAAGATGAAGTGAAGGTCGGTGCTCCACGCCGCATGAGGGAGAGGGAGAGGAAGGAAATTGGGAGAAAAATTAGGTTTTTATTTTATATAGTATGAACTTAGGTTTAAGCAAATCAAAACATAAGTTTATTCCTCAATCAACTCCCATCTTTAAGTATTCCAAATAGGTTTTTTCCCAAGCCTATAAATTCATCCCTTCAAAATACGCCATACAAGCTCCGATTAATTCCTAGAAAATTCCTAAAAATTTCTAAAATTTTTTGATAAGGTTATTCGTCCATTAAACCTTATTATTATTATTATTATTATTATTATTTTTATGGTATTATACACTATCTATATATGTCGCCTTTGAAAGACCAAACAACATTTTCAGTCTATCTTTATAGATCTTCATCCTTAAGATGTAAGTTCCTTCTCCCATGTCTTTTATGGAGAATGTCATGGATAACCAAACATTAACTGACTATAGAACTGGCGTACCATTTCTTATAAGTAATATGTCATCAACATATAATATTAAAAATACAACCACACTTCCACTAACCTTTTGATAACACATAAGGTTCGTTTGGATTTGGTGAGAAATTAAAATCTTTGATTGCCTCATCAAAACGGATATTCTAACTCCTAGATGCTTGCTTTAGCCCATAAATAGACCATTAAAGTTTGTACACTTTATCTTTGTTAACAGATGTGAAACCTTTGGGTTGTATCATATGTCTTGCCTTTAACAATAGTCTTTCGCCACCAACCTTGCCTTGTAGGTAATTACATTATCATCCATGTCAATTTTGTTATTGAAAACCCACTTGCACCCTATAAGAGTAATACCTTCAGACAGGTCCACCAAATTTCAAACTTAGTTTTCATATATGAAATGCATTTTCAATTTTATGGCTGTAAGCCACTTATCCTTCTCTGAATTATTTAGAGCTTCTTCGTAATCAGTAGGTTCTTCATTCTCAATGAGTAACACGTCATTCGATTCTCTTACAAGAGATCCATATCTCTTAGGAATATTACATGCCCTACCTGATCTACGAGAAGATTGTATCATAATCAGTTGCGGTTCTTGACTAGGCATCTCATTAGTGTCTATTGGAGTCTCTTGAACTTCATCAAGTTTAATTATACTCCCACTTATTTCCTACAAAAGAAACTCTTTTTTTAGGAATGCAACATGCCTTGAAATAAACACCTTTTATTCCAAGGAATGATAGAATTGGTAACCCTTAGTTTCCTTAGGGTATCCAATAAATAAATACTTATCAAACTTAGAGTCCAACTTGTCTGATAAAGTCTGCTTCACATAAGTAGGACATCCCCATATATTCAAATAAGATATGAGGGGTTTCTTACTAGTTCATACCTCATATGGAGTAGTTAAGATTGCCTTCATCGGGACTCTATTTAGCAAGTAAATAGCTGTCATGAGTGCATAAACCTCAAAAGATTTTGGGAAGATTTGCACGATCCATCATTGATCTAACCATTCCCGATAGGATTCGATTATGCCTTTTTGATATGCCATTATGTTGTGACATATAAGGCGAAATCCATTGAGACAATATACCATTGTCTCTTAGATAATCTTGAAACTCTTGGCTTAAATACTCACCACCTCGATCTGATCGAAGTATCTTAATACTTTTACCAAGTTATTTCTCTACTTTATTTTTGAATTCTCTAAACTTTTTAAAGACTTCAGACTTGTATTTCATTAGATACACATACCCATAATGAGAGTGATCATTAATGAAAATAATGAAATAACTATAACCTCCTAGTGCGTGAGTTGACATTGGTCTACATACATCAGTATGTATGAGCCCAAGTAACTCATCAACTCGTTCACCTTCTCTAAAAAAGGTGATTTTGTCATTTTACCTTTTAAACATAAATCACATGTATCTAATTCAAATGATTCAAGAACTGTAATTTTTTATAATTCAGACATGTGTTTCTTGCTTATATGGCCAAGGTGATAATGCACGAGTATGAGGTTAATTGATTATATATCCGAGTGTATTTATTGCTCATTTCGATATTGAATATGTCACCAGATATATTTAACGAATATATGTCATTGCATAAAGTTTCAGTGTCATAAAGAACGCCATTCAAAGTTATGTAATAATAATTGTTACTAAAAGTTAAATGGAAACTTTTTCTATTTAAGCAAGAAATAGAAACAATGTTCTTTATTAATGTAGGAACAAAATAATAATTATTCAGTTTTAAGACAAGTCCACTAGGAAGTTTTAACAAGTATGTTTCGATGGCGACTACAATAACCTTTGCTCCATTCCCAACTCATAGACTTGATTCTTCCTTAACGAGTCTTCTGCTATTCCTTAACCCCTGTATGTCATTACATATATGTGAGCCACACCTAGTATCCAATATCCAAGTGTTTGAGGAAATAGCATGACAATCAATAATGAAAATACCTATAGAGGATGGGGCATCGAATGTCTTATTCTTCTTCATGGATTCAAGATATATCTTGCAGTTTCTTTGCCAGTGTCCCATCTTGCCACAATGATGGCATATATCCTTTTGTACTGGTTCTATTGTCTTGGCCTTTTTGCTCTTCCCCTTAGCCTAATGTTTTGGCTTCCTCTTGAACATTTTTTAGAGAAGTCTACTAACATCACAGTTTTCTGTTCAACTTTGACAGAAGACTCCACAGTCTTGAGCATATTAATCATATGGAGGATGGTCGATTCTAAATTATTCATCCAATAGTTCATTACAAATTGTGAATGACTTTTAGAAAAAATATATAGAATTAAGTTTATACTTAACTCATGATTCATCACAAAAACGAGTGATGCTAAACGCTCTATATAGTCGTTCATCTTTAATACAAATTTTAATACATACGAACCCTCCTGCATCTTTGAGCAAAAAAGAAGCCTGGAGACCTCGAATCTTTCAGATCTATCTTGCTCATCAAACATCTCATGAAGATGGTAGACAAATGCTCATGATGTTTCCGTAGTTTAGGAGTCATAGCGGCTAGCATAATGTAACTTGTAAGTATAGAATCATCCTTATATTTCTGATGAGCCAATAATTGGTTTACAGTTGAATCAACATCAAGACTTGTGGGAAGAGGCTCATTAAGGACATAAGTTAGCTTCTCAGCTTTGAAAACAATTCTCAAACTTCGAAACTAGTCCAAGAAGTTTGACCCAGTCAGTTTGTTCGAGTCCAAAATTAAACACGGATTAACAGTAGTCATAATTAAATGATTAATCTAAAAATATAAAAATGAGAATATATGAGAGACATGATTTTATTTATGTAAACAATTTACATGTAATAAAAGTTTGCTTATTTATCAAATTCAAATACCCTTATTTTAAATTTAGGTGATAGTAAGTTTTCTCTAAGTGGGTTGATATCCACTATAGATAAGAACAACCTTGACTTTGCCAACAAGCCATTCTTAGCTATAGCAGTAGGTAACAAGTTTATCGATTGCATATCACTTATATGCAACTATCAAATTATGCTAGCAACTAATTAATTTTTTTCATAAACATCGGGTTGTTAACACATTAACAAGTATACATCAAATGCATATCACCCAACTTCACCTCTATCCATGTTAATCATGGCTTTGGCACAACAAATCAATGCTTCAAGTTTAAAAATAACCCGTTAATCATGAGATTGCATCTCCATGGTTTAAATATATTTAATTTCAAGTTGAGTTTAACTTTAGCCAATAACTCAAACAAGAAATTAAACTCTGATTTTTACCATATTAATGGAAGATGTATGTTTTTATATTGTGTAAGGAATTTGGTCTCATCTGCATCATAGATATATTCTATCTACATGACATTATACGCATTGTATAACTGATAACATGACACATCACATGCATGACATAGATAATAATATGACACATCGCACGCATGACATAGTATGCCACATTACACATACGACAAGATCTAATCACATCGCACACATGACAAAATCTAATCTTGTCATAATTAATGTATCTATATGGCATGAACATAACATAAAATTAAATATATTATAATTATATTTTAGAAATAAAAATATATTATAAATCTAATTTTAATAAATAAAGATTTATCTAAAAAATTAAAAAAATAATTGTTGGTCCAGCGGGGCCGGCAAGAGGGGAAGGGTGAATTGCCTGCAAAATAATAACTACCCTCCTTGTACTTTCAACTCTAAAATAGCAATAATAATAAAATAAAATAACAGAAAAGAAGAGATAAGAAATTTAACTTGGTTACAACTTAGGTGGTTATTAATCCAAGGCGGTTGAACAACTCCACTAGAAACGTCTCCTTCACTGTAGGCGGAGAAACCTTTTTACACACTAAGAAAGCTCAAGAGTTGCTAGGAATTGTATACAGAGTTGATTGAATTATTTCCTAGCTCCAGGGGCCTTTATATAGCTCATGGAAATCCTATCTCGAGTCTTGAGGATGCCTCCAAAGGGGTTGAGGGTGCCTCCAAGTGGATAAGCGGATAAAACTGTATCCACGCGCAAACTGTCAGATTGACCCAGTTGAAGGCGCCCTCAGAGGCATTGAGGGCGCCCTCAATGCTATTGAGGGCACCCTCAATGTAGTTGAGGGTGCCCTCACTCCGGTGAGGGCGGAGGCGCCTCAACAGTTGTTGAGGGCGCCTCCAGCTGCTTTTCCAGCACTTCTTTGTCTTCACTTTAGCTTCCAAAGTCCCGATAGCTTGGATGATTGCGACCAACCGAAATAGGGCTCACCTGAACCCAATTTCCGGCCTTCTCCTCGAGCAAGCTTCCATCTCGGCTTCTCATCCCTCGAATGTCGCACACATTCTTCTCATCCACCGGAGTACTCATCCACAGCTCTTTCGTCCTTCAGAAGCACCGAGCCCGTCAGCTCCCTTCCCATGTCGTCCTTCTCGCTAGCTGCATCTTTCGCTCGACTTACTGCACTCTTAAGCTCATGCACACTTAGACACAGGGATCAAAACCAAACAGGACCTAACCTAACTTGGTTGATCACATCAAAACAACCACGAGGTCCAATAATCTCCCCTTTTTTGATGTGAATCAACCCAAGTTCAAGTTAGGGGAAAAAATAGACAAGTAGTAATTTAAAGAAATTACTAAACTAACATTTTAAGTATAAAGATTGCAATAATAGAATTTGCAATTTTCTTAGAAAAATGTTAACTTGTGCCTATCCAAAAAAAATTTTAAGTACAAAAAAAATATTAACTCCCCCTAAACTTGTTCCTATCTCTCCCCCTTTGATCACAGCAAAAATAGGGTAGGAATTTTTCAAAATAAATTCTAAATTAACAAAGAACTCTAATTTTTAGGCAATTTAAAAATATTTTTGAGGAATTTTCAAAAATGTTTTAAAAAAACTTGTTAAAACATTATTTAATTTCTATTTTCATGCTTTATCAGTAAGTTAATTAAATATTTTATTTCAGTATTTTGGCTTCAAGGCAGTGGCGAGGCACTAGACCTTCTTGGTTATTGGAGCAACAACCACTTTCTTAGACAAAGCCTCATAAATAAATTAACTGTTTAATTTTTCTTGCTGAAAGTGCTAACTTAAAATTTTAATCTAGTAAAGATTTTGGAACCCAATAGAGGTTCCTTCCTACTGGGTTAGTTAGAAACTTAGTGGGTACATATCCTTTAGGTATTTTTCTAAGTTGACCTTGGTGATGTTTGATATACCAATTTAATTTATCATAAATTCTAAGTTTTGATTTTTAAAATTTATTTAAGCATGCATGATCATTTTTTAATTTTTCAATTTTAATTCTCAATTTTTTATTCTCTAATTTTAGATTATCATACATTTATAGAGGATATATCTTTATTAATTTTAATTTTAACTCATTATTTTCTTTTTCTAATTTAACTAAATCTTTAGTGAGCACTTTAATAAACTGAAAGGACTGCTTGGGAGTTAGAGCACGTACCTTACTTACCTCAATTTCTGATGCTCCCCCTTCATCGTAGCTTTCTTCTTCTGATGATCCTCCTCCTTCATCTATGCTCATTTCTGAGCTGGTCTCATCTTCTTCTACTTGATGGTTTGCCATCAGTGCTAATCCCGAGAAGGCTTCGACTTCAGATTCGGAGGATGATGATTCATCCCATGTAGCTTTCAGACTCTTGCATTTAGAGGGCGTTGGTCTTTAGGACTTCTCCTTGACCCTTTTCTTCAATTTTGGGTAGTTATCCTTGATGCGCCCTTCCTTGTTGCAGTTGTAGCATCAGACCTTCCTTCTGTTGCGTTGATGCTTTCTGTAACGATCCAAAATTCCTCATTACGAGTTCTAATGGTGGTTAAAAATATTTAGAAATGCTTTAGAAATATTCTAGAGATTTTTAGAAATTTTTAGAGTATTTTTATACAATTTTTGGAGGTCGTTTGGTATTTTTACTAAACGAAAGAAGTTTCAAAAAAAAAATGTCCAAGCCGAGATTCGAACCCACGAACTCTAGCCTGAACCAAGTCTTAAGCGAATCTGGCTGACCAAGTGTGCAAGCGGGCCGTGCTGATAAAAGAGATAGCGAATCTTATTTATATGGTAGTAGATAACAGAAATAATAAGTTAAGAGAGGAATTTGAGGATTTTTCCCGTGACCTAATTTCTTCCTCTCCTCTCTTCGGCGTGCGACAGCAATTTTCTCGGGCGGAAGGCAAGGGAAGTTAGGGCTCGTCTCTGGTGGCTGGGCAAGGGTCCAATCCGAAGGGTTTCTTCACCATTGCGATCTTCTCGTCGAAGAGAGTTTGTGGGCACGAGGAGGAGCTGAAATCTCGAGTTATCCGAAAACCCTAGAAGCCCTAATTTGGATGTGAGTCCAAGAACACAATGTAAGTTGCTTCTCACCTACGGTAGGAGTAGTTCCGGATCTTGTTTTCCTTGAATTCGAAGTATGTTGTAAGATTTTCTTTTAGTCTTTAGATTTCTGCCGTGTACCTCAATGAAAGGAAATAAGGTTTGTGTGTTTGTTTAGATTGTGGTTGCTTGCTTCAGATCTTTGTGTTCTTGAATTTGAAGCATGCTGTAAGGATTGGGGGATTTTGGGTTTTTGCCGCTGTGAGTTTTATAAAGAAGATAGAAAGGGGTTTCAATGGATTTATCATGTAGTTTAGACTCCTCAGTTCTTATAATAAGCATCTCATAATTAAGATTTTAGTTAGCTGTTGTGACCATGTATCTATGGTTTCACCGATTTCTGGGCATGCATAACTTGAAGGCTTGAATCTTTTTGTATATGTTTCACCTTGAGCTTTAATTGTCTTTGCACAAGTTAGCTTTAAGGTTATCTGGTTCCTACAGTTGTCATTAGGCTTAATAGTATAGTTTTTTTTTGGTTCAATACATTGCTGCACATACTTGGTCACCGGTATAAAAAGTGTTTAGCCCAGATTATGGTTCAATTGTAGGAACTTCGATCATGCTCAGCTTAGTGTATGCAGGAATCCGGAATCAAGATTATCAGGTTCATGTATCAGTTTAGTTTAAAGTTGATTCTGCCTATCCTTAGCTATAGAAAACAAATGGTACCATGTGTAGTGTAAAGCCCGAAAAATTCCCAAATTTATTTTAGAATTTTTCTATGATTTTTCTGGAATTTTTAGATATTTTTCCGGAATTTTCCGAGTAGCGTAAGTAGCAAAAATAATTAATTAAGCAAAACGGTCTAAGCGGGAATCGAACCCGGGACCTCTCGGGTCCGCTAAACCATTAGTTAGCTTTAGAAACCGGTGAACCAGCCGGGCCATATTGAGAGAAAAGAGAACCGATTTTATTTATATTAGAGTTGGTTCAATTGAACCACTTAATATAAATAGGAGAATTAGGTTGGTTTGGGTTATTTTTAGATTTGTGGTTCGGCAATCCTTCTCCCCGACACCCATCCACGCCGCCCCTCTCCTCTCTTCCTCATTCTCTCGGCGCCAATTCAAGAAGAGCCTAGGGATCTTCTCCAAAGGTCCCAAGTTCACCATCCGGCAACGATTTCAACACAAGGAAGATTCCTCCACGAGTAGAGCGCGTGGACGCGAGGGAATCGTCGAGAAATCGTCTTCACCGGAATTTCTAGCGGGTAGATTTGTAAGGAAATTAGCGTACGAGGTAAGAAACCCCTCACCTGCGGTATGATAGCTCCGTTTGTTTATATGCATTAGTTATTAGCTATATGTGTAGTTTCCGGCACCTAGGATGTGTTTTAACCCTTCTCGAGGATTAGGAATTTAGTTAGCACCTTTAGATGGGCCGGACACGTTTATTCTCCTTCAGTTGGAGATCATAGACGCGGTTGGGTGCCTAGAGGTGTCTTTCCTAATGCAGAGAGGGGTTGAAGCACACCAAGTGTTCGAAAAAGGGGTTAGTTTAGCTAATTACCCTTCAGTTATGTTTATTAGCCCAGTTAAATGCATTAGTAGCATTTAAATTAGTAACTTTGCTCACTACAGCTTATATGGGACTATGGTCCAATGGGTAGGCTCCCACAGTCGCCTCTAGGTTCAGATAACCTAGTTCTAGGTTCAGATAACCTAGAAACAGCATGTTATATCAGTTAGCTATAGATATTAGTATTTTATTTTCAGTGGCATTGTACTGGATTAGATATCCATTGGGTTGGACTCCCACAGTCGTCCCTAGGTTCAGACAACCTAGTAAACCCTGCTAAATTCGGGACTTGCAACCCCGGGTCTAGTAGGGCACAGCAAGTACAGTTGCCGGGCCCAACAGCATGTTTATTATTTTCACTTATTATGTATTAGTTTTCAAACTCAAAAAAAAAATAGTTATGCTAGTTGAGTTTGATTGCAGCTTCAGTTTAGTTAGTTTAGCTCAGTATTATATTTCAGTTCAGTTCTCTATGTTAGCTTTATAATTGGTTGTATGCTATGCCATGACTAGTTCAGTATGCCATGTTTATATGATTGTATGCCATGCCATGCTAGCCTGTCCAGTATGTTTTCGAATAGCATGTTTTCAAATCATAACTGCATCGTATGCATGATTTTGTGAGGTAGATGGCTTCTTACTAAGCGTTAGCTTACAGATACTACTTTTCTTATACTGCAGATACAGGTAAAAGAAAAGTGGATTAGCAGTGGAGGCTGGAGGTCAATGCAGATGAGGGTGTGTGTGTGTGGAACTGGAATGAAAGATCTCAGGGATCTAACAAGTTTTAGTTATGCATTAGAACTCGTTAGCCTTTACCTTCAGCTTATTAGTTTTGATACTTTCACTTTCATGCAATTTAGATTTGGGACGCATTAAACTATGAAAGAATGTTTTAAAAGGTCAGTAATCATGTTAGAATGTTATTACATGTTGTTAGAATAGTTTCTGATGCATTAGTTAGAGGTTATGTAGGGTTTTGGCACGCCAAAGTGCTGAAGTCTGATTTTCCGGGTGAAATCAGACTCTGATCGGTCTCCAGACCAATCAGAGCCTGATTGTGCCACTGGATCGGTCTGCCGACCGATCCATGCAGATACAGTATGCTACTGTATCCTCCTGGATCAGTCAGCCGACCGATCCAGTACAACACCGTAGCGAGTCCCAAGTCTCCAGGTGCCTGGATCGGTCTGCAGACCGATCCGGACACACTTGGATCGGTCAGCTGACCGATCCAGCCTCTGTCGGACCGGTCCGCAGACCGGTCCAGCAGGGCACAGCATCGCAGCGAATTTGATCGATCCGTGGATCGATCGGCAGCTAGTTGGGAAGTTTAGTTCCTAGTCCCTAGCTCAGTTGGGATGTCCAGTCCCCTTTTCCGCATGTGTACACCAGAAAAGAAGGTCTTTAGACCTTTCTTATTAGCTGTCTTAGTCATAGTAGAGTAAAATTTCAATTTAGACCAGTTTTCCGCACAGTATAGCTTAGCAGTAATGTAGCGATTCGCCTTACAGCCTAGTAGTTAGAAGGTGGATCGTTACAGAGTGGTATCAGAGCAGTGTTCCATACTTCCTACACACACATCAGCATTGTACCTGCAGCTTCCAAGTAAGAATACCTCTACTCTCTTTGTGCTTCTTGCTTATAGTTACAGTTCATGTTATATGCTTATTGTCGGTTAGTACATGATAGTTTAAACATGATATCAGAAATTATATAACTGTAATAGTATTAGTTATACATATGTTCTCTATGTCATTAGAAATGGCACGAGGACGCCCAGCTAGAAGGGCACTAGCCACCGAGCCCCAAAGAAGAGGCGGCGGTTCGATGCCTCCTCCGGACCTTCGACATTAGTGGCTCGATTCGAACAACTAGTGACGACAGCGAAATAGCCACCTTAAGGCTAGCCGAATACCCCCACCGTCACCCCGGAACCGAATCGGACGACTCCGGTGGTCTTAGAGGTTCCACCAGCTCAGACCAGCAGTCCCAGCAGCTGAGCTAAGGAAGGAAGCCTATCTGATCCGGTGGCGAGAGAGTCAAACCCGAGAACTTCTCGGGCACTAGTGAACCATGGGATGCTCAAGCACGGTTCAAAAGAGAACGATGGAGCTTCGGACTGGCCGTAACACGAGAAGGTGAAGTGTGCCTCCTACTGCCTGAGATGCACGCATGTGGTGGGAAAGGATCGAGCAAGCGCCCAGTGAGATGTCATGGGGACTTGAGAAGGAATTCTTCGAGGAGTTCTTTCACATGCGGGTTACAAACCGCCACTCTGACGAGTTCACGGAGTTTCGTCAGGGCAACCTTTCGGTGGAGGAAGCCGTGAAGAAATTCAACAGGTTGGCTCGTCTATGTCCAGAGTAGCACAGAGAAGGAGCGAGTCCGGTTGATGCTCAAGATGCCGAGGCCAGAGATGCGATGAACGTGGTGGTGGCATTCATAGGCCACAAACCACGGAGGAGCTAGTGAGCGGTGCCTTGACCACGAGCATTACGAGCAGCATGAAACAGCGAAGCAAGTCTCCTCGAGTCCAAAGGCCAAGGAAGCTCTCACACTCGAAGCAGCAAGGCCACGGCTCCAACTGGAAAGGGAACTCAAGCGCAAATCAGGGAGTGACTCAAAAGGAGGACCATCTAGCAAGCGACCCGTTATCCAAAGTGTGCTACTTGTGGGAAATTCCACCCGGGGTTTGTCGCAAGGGCACACGAGGATGCTTTGAATGTGGACAAGAAGGGCACATGGCCAGTGGCCGAACAAGACCGGTCTTCCTCGGCCACAGCAGATTCAGTATGCAGGCCCGCCAGCTCACATCAGATGCAGGCCGTTCTAGAAGGTCCACTTATCGGCCGGGCAGTTAGAAGCCCCTCCGGCTATGGCGAGCGAGGATCTACTCACTCACCGGAGTGGACGTAGCAAATGCCTCGGCAGTTGTCACAGGTCAGTTAGCATCTTTCAGTAAAGTACTACTGTCTTATTCGATTCTGGGGCAACCCATTCCTATATAGCCGGGTGTTCCGAGAAATTAGAAATACCCCGAGAGGTACTCGGTTTTTTACGGCACTACCTTCGGGAGAAGTTATGGCATCCACGCCGGCTCGAGGCGGTGCAGGTCATTATAGCAGCAGGGAACTCTTACGTGATCGATCCTGCTAGAAATGATGACTGACGTCATCACAGGAATGGACTTTACGATCGGATCGGTGCTTCCATAGAGTCAAGTAAGCAGTCGTATTCAACCCGAAGCAGGTTTGAATACATCGGCGAGAGAAAAGCGGAAGATTTCTCTCAGAATGAAGGCCCGAAGTTGATGGATTCGGGATGTGGGTACCTAGCACATGTAGTCGATACTAGTCGGGCAAGGACCAGCAGAGGTCAGGTCGTATGTGACTACCAGATCTTCACGAGGAATTACCAGGCTTAGCACCCAGAGAGATTGAATTTGAGATAGAGCTCTTCCCGGTACTAATCCCATTTCCAAAGTGCCTTATCGCATGGCTCAGTGAGAAGGAACTTGGGAGCAATTCTGAGGCTCGACAAGGGTTTCATCGCCGAGTCACTCACCATGGGGGGCGCTTGTATTGTTCGTGAAGAAGAAGGATGGAAGCATCGTGTATAGACTACGGATCCTTGAATCAAGTCACGATCAAGAATAGGTATCATCTTCCCAGAATCGATGACTGTTCGACCAGCTGAAGCAACGGTGTTCTCTAAGATAGATCTCAGATCGGGTTATCATCAGTGAAAGTCAAGAAATACCTGTACCGGCATTCAGGACCAGACACGGACACTACGAGTTCGTAGTCATGCCCTTTAGCGTGACCAATGCTCCGGCTACATTCATGGACCTCATGAACAGAGTATTCGGGATACTTGGACAAGTTTGTCATCGTGTTCATAGATGACATCCTTATCTATTCAAGTACTCAGGAGGACCATGCAGAGCATCTGAAGACAGTTTTGCGGATCCTTCAGAGAACCAGTTGTATGCCAAATTCACGAAATGTGAATTTTGGCTAAACCGATAGCCTTTCTCGGTCACATCATCTCAAGGATGGTGTTATGGTAGATCCCACAAGATAGAAGCGGTAAGTAGCTGGAAGAGACCTAAGAATGCCGTGAAATCAGGAGCTTTACGGGATTAGCGAGGATATTCAGGAAGTTTGTAGAGGACTTCTCCAGGGATAGCCTCCCCAGCAGCTCTTACCGGGAAGAGCAGAAATTTCGGTGGACGGAGGGCGTGAGAACGCTTGAGCTAAAGGAGGTTGACCGGTGCTCCGTTTGGCTCTACAGGGCGACACCGGCTTTGACATCTGATGATGCCTCTAAGTTGGGACTAGGAGCGATTGATGCAAAGCGGCAAGGTGATCGCCTATGCCTCCGACAACTCAAGGATTATGAGAAGAACTACCCTACTCATGACCTTGAGCTTGCAGCGATAGTGTTCACTCTCAAGATTTGGAGACATTACTTATATGGAGCTCGGTGCAGAGTATATATGGATCATCTGAAGTACTTCTTCACTCGGAAGGATCTGAATATGCGACGTGGCTAGAGCTGGTCAAAGATTATGACATAGACATCCTCTACCACCGAGGGAAAGCCAATAGGGTAGCAGATGCACTTAGCAGAAAATCCAGTGCTACCTTATTATCTCTAGCAACTATGTCACCACCCCTACGAAGGAGATCGCGGATTTTGGTCTCGAACTCATCGTCGGACAGCTCTCTACTATGACCTTAGAGTCTACCTTGCTTGGTGATATTCAGTCAGCTCAGGACCAGGACCCCGAAATTCAGAAAATCAAGCAAGGGGAGAGTAGAGAATATCAGATGGCGGGGTGTTGTATTTTGGTGATAGACTATGTGTTCCGGATCGGGAGGAGCTACGGAGACAGATTTTAGATGAGGCTCACAGGACTCCTATGCGATGCATCCAGGCTCCACCAAAATATATCAAGACCAAGAAAGCGTTTTGGTGGCACAGGATGAGCGAGACATCGCCAGGATATGTTAGCGTCTGCCTCACATCGGAGGTCAAGGCGGAACATCGGCAGGGAGGAGTCTTGCACCTATCTGATTCCGAATGGAAGTGGGAGGATATCTCTATGGATTTTATAGTGGGGCTTGAACCATGAATGGTTTCGATGTCATCTGGGTAATAGTCGACGAGTTGACCAAATCAGCCCACTTTTAGCTATCAAGATATCCTACTCCATGGAGAAGCTAGCTCGATTGTAGATTGTTAAGGTGCATGGAGTCCCACGAACCATTATATCGAGAGAGCAAGTTTACATCACACTTCGGAAGTGTATACATCAACTATGGGCACCGGTTAAAATTGACCTGACCTTCCATCCCAGACGGATGGTCGAAGGCGAGTAAATCAGTACTCGAAGATATGCTCGAGCTTGTGCCCTAGATTTCAAGGAAGTTGGTGCAAATATACGAGTCTAGCAGAATTTGCATACAACAGATTATCGAGCCACTATCGGCATGGCACCTTATGGGGCACTCTATGGGCGGAGGTGCAGATCACCAATCTGCTGGTATGAGGCGGTGAGCAGAAGGAACTAGAGCTTGAGCGATCTAGTGGCGAGATACCACAATGCCATCTGACGGAGGATAGAGGCGACAGGCCGTCGGAAGAGCTATCGATACAGCCTTGAGACCCTTAGAGTTTTCAGTTGGGGATACAGTTTTCCTCAGAGTAGCTCCCATGAAGGGAGTCATGCGTTTCGGGAAGAAGGGCAAGCTAGCTCCCAGATATGTGGGACCATACCTTATTACGAAGAGAGTGGGCAAGGTAGCATATGAGCTAGAGCTACCTCAGGAGATGTCAGCTGTCCACAACGTATTTCATGTCTCCATGCTGAAGAAGCACATTCCAGACGCCACCCAGGTGATTGAGCCCCAGTTGGTACAGGTCCGTGATGATCTCAGCTATGACAGTCGGCCTATTCAGATAATAGACCGAGCAGTAAAGAAGTTACGGAACAAGGAGGTACCATTAGTCAAAGTCAGCTGGCAAAATCACACAGCGGCAGAGGCGACTTGGGAGACAGAGACCAGCATGAGACAGAAGTACCCAGAATTGTTTTAAGTTCGGGGACGAACTTTTTATAAGGTATGGGGGATTGTAAAGCCCGAAAAATTCCCAAATTTATTTTAGAATTTTTCTATGATTTTTCTGGAATTTTTAGATATTTTTCCGGAATTTTCCGAGTAGCGTAAGTAGCAAAAATAATTAATTAAGCAAAACGGTCTAAGCGGGAATCGAACCCGGGACCTCTCGGGTCCGCTAAACCATTAGTTAGCTTTAGAAACCGGTGAACCAGCCGGGCCATATTGAGAGAAAAGAGAACCGATTTTATTTATATTAGAGTTGGTTCAATTGAACCACTTAATATAAATAGGAGAATTAGGTTGGTTTGGGTTATTTTTAGATTTGTGGTTCGGCAATCCTTCTCCCCGACACCCATCCACGCCGCCCCTCTCCTCTCTTCCTCATTCTCTCGGCGCCAATTCAAGAAGAGCCTAGGGATCTTCTCCAAAGGTCCCAAGTTCACCATCCGGCAACGATTTCAACACAAGGAAGATTCCTCCACGAGTAGAGCGCGTGGACGCGAGGGAATCGTCGAGAAATCGTCTTCACCGGAATTTCTAGCGGGTAGATTTGTAAGGAAATTAGCGTACGAGGTAAGAAACCCCTCACCTGCGGTATGATAGCTCCGTTTGTTTATATGCATTAGTTATTAGCTATATGTGTAGTTTCCGGCACCTAGGATGTGTTTTAACCCTTCTCGAGGATTAGGAATTTAGTTAGCACCTTTAGATGGGCCGGACACGTTTATTCTCCTTCAGTTGGAGATCATAGACGCGGTTGGGTGCCTAGAGGTGTCTTTCCCGATGCAGAGGGTTGAAGCACACCAAGTGTTCGAAAAAGGGGTTAGTTTAGCTAATTACCCTTCAGTTATGTTTATTAGCCCAGTTAAATGCATTAGTAGCATTTAAATTAGTAACTTTGCTCACTACAGCTTATATGGGACTATGGTCCAATGGGTAGGCTCCCACAGTCGCCTCTAGGTTCAGATAACCTAGCTCTAGGTTCAGATAACCTAGAAACAGCATGTTATATCAGTTAGCTATAGATATTAGTATTTTATTTTCAGTGGCACTGTACTGGATTAGATATCCATTGGGTTGGACTCCCACAGTCGTCCCTAGGTTCAGACAACCTAGTAAACCCTGCTAAATTCGGGACTTGCAACCCCGGGTCTAGTAGGGATGCGCGCACAGCAAGTACAGTTGCCGGGCCCAACAGCATGTTTATTATTTTCACTTATTATGTATTAGTTTTCAAACTCAAAAAAAAAACAGTTATGCTAGTTGAGTTTGATTGCAGCTTCAGTTTAGTTAGTTTAGCTCAGTATTATATTTCAGTTCAGTTCTCTATGTTAGCTTTATAATTGGTTGTATGCTATGCCATGACTAGTTCAGT
Source organism: Zingiber officinale (assembly GCF_018446385.1). Classification (NCBI taxonomy): domain Eukaryota; kingdom Viridiplantae; phylum Streptophyta; class Magnoliopsida; order Zingiberales; family Zingiberaceae; genus Zingiber; species Zingiber officinale. Next base: position 94,790,317 of record NC_055988.1, on the reverse strand, counting down.
ATGCCATGTTTATATGATTGTATGCCATGCCATGCTAGCCTGTCCAGTATGTTTTCGAATAGCATGTTTTCAAATCATAACTGCATCGTATGCATGATTTTGTGAGGTAGATGGCTTCTTACTAAGCGTTAGCTTACAGATACTACTTTTCTTATACTGCAGATACAGGTAAAAGAAAAGTGGATTAGCAGTGGAGGCTGGAGGTCAATGCAGATGAGGGTGTGTGTGTGTGGAACTGGAATGAAAGATCTCAGGGATCTAACAAGTTTTAGTTATGCATTAGAACTCGTTAGCCTTTACCTTCAGCTTATTAGTTTTGATACTTTCACTTTCATGCAATTTAGATTTGGGACGCATTGAACTATGAAAGAATGTTTTAAAAGGTCAGTAATCATGTTAGAATGTTATTACATGTTGTTAGAATAGTTTCTGATGCATTAGTTAGAGGTTATGTAGGGTTTTGGCACGCCAAAGTGCTGAAGTCTGATTTTCCGGGTGAAATCAGACTCTGATCGGTCTCCAGACCGATCAGAGCCTGATTGTGCCACTGGATCGGTCCGCCGACCGATCCATGCAGATACAGTATGCTACTGTATCCTCCTGGATCGGTCAGCCGACCGATCCAGTACAACACCGTAGCGAGTCCCAAGTCTCCAGGTGCCTGGATCGGTCTGCAGACCGATCCGGACACACTTGGATCGGTCAGCTGACCGATCCAGCCTCTGTCGGACCGGTCCGCAGACCGGTCCAGCAGGGCACAGCATCGCAGCGAATTTGATCGATCCGTGGATCGATCGGCAGCTAGTTGGGAAGTTTAGTTCCTAGTCCCTAGCTCAGTTGGGATGTCCAGTCCCCTTTTCCGCATGTGTACACCAGAAAAGAAGGTCTTTAGACCTTTCTTATCAGCTGTCTTAGTCATAGTAGAGTAAAATTTCAATTTAGACCAGTTTTCCGCACAGTATAGCTTAGCAGTAATGTAGCGATTCGCCTTACATCCTAGTAGTTAGAAGGTGGGTCGTTACATGTAGTGTGCAAATCAATTGTTGATGCTTAATGGTTAGTTAAAGAATGGATATTGTGTGGATGTTCCCCACCTATATGAATTGCTATGATTGAACTATACTATGTTATGTGTACTTTCTCCAAATTATTGCCACACAAATAATTGAAATCAATTTGGAAGAATTCTGTGAAGTCTAAATTGTAGTAGAGTTTGCTGTACGTTAGTTGCCTTGGAAGAATTCTGTGAAGTCTAAATTGTATTAGAGTTTGCTGTACAGTTCAGTGGTCTGGAAATTTCTGTGAAGCTTAACTTGTTTGGAGCTTAGAACGACCACTCCATTTGTGTTTCCACGGGCAAGAACAACCCTGTGTCATTAATCTTTTAACCAGCAAAAGTTAGTTAGTGTAGTAAGCAGATTTGATTAAGTTTATAGTGCAAATTTCATAAGCATATAGTGCAGATTTTTGTAAGTTTATAGTGCAGATTTCATAAGCATATAGTGCAGATTTTTGAGAGCTTAAAGTGCAGTTTTCTTTAGAGTTTCAAGTGCAGATTTTAGTTAACATTTCAAGTGCAGAATTTAGTTAACATTCAAGTGCAGTTTCATTAAGCTCATAGTGCAGTTTTGTTTAGCACAGTATGTAGATTTCTGCTAGCTTAATATGCAGAATTTTATTTACCACAGTATGCAGAATTTTGTTAGCAAAGTATGCAGAATTTTGATTAGCATAGTATGCAGTTTTATTGAGATTTCAGTACAATTTTATTAAGTATTTCCATGCAATTCTGTTAAGCATTTCAGAGCAATGTTAATAAGTATTTTAGTGCAGTTTTGTATGAGACATCTGTTGGAGTGTATACTGAAAGCCTAAGCTTTTATAAATATTTATTTTGAATAAAGAATCACATTTGGTCAATTTATCTACGTTTGTAGTTGTTCAATTCATTTATATTGTAGATAACATAGTATGTGGTGTCACATATAGAAGATGATGTTATCAGTACCTTATAAATTATAAACAGTAGCTCACGACCAAAATGGAAAGGAACAAACCATTAGAAGGTCGTAGTGTAATTAGGTATTAGTCTATCTTGACTATATAATTACACTAGTACACTCAGAGTGTATTGAGTAGGACCATTTGAGGTCGTTTCTTTTATACTGACTTTATAAAGGAACAAAGACCTCAGTTATTATGGAAGTGTGTGCTCTTAATCCTAATATAATAACAAGCACATATATTTGATATTTATTTCTTTAATTTATCAATGGGTGAGATTTAGTTCGATGAATCAATAAGCCCAATAAGTTGGGAAATAATATCACTTATAGTGTGTGTTGTTGATTATAGAAGAAAACTGTGTCCTAGAGATACTAGGTTGATAATGTCCCCAAGAGGAGCTCATAAGGATTGTCATGTTAAACCCTGCAGGTGGACTTAGTCCGACACGACGATAAGGTTGAGTGGTACTACTCTTGGACTAAGAAATTAATTAAATGAGTTGTCAGTAACTCACTTAATTAGTGGACATTCGATATCTTAAACACAGGGAGACTAACACACTCATAATAAGAAGGAGCCCAAAAATTTAATTTGGGATTGGTGCGGTAGTTCAATAATAGTTCTCTAGTGGAATGAATTATTATTGATAAAATTAAGTTGTGTGTTCGGGGCGAACACGAGATGCTTAATTTTATCGGGAGACCAAAACCAATTCCTCCTCTCGGTCCCTATCGTAACCTCTTATTTATAGAGTACTATACCCACCTATACCCACTTTCATACCCATGATAAAGGGGCCGACCAAGCTAGCTTGTGGTTCAAGCTAGGGCCGACCAAGCCTTAATTCATGGGTGGCCGACCCTAGCTTGAACCCAAGCTTAGGTGGCCGGTCCCCATTAAATTAAAAAGAATTTTAATTTTTAATTTTTATTATGTGGAAGATATAATTTATTAAAGAGAATTAAAATTAAAATATCACTCTTAAAAGGATCTACAAAAGATTAAAGAAAGAGATTAGATCTCTTTCCTTATTTGTAGATTGGAAAGATATTTTATTTTTTCTCTTTGAAAATTATTCACATGTTGAAAAATTAAAATTATAGAAATTTCTTTTTATCAACCATGAAGGAATTTTAAAGGGAAATTTTATTTTTTGAAATTTCCAAAGACAAATAAGAAAGTTTTAATTGTTGATTAAAAATTATCTTATTTGCTCTACATGAGGTGGCCGGCCACATACAATTAATTAGGAAATTTTATTTAATTTTTCTTAATTAATTGTTGTCAAGAAAAGTTAAGGAAATTTTATTATAAATAAATTTCCTTATTTGCCAAAGCCAAGGAATATAAAATAAGGGGTGGGGGTGCCTTCAAGGGGACAACCTCTATTATTTTTCTCCCTCTCTTATTCCTTGGTGTGGCCGACCATCCTCTTCCTCTCTTCCTCTTTATGGTGGCCGAATCCTTCATCTCCCTTGGAGCTCTTGTGGTGGCCGGATACTACTTGGAGAAGAAGAAGAAGAAGGAGAGAAAGCTTGCATCCCTTGGAGCTTGGTTGGTGGTTTTCTTCATCCTTGGTAAAGCTCTTGTTTTGGCCGAACCTAGCTAGGAGGAGAAGAAGGTGCTTTGGTGGTTTCTCATCTCGGAAGATCGTTGCCTACACAACGTCCGATGTTAGAAGAGGAATACGGTAGAAGATCAAGAGGTCTTTCTAGAAGGTATAACTAGTAATTTTTCCTTTCCGCATCATACTAGTTATTTTTGGAAATAATACCAAATACAAGAGGCTTATGATTCTAGTATTTCGAATTTATTTTCGATGTAGTGTTCTTATGTTTATTTCTTTTCCTTGTGATTTGATTGTTCCTTTCGGTTAACCTAAAGTTATTTTAGAAAATTAAATATTAGCTTTCCATAAAAGGTTTTGTCTAGTCGGTGGTGGTTGCTCCCATATCCAAGAAGGGCATGTGCCTCGCCACGTCAGTACTGGGAACCAATTATGGAAATTAATATTTAATGGAATTATTAACTTAAGGTGATTTGGGTCGAACATGTTAAGTTCCGCAGGAGATCCAAGTCAAAACCAAAAGGAACAAATAAATTAAGTTTTGGATCAAACGTGTTAAGTTCCGCAGGCGATCCAAATATTTAATTTAAAAGAACACATGGTAGCTAGGAAAAGGTTCAGACCTTTGTACAAAATTTTTGTACAGTGGAACCTCTAGGTTTTCCGAGTAGCAACCAACAATTGGTATCAGAGCTAGGGTTTTGCCTCTGTGTATTTGGTATTAGTTTAATTATGCACATGTCATACATAATTTAGGCATGATAATAGTAGGATGTGCTAACTTTGTGGATGCAGGATCCAACTATTATGGCTTATAGTTTTATGTGTGTGATTGGACCCTTGGACATGTCAAGGGCATTTATATGTGTGTGCATGATTGTATTATAAAATACAACAGGAGCTGTATTTAGTTTTATTAGGATTTTATTTTTGATCTAGAAACATGTACATTCCTTTTATGGAATATAGGATCAAAAATGTAAAATTCTATTTTTGTCGCGGATCGACTCTTGCAAAGCGTGGAACCTTCTGAGGACCAGAGGCGCAACGGAACTAGGAGCAAGATGGATGTGACAGCTAGACCCGGTGGCAGTGGCCAAATATGGCAGCAGCTTGGGATGACAACACACGAAGGACAACTATAGATAAAAACCATAATAGTTGAAAATTAGATTTTCTATTTATTGCTTTTATATTGTGCTGTGTGTGCATGTTAGTATACATGTTAAGTAGGCTAGCATAGTTAAAATTCCTCATTTATAAATAACTAAGTGGGAGAGGGATTTTTAAATAAATACCATGGTCTCCATTACTGGTTTGTAAGTGATGTAAACAAGCTTGCGCGTTGGCTCTGAGTGCCTTCCTCCATATCGGATGAGCTTGTTTGTGGATCACTAGAACAGACTTCCATTTTGGATGACTATAGGAAATTAATTAAGAGCGTGTGATCTTCCCCATCGGAAGGGGCATAATCTTATTAATGGACTTAGTGTCAAGTAATGGTATACACTTAGACACATCTAATAGTATCCTCCCCATCGGAGTCACTGCTATTATTTGTGTGACCAAAGGATACCAACTATTAATTTTATTTGTCAAAAAGTTAGGTTGACAAGATAATAAAGTTAATGGGTAAAACCCTCCTTTTACAAATGCTGAATTTGTATACATCCACACTATCGTGGCATACAATATTCATGGTGTTTTGAGGTGTTGGTTAATTTAAAATAGTATTGTTTGAGAAATCAATATTATTCTAAATTTAGAGTTCTGACCAAAAGTTATTTGTGATTCTTAGGATGACTTTCAACCCACTGTCCATCATACTTCAACAGAATAGACTTACTGGACCTAATTACATAGATTGGAAAAGGAACCTGGATATTGTTCTTACTGCTAAAAGTTATAAATTTGTACTGACTGAGCCTTGCCCTGAAGCACCCACTGGTGAATCTACCCAAGAGGAGATTGAATATCATAGGAAATGGGTAAAAGCAGATGAGATGGCGCGGTGTTACATTTTGGCTTCAATGTCAAATGTATTGCAACATCAGCATCAAGATTTACCAACAACTTATGATATTATGAACAATCTCAAGGAACTCTTTGGTCATCAAGATAGGGCTTCTAGGCAAGAAGCCATGAGAAAAATAATGACAGCCACCATGCAAGAGGGTACTCCTGTGAGGGATCATATCCTAAAGATGATGGCTTATCTGAACGAAATACAGATCCTTGGAGGAGAAATTGATGGGGAAACCCAGATCGATATGATCCTCCAAACGCTACCTAGAAGTTTTGAGTAGTTCCACCTGAACTATAATATGAATAAGAGGATATATTCATTAGCGGAACTACTGACAGAACTTCAAGCAGCAGAAGGATTATTTCGTCACAATTCTCAAATTCACTATGCTGAAAATGGTTCTACTTCTAAACCGAGAGGAAAGAAGAAGAAGAAACAAGCTGGCTCAGCAAAGAAAGTGAATAAATCTCAGAGTACAGGATTTAAAGCTGAAGTGAAGAAGCCGAAGGGCAAGTGCTTCATCTGCAAGCAGTCAGGACATTGGAAGGCGGACTGTCCTCGTAGGAACCAAAACAAAGGTATATCTTATGCTCTAGTTGTTGAAACATGTTTAGCGGTGTTATCTACCAGCACCTGGTGTGTAGATACAGGAGCCACTGATCATGTCTGCAATTCCTTGCAGGGGTTCCAGGAAACCCGACGACTATCTGAAGGAGAGATTACCGTCTACATGGGCAATGCTACTAAGGTGGCAGCTGTTGCAGTAGGAGACGTCTACTTATCTTTTAGTAGAAATAGAAATTTGGTTTTAAGAAATTGTCTTTATGTACCCGGTTTTAGGAAGAATTTAATTTCAGTTTCTAAACTGTTTTTAGATGGATATTCAGTTTCCTTTAGTAACGATGTAGTTATTAAGAGAAATAAAGTGATTATCTGTTCTGGTACATTAGTTGGCAATTTATATATTTTAAATCCAATTTCTCCCACAAAGCAAAACATGGAAATTTATAACTCATCTTCTAACTCAAATAAGAGAAAAGAACCTTCGGAAATGAACCAAGCATATCTTTGGCATCTAAGGCTTGGTCATATTAACTTAAGTAGGATTCAGAGGCTTATGGCCGATGGACTTTTGGGTTCATTAGAGTTGGAAAATTTTCCAACTTGTGAATCTTGCTTAGAAGGTAAAATGACCAAGAGGCCTTTTAAGGCCAAGGGGTATAGAGCCAAAGAAGTGTTAGAATTGGTTCACTCTGATTTGTGTGGTCCTATGTCTGTCTAGGCAAGAGGAGGTTTTGAATATTTTGTCTCTTTCATAGACGATTATTCAAGATATGGATACATTTACCTAATGTGCCGTAAGTCCGAGTGCTTTGATAAGTTCAAAGAGTACAAGGCTGATGTGGAGAAACGACTAGGTAAAAGTATCAAGACACTACGATCTGATCATGGTGGCGAATACCTCTTAGGAGAGTTTAGGAATTACTTATCAGAGGCCAGGATTCAATCCCAACTGTCTGCACTTGGTACACCCCAACAGAATGGTGTGGCAGAACGAAGGAATAGGACTCTTATGGAGATGGTCAGATCGATGATGAGTTATTCAGAATTACCAAATTCGTTTTGGGGATATGCTCTGGAAACAGCAGTATAGGTTCTGAACTTAGTACCTTCTAAATCAGTTACTTCTAACCCCACAGAATTGTGGAATGGGCGAAAACCCAGTCTAAGACATATTCGGATTTGGGGTAGTCCAACACATGTGCTGAAACCAGATGCTGATAAGTTAGAATCTCGTACAGAAGTTCGCGTGTTTGTGGGATATCCCAAAGGAACGAAAGGAGGTTTATTTTATAGTCCTAAAGACCAGAAGGTCATTGTTAGCACCAATGCCCAATTTTTAGAAGAAGATTATATAATGGATCACAAGCCCAGTAGTAAAGTTGTTTTAGAAGAACTAAGAGAGGACACGTCTACTTTAGTACCAACAGTACAAGATGAAGTACCACAAGAGACTGCAACACGTGTCACACATGATACACAACCACAGACAGTGCCTCGTCGTAGTGGGAGGGTTGTAAGGCAGCCTGAAAGATTCATGTTTTTGGGAGAGTCTTCGGACTTGATCCCGGGTAAACATGAACCTGATCCCCGGACATATGACGAAGCACTCCAAGATATAGATGCAGCATCTTGGCAAAAGGCGATGAATTCTGAAATAGAGTCTATGTACTCTAATAAGGTCTGGGAGCTTGTAGAACCACCTGATGGTGTAAAAGCCGTTGGATGCAAGTGGATCTACAAAAGGAAAAGAGGGACAGACGGGAAGGTAGAAACCTTCAAAGCTAGGCTTGTTGCGAAAGGGTACACTCAGAAAGAGGGAATCGATTATGAGGAAACCTTTTCACCGGTAGCCATGCTTAAGCCTATCCGGATACTCTTATCCATTGCTGCTCATATGGATTATGAGATTTGGCAAATGGATGTCAAGACAACTTTCCTTAATGGAAGTCTTGAAGAGAACATCCATATGAAGCAACCAGAAGGGTTCATTGAAAAAGGCAAAGAGCATCTAGTGTGCAAGCTCAATCGGTCCATTTATGGACTAAAGCAAGCTTCAAGATCTTGGAACATCCGGTTTAATGAAGTAATCCAGTCATATGGATTTATTCAAAGTCCGGATGAGTCTTGTGTATATAAGAAGTGTAACGAAAACGTGGTGGTATTTCTTGTACTATACGTAGATGATATTTTGTTAATTGGCAACAATGTCAAGGTATTATCAGACGTAAGGGTATGGTTGTCCAAACAATTTGATATGAAGGACTTAGGAGAGTGTGCACACATTCTTGGGATCAAAGTAATAAGGGATCGCATGAAAAGAATATCGTGTCTGTCCCAAGCTTCATATATAGACACAATCCTTGCTCGTTTTAGCATGCAGGATTCCAAGAAAGGTTTCTTACCTTTTAGGCATGGAATAGCTCTATCTAAAGAGATGTCTCCAAAGACATCAAAGGAGATAGAAGACATGAAAGCAGTTCCTTATGCTTCGGCTGTAGGAAGCCTCATGTATGCAATGCTATGTACGAGACCTGATCTATGTTTTGCCGTGGGCATGGTCAGCAGAAATTAGAGTAACCCTGGACAAGGACATTGGACTGCGGTTAAACATATATTAAAGTACCTGAGAAGAACTAGAGATTATATGCTAGTTTACCAAGCAGACAATTTGCTCCCTGTGGGTTACACGGATTCAGATTTCCAATCAGATAGGGACAACAGTAAGTCTACATCAGGCTATGTGTTTACTTTAGGAGGTGAAGCCATTTCATGGAGGAGTGTTAAGCAGAAATGTGTTTCAGACTCAACCATGGAAGCTGAGTATGTAGCAGCCTCTGAGGCAGCTAAAGAAGCAGTATGACTCAGGAACTTTCTAATGGACTTAGATGTGATTCCTGGTTTGCCCAAAATCATCACAATTTATTGTGATAATAGTGGTGCAGTTGTAAACTCGAAGGAACCACGAGCTCATAAGGCAAGTAAACATATAGAGCGCAAGTACCACCTGATACGAGATATCGTGAAGCGAGGAGAAGTTGTCATCGCCAAGATTGCATCAGCGGATAACCTGGCAGATCCTTTCACTAAGGCCCTTCCGGCGAAAGCTTTCGATCGGCATGTGGAGGGAATGAGAATCAGATGTATGGTAGAAGATATGACAACTTAGTCATTAGTATAAGTGGGAGATTGTTGGAGTGTATACTGAAAGCCTAAGCTATTGTAAATATTTATTTTGAATAAAGAATAACATTTGGTCAATTTATCTATGTTTGTAGTTGTTCAATTAATTTATATTGTAGATAACATAGTATGTGGTGTCACATGCAGAAGATGATGTTATCAGTACCTTATAAATTATAAACAGTAGCTCACGACCAAAATGGAAAGGAACAAACCATTAGAAGGTCGTAGTGTAATTAGGTATTAGTCTATCTTGACTATATAATTACACTAGTACACTCAGAGTGTATTGAGTATGACCATTTGAGGTCGTTTCTTTTATACTGACTTTATAAAGAAACAAAGACCTCAGTTATTATGGAAGTGTGTGCTCTTAATCCTAATATAATAACAAGCACATATATTTGATATTTATTTCTTTAATTTATCAATGGGTGAGATTTAGTTCGATGAATCAATAAGCCCGATAAGTTGAGAAATAATATCACTTATAGTGTGTGTTGTTGATTATAGAAGGAAACTGTGTCCTAGAGATACTAGGTTGATAATGTCCCCAAGAGGAGCTCATAAGGATTGTCATGTTAAACCCTGCAGGTGGACTTAGTCCGACACGACGATAAGGTTGAGTGGTACTACTCTTGGACTAAGAAATTAATTAAATGAGTTGTCAGTAACTCACTTAATTAGTGGACATTCGATATCTTAAACACAGGGAGACTAACACACTCATAATAAGAAGGAGCCCAAAAATATAATTTGGTATTGGTGCGGTAGTTCAATAATAGTTCTCTAGTGGAATGAATTATTATTGATAAAATTAAGTTGTGTGTTCGGGGCGAACACGGGATGCTTAATTTTATCGGGAGACCAAACCAATTTCTCCTCTCGATCCCTATCGTAGCCTCTTATTTATAGAGTACAATACCCACCTATACCCACCTTCATACCCATGATAAAGGGGCCGGCCAAGCTAGCTTATGGTTCAAGCTAGGGCCGGCCAAGCCTTAATTCATGGGTGGCCGACCCTAGCTTGAACCCAAGCTTTGGTGGCCGGTCCCCATTAAATTAAAAAGAATTTTAATTTTTAATTTTTATTATGTAGAAGATATAATTTATTAAAGAGAATTAAAATTAAAATATCACTCTTAAAAGGATCTACAAAAGATTAAAGAAAGAGATTAGATCTCTTTCCTTATTTGTAGATTGGAAAGATATTTTATTTTTTCTCTTTGAAAATTATTCACATGTTGAAAAATTAAAATTATAGAAATTTCTTTTTATCAACCATGAAGGGATTTTAAAGGAAAATTTTATTTTTTAAAATTTCCAAAGACAAATAAGAAAGTTTTAATTGTTGATTAAAAATTATCTTATTTGCTCTACATGAGGTGGCCGACCACATACAATTAATTAGGAAGTTTTGTTTAATTTTTCTTAATTAATTGTTGTCAAGAAAAGTTAAGGAAATTTTATTATAAATAAATTTCCTTATTTGCCAAAGCCAAGGGATATAAAAGAAGGGGTGGGGGTGCCTTCAAGGGGACAACCTCTATTATTTTTCTGCCTCTCTTATTCCTTGGTGTGGCCGACCATCCTCTTCCTCTCTTCCTCTTTATGGTGGCCGAATCCTTCATCTCCCTTGGAGCTCTTGTGGTGGCCGGATACTACTTGGAGAAGAAGAAGAAGAAGGAGAGAAAGCTTGCATCCCTTGGAGCTTGGTTAGTGGTTTTCTTCATCCTTGGTAAAGCTCTTGTTTTGGTCGAACCTAGCTAGGAGGAGAAGAAGGTGCTTTGGTGGTTTCTCATCTCGGAAGATCGTTGCCTACACAACGTCCAATGTTAGAAGAGGAATACGGTAGAAGATCAAGAGGTTTTTCTAGAAGGTATAACTAGTAATTTTTCCTTTCCGCATCATACTAGTTATTTTTGGAAATAATACCAAATACAAGAGGCTTACGATTCTAGTATTTCGAATTTATTTTCGATGTAGTGTTCTTATGTTTATTTCTTTTCCTTGTGATTTGATTGTTCCTTTCGGTTAACCTAAAGTTATTTTAAGAAATTAAATATTAGCTTTCCATAAAAGGTTTTGTCTAGTCGGTGGTGGTTGCTCCCATATCCAAGAAGGGCATGTGCCTCGCCACGTCAGTACTGGGAACCAATTATGGATATTAATATTTAATGAAATTATTAACTTAAGGTGATTTGGGTCGAACGTGTTAAGTTTTGCAGGAGATCCAAGTCAAAACCAAAAGGAACAAATAAATTAAGTTTTGGATCAAACGTGTTAAGTTCCGCAGGCGATCCAAATATTTAATTTAAAAGAACACATGGTAGCTAGGAAAAGGTTCAGACCTTTGTACAAAATTTTTGTACAGTGGAACCTCTAGGTTTTCCGAGTAGCAACCAACAACATCCTTTTAATAGAAGTATTAACAAGTATAAGAAAGATAAAGTATAAGAAAGAAAAAGGCCAAGGCCTTAAGTATATCCCAAAGTCAAGACTTTAGGGATTTTGGCACACAAGGTGCTTGTTAAAATGCCAAGGCATTTAAAGAAGAAGTAATTAAGATAATAAGATATTTTACTTTGAAAAGGCTAGTACCCGACTTCCAAGGTTGTCGTTAAACAAATCCAGGTGTCCAATTCCAAGGTCTTGGCCCTGGTAGACCAAGATCTGCTCTTTTAGGATTGGTGGCTCGCTACCCCAACCTATTAGGGAACACACATAAGATGGTACTACGCCTGGGCCCAAGAGAAGTTGATTATTATTTTGAAGTATTAAAGTATAAGTTTTAAACACGTTAAATAAAAGAATAAGTTTTAAACAAGTGAAATAAAAGAATAAGTTTAGAACAAATGAAATAAGTTTCACTTTGTTTTAAAATCAGCAAGTTTAGTTTTCTTTTATGCTAGCATGTTATTTAGATTAGCTTACTATTATTTGCTATTAGAAGAGCATGAGCAGCTTTACATGTTTAGCATTTTAGCCTGTTTGATTCCTTTACTATTAGATAAGCATGAGTAGTTTTCAGTAAGCATTCAGTTAGTTTATGTTATAGATATATGTACATGCATATCGAGATTTTTGTGAGCTAGATAGCGCTTACTAAGCATTTTGCTTATAGATTGCATTTCCTCTTACTACAGAAAAAGGAAAGGAAAAGTTATAGCAAAGGAAGGCGACAAGGAGGTGTTCGATGATGTGTGATGCCAGGACTATGGAAGTGTTGGGGCTAGAAAGGAGTTCTTTTAGTTTTCTTTCCTTATTTCTATGTTAGAGGTATTTGGGATTGTGTATGTTGCCTTGCTGTTATTAGGACATGGTAGATGGATTGTGATCTCGTGTGATGTCACTAGTATAGTTCTCTTCTGTTTTTGGGTTATTTTTTTGATGTGAGTGGTGTTTGACACTTATTTAACTGCGTGGGTGTTTGATATATGTTCCAGCCACCTGTGGCTGATGTATACTATATATGTATCTCAGTTTATGGTCACCAGTACAGGGGAGGTGCTGCCAAAATTTTTCGGTAGGGACTCCTCGTGGTTTCGATCATACCGGTTAAGTAGAGTTAGTAGTTAAGTAGCGTCCACCTCTAGAGAGTAGTAGGGAGGTTGGGTCGTTACACTTTCTCGATTGCGATCTTAATTTATTAGTCTTAATAAACTTATTTAACTTCCTTACCAATAGTGCCGCTTCAGTTTCATCGATCGACGCTTTAGAGTCAGGATCATCCATCTTGGCTTGTAGGGCAACATTGTGATTTGACTTCTCTTTAGGTTCTGTAATTCGAGATTCGTGAAGTTCAAATGTAGAAAATAAATTTTCTAGCGTACTTACCTCAAAGTCCTTAGAGATGTAGTATGCATCTACTAAGGGCGCCCATTCTGGAGTTCTTGGGAAGGCGTTGAGCGCATACCGTATCGAGTCTCGATTTGTTACTGTTTCTTCAAGATTGCTTAGTCGAGTTATCAGCTCCTTGATTCTTGCTTGGAGTTGCGCTACCTTTTCACTGTTGTTCATCTAGAGATTTGTCAGCTGAGTCCGGAGGATGTCGCGCTTTGCTAACTTTGCTTCTGAGGTGCCTTCGCGGAGCTCCAGGAATTTTTTCCAGAGGTCTTTGGCGGAGTCGTAGCTTCTAATCCGACTTACCTCCTGGGGCGGCAGGACGCTGAGCAGATGAAATTCTGCTCTTCCGTTGGCCACAAAATCAGTTTGCTCCTTTTTCATCCAGTTGTATTCTTCCTTGTCTTTAGGGGATGAAAAATCATATTTCATAATTAAAAGAATATCAAATTCTATTTTGAAGAATACCTCCATTCGGTGGTTCCATGTCGTGAAGTCTCCGTCAAATTTCGAGGGATGAATACTTGCACCAGCCATTGTCTTGATCTTTGTTGCTTCAGTTGGCGGTCAGTCCTTTTGAGGCGGTCTGGCTCTGATACCACTTGTTGGTTCAGCGGGGTCGGCAAGAGGGGAGGGGTGAATTGCCTGCAAAATAAGAACTACCCTTCTCGTACTTTCAACTCTAAAATAGAAACAATAATAAAATAAAATAACAAAAAAGAAGAGACAAGAAATTTAACTTGGTTACAACCTAGGTGGTTGTTAATCCAAAGCGGTTGAACAACTCCACTAGAAATGTCTCCTTCACTGTAGGCGGAGAAGCCTTTTTACACACTAAGAAAGCTCAAGAGTTGCTAGGAATTGTATACAGAGTTGATTGAATTATTTCCTAACTCCAGGGGCCTTTATATAGCTCTTGGAAATCCTATCTCGAATCTTGAGGGCGCCTCCAAAGGGGTTGAGGGTGCCTCCAAGTGGATATGCGGATAAAACTATATCCGCGCGCAAACGGTCAGATTGACCCAGTTGAAGGCGCCCTCAAAGGCATTGAAGGCGCCCTTAATGCTGTTGAGGGTGCCCTCAATGCTGTTGAGGGCGCCCTCAATGCTGTTGAGGGCGGAGGTGCCTCAACAGTTGTTGAGAGCGCCTCCAGCTGCTTTTCCAGGACTTTTTTGTCTTCACTTTAGCTTCCGAAGTCCCGATAGCTTGGGTGATTGCAGCCAACCGAAATATGGCTTACCCAAACTCAATTTCCGGCCTTCTCCTTAAGTAGGCTTCCATCCCGGCTTCTCGTCTCTCGAACGTTGTGCACGTTCTTCTCATCCACCGGAGTACTCTTCTGCAGCTCTTTCGTCCTTCGGATCTATCGACCCCGTCGGCTCCCTTCTCGTGCAGTCCTTCTCGCTAGCTGCGTCTTCCGCTCGACTTCCTGCGCTCCTAAGTTCCTGCATACTTAGACATAGGGATCAAAACCAAATAGGACCTAACCTAACTTGGTTGATCACATCAAAATAACCACGGGGTCCAACAATAATTTTTAAATTTAATTAACATATTAAATTTAGAATCTTTCTATCAATAAAAAATCTTTAATTATTTTAAAAATAAATTTCTAAACTAATTTCCTAACAATTTAGAAAATAAATAATTAATATTTCTTAATTTATTACAGAATAATTTAAATATCAATTTTTGTGATCTTCTAAATCTTTTAAAATTTGATATTTTCTAACAATTTAAGAAACTTTCTAAAAATAGAATATTTTAATAAATCTATTTTTTTTAAAAAATAATTTCTATAATTTAATTCATAATATCACAAATTTGGATTTTTAAGAATTTTGAAATCTTTCTAAATTTAGTAATACCTAATAAATTAGGATTTTTTTTTTCAAAAATAGAATATTTCTTAAAATTCCAGAAATGATAATTTCTAAATTAATAGAATATTTCTAAAATTATTTCAAAAACATTCCAAAAATAGAATTTCCTAATAATTTAGAAAACTTCTAAAAGTAAAAAATTCTTAATAATTCTAAAAAGAATATCAAAAATTAATTACAATACTAATTACGAACCATGAAATAATTTTACTATTGATGTGGTGATGATTAGGAGCCCCACCCCGCGGCCATGGTGGAAGTCAAAGTCAAAGCGGTCAATGCGCAGATGGCATCGGTCGGTCGGGTGAAGCATGCCCCAACCGGGGAAGAAGGTCCTGATCCACCATCGCCTTCAACACGGGGAGGAGTCAAAAGACCGACACTCAAAGGATTATTGAACACCGAACGGAGGAGGAGACGAGGTGCAGAAGTCGAGCCGAGCGACTACCCCACTCGGCCAGACAGCAGAGCTTCATATGTTGGTTGATACTCGGAATATCGTACCGGTTCCCCTGTACAAAAATTTTGTACAAGTCCTAAACCATTCCTAACAACCTATTGTGTTCTTTAGAAATTAAATTAGAAATCACAAACGGAACTTAACATTATTGATTCCAAATTTAACTTATCTGTTCTTAGAGGTTTAGACTTGGATCACAAACGATACTTAACATTATTGATCCAAATCCACCCATGTTACAAATTCAATTAAATATTAATTTCAGAGATTGACTTCCAGGTTAAACATAGCGATGCACTAGGCCTTCTTGGGTATGAGAGCATCCACCACTTCCTAGACAAAGCCTTTCAACGAAATTTAATATTTAATTTCCTTATAGTAACCCTAGGTTTAATCAAAAGGAACAATCGAATCACAAGATCGAAAAAAACAAAAGAACACAAAATCGAATCACAAATTCAAAACATAGAATCATATGCCTCTTGTGTTTGGTATTTCAAAATCTATACAAAGGAAACTAGTATGATGCGGAATAGAATTACTAGTTATATCTTTCTTTGTAAGCAACAACCTCTTGATCTTCTATCGTATTCCTCTTCTTATCTTAGACCGAGACGAGAACCACCCAAGCTTCCTTCTTCTCCAAGCAAGTTTCGGCCACCACAAGAACTCCAAGAGAAGATGAGGTTCGACCACCACCACCAAGCTCCAAGGGATGCTAGAAACAAAGCCTCCTATCTCTCCTTCTTCCTCTAACAAAATCCGGCCACCAAGCAAAACCCTTGAGATGAAGATGCCACTGGCCAAGGAAGAAGAATGGGAGATGGAGAGGAAGAGAGGGGCCGACCACCAACCAAGGAAGAGAGGAACCAAAGAAGATATCTTGTTATGAGGTGAGACACCTCTACCCTCTCTTTTATATTCCTTGGTCTTGGCAAATAAGGAAAGTTTTATTAAAACTTCCTTATTCTCTTTGCCAATGAAAAAAAAGTTTAATAAAATTTCCCTTTCAAACTATATATGGCCAGCCACCTTAATCCCTCCAAAAAAGGAAAGTTTTAAACACAAAATTAAAACTTCCTAATTTGTTTCCGAAAATTTTTAAATATAAATTTCTCTTTTGAAAATTCCCTTCATGGTTGTTCATAAAAGGAAACTTTTATAAATTAAAATCCCTCTATTAAAACATGTGGATGATTTACAAAAAGGAAAATTTTCTCTAAAATTCGAATCTTCCTTTCAATCTACAAATAAGGAAAGATACCAAATCTTTTCTTAATCTTTTGTAGAAACTATAAAAGGAAAGATTTAATTTTAAAACTCTCTTTTAAATCATGAGAATGGTTACAAAAAGGAAAGTTTTATCAAAAATTAAAATATTCCTTTTAACTACAAATAAGGAAAGATATCAAACCTTTCACTTAATCTTTTGTAGAAAACTATAAAAGGAAAAATTTAAATTTTAAACTCTCTTTTAAAATCATGACTTCTACATAAGAAAGATTTTTAAAAAATAAAAACCTTTTAATTTATTGTGGCCGACCACACCAAGCTTGGGTTCAAGCTAGGGCCGACCACCTAATGAAACCAACTCACCTTGGTTTGGCCGACCCTAGCTTAGGCTCCAAGCTAGGTTTGTCCGACCACCTTAAGGTGGGTAAGAAGGTGGGTATGAGTGGATATAATACTTTATAAATAAAAGGCTATGATAGGGACCAAGAGGAGTAATTGGTTTTGGTCTCCCAATGAAATTAAGCTTCCCGTGTTCGCCCTGAACACCCAACTTAATTTCATTAATAATAATTCATACCACCAAAGAATTATTATTGAACTACCGCACCAATTCCAAATTACATTTTGGGCTCCTTTTTATCATGAGTGTGTTAGTCTCCCTGTGTTTAAGATATAGAATATCCACTAATTAAATGAGTTACTGACAACTTACTTAATTAATATCTAGCTCCAAGAGTAGTACCACTCAACCTTATCATCATGTCGGACTAAGTCCACCTGCAGGGTTTACATGACAATCCTTATGAGTTTCTCTTGGGGACATCATCAACCTAGATTAGTAGGACATAGTTTCCTTCTATAATAAACAACAGACACTATAAATAATATCATTTCCCAACTTATCGGGCCTATTGATTTATCGAATTAAATCACACTCTTTGATAAGTCAAAGAAATAAATACTAGATATAATGTGCTTGTTATTATATCAGAATTAAGAGTACACACTTCCATAATAACAAAGGTCTTGTTCTTTTATGTAGGGGTGTCAAAAATGAACCCGACCCGACGACCCAACCCGAGTCGACCCGAAAAAAATCAGGTTCGGGTTGGGCATTTTCGGGTTCGGGTTGGAGGGTTAGAGAGTAAAAAAATTTTAGGTTGGGTCGGGTTTGGGTTGACCCGGGTTGACTTAAATATAGGGTTTTATGGGTTTTTTTGGGGTTAAATCAAATTTTATTTTAAAAATTTAGATGTTTTTATTTATATTAATATCATGTTTGTATGATAATGATGGAGTATTGAGATAAAAGTGAAGAATTATAGGGAAAATAACCCAAAAAAGTCATTTTTAATCGGATTTTCTGGTTATATGGGTCAGGTTCGGGTTGATCGGGTTGGTTGGGTTCGGGTTCGGGTTCGGGTTGAGGTGTTTTGGGTTGAACTCGGGTTCGGGTCGGGTTCGGGTTGGGTTAAAAAAAAAAACTCAACCCGACCCCACCCACGCAAATTGACACCCCTACTTTTATGTAGTTAGTATAAAAAGAACTTACCTTAAATGGTCCTGCTCAATATACTCAGAGTGTACTAGTGTAATTTTATAGTTAAGATAAACTAATACCAAATTACACTATGACTTTTCCAATGGTTTGTTCCTTTCCATCTTAGTCGTAAGCTACTGTTTATAATTTATAAGGAATTGATAACATGATCTTTTGTGTGTGGCACCACACACCATGTTATCTACAATATAAATTAATTGAATAACTACACTTAGCATATAAATGTAGACATTTGACCAATGCCATTCTTTATTTCAAAATAAATGTTTACAAAAAGCTAGGCTTTTAGTATACACTCTAACATCATATGGGTAGAATTCAACTTCGGTCGAGCGGCTACCCCGCTCAGCCTGATAGCAGGTCTCGGTGGTGGCAAAGTGGACCTTCAGTCGAGCGGACATACGTGCAGGAATAGCGAGGTTTGGGCCAACTAGACGACCCACCAGAGCAGAGCTTCATATGGGTAGAATTCAACTTCGCCCGAGCGGGGTTCATATGGGTAGAATTCAACTTCGGTCGAGCGGATGTCTCGCTCGGCCTGACAGTAGGTCTCCGTAGTGGCAAAATGGACCTTTGGTCGAGCGGACACACGTGTAAGAATAGTGAGGTTCGGGCCGACCAGACGACCCACCAGAGCGGCTAAATTCCGACCGAGCGACCAACCCACTCGGCCTAGCAGTACACTCCCTCTGATATCCAGCAATATCCTTTTGGGAGTTGGTGCCACCGACATCGGGCATGGACAACCAGAAGATCATACGACCGAAGCTTCCACTGTCACTTCAGAGATATGCTCAGCCCGTTACAGTACTGTGTCAGGGACACTTTAATAATAAGTCTTTTCAGGAAAAACTTTGAGAAGCGTGATCACCTTGGGAAGTGTGTACGCATGCAATCAGAGCTCTATATAAACGAGGATCCAAGAATCAACGGAGGTATGTAATATTCACTATTTGCGCTACAGTCTTCTTGTCGCTCCGCCTTATACTTCATCACCAGTGACTAACTTGAGTATCTGAGGGCCAACGCCGGGGACCCCTTGTAAAGCCCGAAAAATTCCCAAATTTATTTTAGAATTTTTCTATGATTTTTCTGGAATTTTTAGATATTTTTCCGGAATTTTCCGAGTAGCGTAAGTAGCAAAAATAATTAATTAAGCAAAACGGTCTAAGCGGGAATCGAACCCGGGACCTCTCGGGTCCGCTAAACCATTAGTTAGCTTTAGAAACCGGTGAACCAGCCGGGCCATATTGAGAGAAAAGAGAACCGATTTTATTTATATTAGAGTTGGTTCAATTGAACCACTTAATATAAATAGGAGAATTAGGTTGGTTTGGGTTATTTTTAGATTTGTGGTTCGGCAATCCTTCTCCCCGACACCCATCCACGCCGCCCCTCTCCTCTCTTCCTCATTCTCTCGGCGCCAATTCAAGAAGAGCCTAGGGATCTTCTCCAAAGGTCCCAAGTTCACCATCCGGCAACGATTTCAACACAAGGAAGATTCCTCCACGAGTAGAGCGCGTGGACGCGAGGGAATCGTCGAGAAATCGTCTTCACCGGAATTTCTAGCGGGTAGATTTGTAAGGAAATTAGCGTACGAGGTAAGAAACCCCTCACCTGCGGTATAATAGCTCCGTTTGTTTATATGCATTAGTTATTAGCTATATGTGTAGTTTCCGGCACCTAGGATGTGTTTTAACCCTTCTCGAGGATTAGGAATTTAGTTAGCACCTTTAGATGGGCCGGACACGTTTATTCTCCTTCAGTTGGAGATCATAGACGCGGTTGGGTGCCTAGAGGTGTCTTTCCTGATGCAGAGAGGGGTTGAAGCACACCAAGTGTTCGAAAAAGGGGTTAGTTTAGCTAATTACCCTTCAGTTATGTTTATTAGCCCAGTTAAATGCATTAGTAGCATTTAAATTAGTAACTTTGCTCACTACAGCTTATATGGGACTATGGTCCAATGGGTAGGCTCCCACAGTCGCCTCTAGGTTCAGATAACCTAGCTCTAGGTTCGGATAACCTAGAAACAACATGTTATATCAGTTAGCTATAGATATTAGTATTTTACTGGATTAGATATCCATTGGGTTGGACTCCCACAGTCGTCCCTAGGTTCAGACAACCTAGTAAACCCTGCTAAATTCGGGACTTGCAACCCCGGGTCTAGTAGGGATGCGCGCACAGCAAGTACAGTTGCCGGGCCCAACAACATGTTTATTATTTTCACTTATTATGTATTAGTCTTCAAAACTCAAAAAAACAGTTATGCTAGTTGAGTTTGATAGCAGCTTCAGTATAGTTAGTTTAGCTCAGTATTATATTTCAGTTCAGTTCTCTATGTTAGCTTTATAATTGGTTGTATGCTATGCCATGACTAGTTCAGTATGCCATGTTTATATGATTGTATGCCATGCCATGCTAGCCTGTCCAGTATGTTTTCGAATAGCACGTTTTCAAATCATAACTGCATCGTATGCATGATTTTGTGAGGTAGATGGCTTCTTACTAAGCGTTAGCTTACAGATACTACTTTTCTTATACTGCAGATACAGGTAAAAGAAAAGTGGATTAGCAGTGGAGGCTGGAGGTCAATGCAGATGAGGGTGTGTGTGTGTGGAACTGGAATGAAAGATCTCAGGGATCTAACAAGTTTTAGTTATGCATTAGAACTCGTTAGCCTTTACCTTCAGCTTATTAGTTTTGATACTTTCACTTTCATGCAATTTAGATTTGGGACGCATTGAACTACGAAAGAATGTTTTAAAAGGTCAGTAATCATGTTAGAATGTTATTACATGTTGTTAGAATAGTTTCTGATGCATTAGTTAGAGGTTATGTAGGGTTTTGGCACGCCAAAGTGCTGAAGTCTGATTTTCCGGGTGAAATCAGACTCTGATCGGTCTCCAGACCGATCAGAGCCTGATTGTGCCACTGGATCGGTCCGCCGACCGATCCATGCAGATACAGTATGCTACTGTATCCTCCTGGATCGGTCAGCCGACCGATCCAGTACAACACCGTAGCGAGTCCCAAGTCTCCAGGTGCCTGGATCGGTCTGCAGACCGATCCGGACACACTTGGATCGGTCAGCTGACCGATCCAGCCTCTGTCGGACCGGTCCACAGACCGGTCCAGCAGGGCACAGCATCGCAGCGAATTTGATCGATCCGTGGATCGATCGGCAGCTAGTTGGGAAGTTTAGTTCCTAGTCCCTAGCTCAGTTGGGATGTCCAGTCCCCTTTTCCGCATGTGTACACCAGAAAAGAAGGTCTTTAGACCTTTCTTATCAGCTGTCTTAGTCATAGTAGAGTAAAATTTCAATTTAGACCAGTTTTCCGCACAGTATAGCTTAGCAGTAATGTAGCGATTCGCCTTACAGCCTAGTAGTTAGAAGGTGGGTCGTTACAGAGTGGTATCAGAGCAGTGTTCCATACTTCCTACACACACATCAGCATTGTACCTGCAGCTTCCAAGTAAGAATACCTCTACTCTCTTTATGCTTCTTGCTTATAGTTACAGTTCATGTTATATGCTTATTGTCGGTTAGTACATGATAGTTTAAACATGATATCAGAAATTATATAACTGTAATAGTATTAGTTATACATATGTTCTCTATGTCATTAGAAATGGCACGAGGACGCCCAGCTAGAAGGGCACTAGCCACCGAGCCCCAGCAAGAGGCAGGCAGTTCAGTGCCTCCTCCAGACCTTACAGCATTAGTGGCTCAGTTACAGCAACAGCTAGCTGAACAGCAACAGGAAATAGCCACCTTAAAGGCTAACCAGCAGAATACCCCCACCGTCACCCCGGAACCGAATCTGACGACTCCAGTAGTCTTAGAGGTTCCACCAGCTCAGCCTACAGCACCAGCACCAGCAGTCCCAGCAGCTGAGCTAAGGAAGGAAGCCTATCTGATCCAGTGGCAGAGAGTCAAGCCAGAGAACTTCTCAGGCACTAGTGAACCATGGGATGCTCAAGCCTGGTTCAAAACACTGGAGAGCACGATGGAGCTTCTGGACTGGCCAGAACACGAGAAGGTGAAGTGTGCCTCCTTCTGCTTGACAGGAGATGCACGCATGTGGTGGGAAAGGATCAGAACGAAGCGCCCAGTGAATCAGATGTCATGGGGGGACTTCGAGAAGGAATTCTTCGAGGAGTTCTTTCACATGCGGGTTACAAACCGCCACTACGACGAGTTCACGGAGTTTCGTCAGGGCAACCTTTCAGTGGAGGAAGCCGTGAAGAAATTCAACAGGTTGGCTCGTCTATGTCCAGAGTTAGTCAGCACAGAGAAGGAACGAGTCCGGTTGATGCTCAAGATGCTGAGGCCCGAGATTGCAGTGAACGTGGCTGGTGGCATTCATAGGCCACAAACCACGGAGGAGCTAGTGAGCAGTGCCTTGACCACAGAGCATTACCAGAACAGCATGAAGCAACAGAAGCAAGTCTCCTCAGAGTCCAAAGGCCAAGGAAGCTCTCACACTCAGAAACAGCAAGGCCACAGCTCCAACTGGAAAGGGAACTCCAACAGCAAGCGCAAATCAGGGAGTGACCAAAAAGGAGGACCATCTAGCAAGCGACCCAGTTATCCAAAGTGTGCTACTTGTGGGAAATTCCATCCAGGGGTTTGTCGCAAGGGCACACGAGGATGCTTTGAATGTGGACAAGAAGGGCACATGGCCAAGCAGTGCCCGAACAAGACCGGTCTTCCTCAGTCACAGCAGATGCAGTATGCAGGCCAGCCAGCTCAGCTATATCAGATGCAGGCCGCTCTAGAAGGTCCACTTATCAGCCAGGGCGGATTAGAAGCCCCTCCAGCTACGGTGAATGCGAGGATCTACTCACTCACCAGAGAGGACGTAGCCAATGCCTCGGCAGTGGTCACAGGTCAGATTAG
This sequence comes from Zingiber officinale, assembly GCF_018446385.1. NCBI lineage: Eukaryota > Viridiplantae > Streptophyta > Magnoliopsida > Zingiberales > Zingiberaceae > Zingiber > Zingiber officinale. The sequence continues at coordinate 94,767,087 of NC_055988.1, read as the reverse complement.
CATTTTTCAGTATAGTGCTACTGTTCTATTTGATACTGGGGCAACCCATTCATATATAGCCAGGGTGTTCTCCGAAAAATTAGAAATACCCCCAGAGGTACTCAGTGGTCAGTTTTTGACGGCACTACCTTCAGGAGAGATCATGGCATCCACGCACTGGCTCAGAGCAGTGTCGGTCATTATAGCAGACAGAGAGCTCTTTTGTGATCTAATAGTGCTAAATATGACCGACTACGATGTCATCTTCGGGATGGATTTCTTGATCAAATACGGTGCCTCTATCGAGTGCCGTAAACAGAAAGTCATCTTCCAACCTGAAGCGGAAGCACAGTTCGAATTCGTCGGGGAACCAAAGAGAAGGGCCAAGAGGTTTCTCTCAGCTATGAAGGCACGAAGTTATTGGATTCGGGATGTACGGGATTCTTAGCACACGTAGTCAGCACCAGTCAGAGGTCCGAGTCGTTTGTGACTACCCAGCAGTCTTCCCTGAAGAGCTACCAGGCTTAGCACCAGACAGGGAGATTGAATTTGAGATAGAGCTCATCCCTGGCACCAATCCTATCTCCAAGGCACCATACCGCATGGCTCCAGCAGAACTGAAGGAACTTCAGGAGCAATTACAGGAGCTTCTTGACAAGGGTTTCATACGCCCGAGTCACTCACCATGGGGAGCGCCTGTGTTGTTCGTGAAGAAGAAGGATGGAAGCATGCGACTGTGCATAGACTACAGATCACTGAACCAGGTCACAATCAAGAACAGGTATCCTCTTCCCAGAATAGATGACCTGTTCGATCAGCTGAAGGGAGCAGCAGTGTTCTCTAAGGTAGATCTCAGATCAGGTTATCATCAGGTAAAGGTCAAAGAAGGGGATATACCCAAGACAGCATTCAGAACCAGATACGGACACTACGAGTTCGTGGTCATGCCCTTTGGCGTGACCAATGCTCCAGCTACCTTCATGGATCTCATGAACAGAGTATTCAGGGAGTATTTAGATAAGTTTGTTATTGTGTTTATCGATGACATTCTTATCTACTCAGGAACTCAGGAAGAACATGCAGAGCACCTGAAACTAGTATTGCAGACACTTCAGCAGAACCAGCTTTACGCCAAGTTCACGAAATGTGAATTTTGGCTAGATCAGGTGTCCTTTCTGGGTCACGTCATCTCCAAGGATGGTATTATGGTAGATCCCAGCAAGATAGAAGCAGTAAGTAACTGGAAGCAGCCGAAGAACGTCAGTGAGATCAGGAGCTTTCTGGGATTAGCAGGATATTACAGGAAGTTTGTAGAGGATTTCTCCAGGATAGCCTCCCCACTGACAACTCTTACCAGAAAGAACAGGAAATTTCAGTGGACAGAGGACTGTGAGAACAGCTTCAGTGAGCTAAAAAGGAGATTGACCAGTGCTCCCATTTTAGCTCTACCAGACGACACCAGCAGCTTTGACATCTACAGTGATGCCTCTAAGTTGGGACTAGGAGCAGTACTGATGCAAAATAGCAAGGTGATGGCCTATGCCTCCAGACAACTCAAGGATTATGAGAAGAATTACCCTACTCATGACCTTGAGCTTGCAGCAGTAGTGTTCGCTCTCAAAATTTGGAGACATTACTTATATGGAGCTCAGTGCAGAGTGTATACAGATCATCAGAGTCTGAAGTACTTCTTCACTCAGAAGGATCTGAATATGCGACAGCGCAGATGGCTTGAGCTGGTCAAGGACTACGATATAGACATCCTCTACCATCCAGGGAAAGCCAATAAGGTAGCAGATGCACTTAGCAGGAAATCCAGTGCTACCTTATTATCTCTTACCGCCATGTCACCGCCCCTACAGAAGGAGATCGTGGATTTCGGTCTCGAGCTCATCGTGGGACAGCTCTCTACTATGACCTTAGAGTCTACCTTGCTTGGTGATATTCAGTCAGCTCAGGATCAGGACCCTGAGATTCAGAAAATCAAGCAAGGGCTAGCAGAATCAGAAAGTAGAGAATTCAGAGTGTCCGATAGCGGGGTGTTGTATTTTGGCGACAGACTCTGTGTTCCAGATCAGGAGGAGCTACGGAGACAGATTTTAGATGAGGCTCACAGGACTCCCTACGCGATGCATCCAGGCTCCACCAAAATGTATCAAGACCTGAAGAAACGCTTTTGGTGGCCCGGGATGAAGCGAGACATCGCCAGATATGTTAGCATCTGCCTCACCTGTCAGAGGGTCAAGGCAGAACATCAGCGACCAGGAGGAGTTCTGCAGCCTATACAGATTCCAGAATGGAAGTGGGAGGATATCTCCATGGATTTCATAGTGGGACTACCCAGAACCACGAATGGTTTTGACGCCATCTGGGTAATAGTCGACAGGTTAACTAAATCGGCCCACTTTTTAGCTATCAAGATATCCTATTCCATGGAGCAGCTAGCTCAGTTGTATCTCAAGGAGATTGTTAGGCTGCATGGAGTCCCACGAACCATTATATCAGACAGAGACAGCAGGTTTACATCACACTTCTGGAAGTGTGTACAGTCAGCTATGGGCACCCAGTTAAAATTCAGCACAGCCTTCCATCCCCAGACAGATGGTCAGACGGAGCGAGTAAATCAGGTACTCGAAGATATGCTCAGAGCTTGTGCCCTAGATTTCAAGGGAAGTTGGTGCAAATATCTGAGTCTAGCAGAATTTGCATACAACAACAGTTATCAGGCCACTATCGGCATGGCACCTTATGAGGCACTCTATGGGCGGAGGTGCAGATCACCAATCTGCTGGTATGAGAGCGGTGAACAGAAGGAACTAGAGCTTCAGACAGATCTAGTGGCAGATACCACAGCAGCCATACAGCAGATTCGCCAGAGGATAGAGACAGCACAGAGCCGTCAGAAGAGCTATGCCGATACACGACGCAGACCCTTAGAGTTTTCAGTTGGGGATACAGTTTTCCTCAGAGTAGCTCCCATGAAGGGAGTCATGCGTTTCGGGAAGAAGGGCAAGCTAGCTCCCAGATATGTGGGACCATACCTTATTACGAAGAGAGTGGGCAAGGTAGCATATGAGCTAGAGCTACCTCGGGAGATGTCACCGGTCCACAACGTATTTCATGTCTCCATGCTGAAGAAGCACATTCCAGACGCCACCCAGGTGATTGAGCCCCAGTTGGTACAGGTCCGTGATGATCTCAGCTATGACAGTCGGCCTATTCAGATAATAGACCGAGCAGTAAAGAAGTTACGGAACAAGGAGGTACCATTAGTCAAAGTCAGCTGGCAAAATCACACAACGGCAGAGGCGATTTGGGAGACAGAGACCAGCATGAGACAGAAGTACCCAGAATTGTTTTAAGTTCGGGGACGAACTTTTTATAAGGTATGGGGGATTGTAAAGCCCGAAAAATTCCCAAATTTATTTTAGAATTTTTCTATGATTTTTCTGGAATTTTTAGATATTTTTCCGGAATTTTCCGAGTAGCGTAAGTAGCAAAAATAATTAATTAAGCAAAACGGTCTAGGCGGGAATCGAACCCAGGACCTCTCGGGTCCGCTAAACCATTAGTTAGCTTTAGAAACCGGTGAACCAGCCGGGCCATATTGAGAGAAAAGAGAACCGATTTTATTTATATTAGAGTTGGTTCAATTGAACCACTTAATATAAATAGGAGAATTAGGTTGGTTTGGGTTATTTTTAGATTTGTGGTTCGGCAATCCTTCTCCCCGACACCCATCCACGTCGCCCCTCTCCTCTCTTCCTCATTCTCTCGGCGCCAATTCAAGAAGAGCCTAGGGATCTTCTCCAAAGGTCCCAAGTTCACCATCCGGCAACGATTTCAACACAAGGAAGATTCCTCCACGAGTAGAGCGCGTGGATGCGAGGGAATCGTCGAGAAATCGTCTTCACCGGAATTTCTAGCGGGTAGATTTGTAAAGAAATTAGCGTACGAGGTAAGAAACCCCTCACCTGCGGTATGATAGCTCCGTTTGTTTATATGCATTAGTTATTAGCTATATGTGTAGTTTCCGGCACCTAGGATGTGTTTTAACCCTTCTCGAGGATTAGGAATTTAGTTAGCACCTTTAGATGGGCCGGACACGTTTATTCTCCTTCAGTTGGAGATCATAGACGCGGTTGGGTGCCTAGAGGTGTCTTTCCTGATGCAGAGAGGGGTTGAAGCACACCAAGTGTTCGAAAAAGGGGTTAGTTTAGCTAATTACCCTTCAGTTATGTTTATTAGCCCAGTTAAATGCATTAGTAGCATCTAAATTAGTAACTTTGCTCACTACCGCTTATATGGGACTATGGTCCAATGGGTAGGCTCCCACAATCGCCTCTAGGTTCAGATAACCTAGCTCTAGGTTCGATAACCTAGAAACAGTTAAATCAGTTAGCTATAGATATTAGTATTTTATTTTCAGTGGCATCGGATTAGATATCCATTGGGTTGGACTCCACAGTCGTCCCTAGGTTCAGACAACCTAGTAAACCCTGCTAAATTCGGGACTTGCAACCCCGGGTCTAGTAGGGATGCGCGCACAGCAAGTACAGTTGCCGGGCCCAACAGCATGTTTATTATTTTCACTTATTATGTATTAGTTTTCAAAACTCAAAAACAGTTATGCTAGTTGAGTTTGATTGCAGCTTCAGTTTAGTTAGTTTAGCTCAGTATTATATTTCAGTTCAGTTCTCTATGTTAGCTTTATAATTGGTTGTATGCTATGCCATGACTAGTTCAGTATGCCATGTTTATATGATTGTATGCCATGCCATGCTAGCCTGTCCAGTATGTTTTCGAATAGCACGTTTTCAAATCATAACTACATCGTATGCATGATTTTGTGAGGTAGATGGCTTCTTACTAAGCGTTAGCTTACAGATACTACTTTTCTTATACTGCAGATACAGGTAAAAGAAAAGTGGATTAGCAGTGGAGGCTGGAGGTCAATGCAGATGAGGGTGTGTGTGTGTGGAACTGGAATGAAAGATCTCAGGGATCTAACAAGTTTTAGTTATGCATTAGAACTCGTTAGCCTTTACCTTCAGCTTATTAGTTTTGATACTTTCACTTTCATGCAATTTAGATTTGGGACGCATTGAACTACGAAAGAATGTTTTAAAAGGTCAGTAATCATGTTAGAATGTTATTACATGTTGTTAGAATAGTTTCTGATGCATTAGTTAGAGGTTATGTAGGGTTTTGGCACGCCAAAGTGCTGAAGTCTGATTTTTCGGGTGAAATCAGACTCTGATCGGTCTCCAGACCGATCAGAGCCTGATTGTGCCACTGGATCGGTCCGCCGACCGATCCATGCAGATACAGTATGCTACTGTATCCTCCTGGATCGGTCAGCCGACCGATCCAGTACAACACCGTAGCGAGTCCCAAATCTCCAGGTGCCTGGATCGGTCTGCAGACCGATCCGGACACACTTGGATCGGTCAGCTGACCGATCCAGCCTCTGTCGGACCGGTCCGCAGACCGGTCCAGCAGGGCACAGCATCGCAGCGAATTTGATCGATCCGTGGATCGATCGGCAGCTAGTTGGGAAGTTTAGTTCCTAGTCCCTAGCTCAGTTGGGATGTCCAGTCCCCTTTTCCGCATGTGTACACCAGAAAAGAAGGTCTTTAGACCTTTCTTATCAGCTGTCTTAGTCATAGTAGAGTAAAATTTCAATTTAGACCAGTTTTCCGCACAGTATAGCTTAGCAGTAATGTAGCGATTCGCCTTACAGCCTAGTAGTTAGAAGGTGGGTCGTTACACCCCTTCCCTGGCTCAGCACTGATGTCATCTGTGTTGCAGGTCCGAGTGAAGTGTATAGGCAGTCAGTGGGAGCGCCACATCCCCAGCTTTCCATCTCTTTGACTTTCAGACAGGATTAACAATCATGTCGAAACATGATCGAGCTTTGATATCACTGATGGGATATGCCCGATGTGATGTGTGATAAAAAACATGTTTCACAAACATACATAGCGGAAAACTTAATGATAAATAAACTAACTTATTATATCACACCCACCACATGCATGCACGATACAATCGCGTAGATAAGATCATAAAATAAAATGAAATTGAATAACAATTATTCTATGTATACCTTACGGATGACCTGTAACAAGAAGGGCATCAACCTTTTGTGATGTTATCAAACCTCGCCTCTATTCTTATCCACTTCGAGCTCTTGAAGATAACTCTAAGAGAACAAGCTTCGCCTTCGAAAGGTATTAGCCACGAGTAAAGGAGAAGGATCAAGAAGAGGAAGAAGAAGCAAAAAGAAGACCTTCTTCCTTTGGGTGGCTCACGGCAACAAGAGGAGAACCTCTTGTTGTGGCCGACAGTAAGAGAGAGGGGAGAGGGAGAGGGAGGTATTGGATTTAAGTTTTTAAAACCTAATCAAGTTAATAATAAATTATTTATTAATTTTCTCTTAACCATATTAATATATAGTCCTCTTTAATAAGCTAGATTATAAAGTCCAAATCTAACTCATTATGCCTTAACAAAAAATTAGCCTATTAACCCTTTGGTTTGTTTCACAACTAGATCAAGTTGGTTCATGGCTAAACCAAATTGGTTCATGGCTAAACCAAATTGGTTCATGACTAAACCAAATAGAGTCCAACTCTTTCATAAGAGATGTGTTCCATCTGCACTTCCATTCCGATAAATATTTTTATATTTATCTTATGTATGGTCCAACCAAATATTTATCTCTTGATTTGAGAATTATATTCTCTAACTTATTTTACGGCTTTTAGAGACTCGTAGCTAGTATGACCCAATTGGTTCCCGATTTATCTTGGTTATCCATAATTAACTACTTAATTATAGAACGATCATTAGTAGCACCTAGTAGTACATCATGATCCCCAATTAACTGAAAAATCATAGTTGATCTCAGAACTAATTATGAACCCTTCAGTAGCTACAGTGAGTTATATCTCATTCTTTTCACTCGTCTTATACCCACTTGGTTCAAGACATGGTTTATGCATTTACCCCAACTAGACTGACTATGTCACATCTAGCCCAAGTAATATTTCCTTGTTCTGTAGATTCAAACTACTCGTACATGTGTACAAGAGTTCCATACTCTTAACATGTGATGCTTTGTCCAAAGAATTCAAGTAATAATCCTAACGAGTGGCTATAGCTTATACGTCTCATCGCACGGAGTGGTGAATCCTCTATAGGCTATCTAAATACCTTCGAGCACTTTGATTTATACCCAATCATCTCAGGTCCACACCTCAGAGAGATGTTTGCTTAAGATGTCAAAGTATAAGTCTCCATGACCAAGATGACTTATATACTCAAGTCTAAGGAAACTTGCACTCAAGCTGCAGTAAGAACTTCACAAACATATCCATATATATAGAGAACCATATCAAGTCTTACGGCAAGTCACTCTTGTTAGAGTGTATACTAAAAGCCTAGCTTTTGGTATAAACATTTATCTAGTTATAAGAATCACATTGATCAAGTGTCTACATTTATATATACAAAATGTAGATGTTCAATTAATTTATATTGTAGATAACATAGTGTGTGGTGTCACACACAGAAGATCGTGTTATTGGTTCTTTATAAATTATAAACAGTAGCTCACGACTAAGATGGAAAGGAACAAACCATTGGAATAGTCATAGTGCAATTAGGTATTAGTTTATCTTGACTAATAGATTACACTAGTACACTCTAAGTGTATTGAGTAGGACCATTTAAGGTAAGTTCTTTTTATACTGATTTAATAAAAGAACTAGACCTTAGTTATTATGGAAGTGTGTGCTCTTAATCCTAATATAATAACAAGCACATATATTTAATATTTATTTCTTTGACTTATCAAAGGGTGAGATTTAGCTCGATAAATCAAAATGCCTGATAAGTTGGGAAATGATGTTACTTATAGTGTGACTTGTTGATTATAGAAGGAAACTGTGTACTAGTAATCTAGGTTGATAATATCCCCAAGAGGAGCTCATAAAGATTGTCATGTTAAACCCTGCAGGTGGATTTAGTCCGACATGACGATAAGGTTGAGTGGTACTACTCTTGGACTAAGATATTAATTAAATGAGTTGTCAGTAACTCACTTAATTAGTGGACATTTGACATCTTAAACACAGGGAGACTAACACACTCATAATAAGAAGGAGCCCAAAAATGTAATTTGGGATTGGTGCGGTAGTTCAATAATAATTTTTTATGAAGTTAAGTTGTGTGTTCGGGGCGAACACAGGAAGCTTAATTTCATCGGGAGACCAAAACCAATTCCTCCTCTCGGCCCCTATCGTAGCATCTTGTATATAGAGATTTATACCCACCACATACCCACATTCTTACCCATCCTAATGGGGCTGACCAAGCTAGCTTGGAACCCAAGCTAGGGCTGACCAAGACCAAGTGGATGAGCCAAGTTGGTGGACGACCAAAGCTTGGGTCCCAAGCTTAGGTGGCCGCCCACTAGAATATTAAAAAGGATTTTTATTAAAATTATTTCTTATGTGAATATCATGGTTTTAAAAGAGAGTTTAAAATTTAAATTTTTCCTTTTATAGCTTTCTACAAAAGATTAAGAAAAGATTTGAAATCTTTCCTTATTTATAGATTGAAAGGAGATTTTAATTTTGAAAAAACTTTCCTTTTTAACCATGATCATAATTTAAAAGAGAGTTTTAAAAATTAAATATTCTCTTTTATTAGTTTCTACAAAAGATTAAGAAAAGATTTGATATCTTTTCTTCTTTGTAGATTGAAAAGAGATTTTAATTTTTAGAAATAACTTTCCTTTTTTGAAATTATCCACATGTTTAAAAGAAAAATTTTAATTTATAAAATTTCCTTTTTACTAACCAATCATGAAGGGATTAAAATTATTGGAGAAATTTTTAAAAATTTCCGGAAACAAATTAGGAAGTTTAATTTTTGTTTTAATCAAAACTCTCCTTGTTTTGGGGAAATAAGTGGCCGGCCATTGATATTAAGAAAAGAAAATTATTTTTAATTAAATAATTTTTTTTTTTCATGGCAAAGGAATTAAGGACGTTTTTATTAAAATTTCCTTATTTGCCAAGACCAAGGAATATAAAAGAGGGGGTAGAGGTGCCTTCATTGTGAACAACTCTATTCTTTTCTTTCTCTCTTTTTCTCCTTGGTGTGACCGGCCCTTAGAGGTTCTCCCTCTCCTCTTCTCTTCTTCTCTAGTGGCCGGTTTTATCCCCTCTTGGAGCTCTTGATGGTGGCCGGTTCAAGCTAGGAGGAGAAGGAGAGAAATGAGGTTTTGTTTCTTGCATCCCTTGGAGCTTGGTGGTGGTGGCCGGACCTCTACTTCTCATGGAGAATTCTTGGTGGCCGAATCTAGCTTGGAGAAGAGGGAGCTTAGTGGTTCTCATCTCGGAAGATAGTTGTCCACACAACGTCCGAGATAAGAAGAGGAATACGGTAGAAGATCAAGAGGTTATTTTGCTTACAAAGAAAGGTATAACTAGTAATTGTTTTTCGCATCATACTAGTTTTCTTTGTATAATTATTTATGGAAATACCAAACACAAGAGGCATATGATTCTAGAGTTTTCGAAATAGTTTTTTTTCGAGTTTGTGTTTTCTTCTTTTTCGAATTTGTGATTCGATTGTTCTTTTTAGTTAACCTAGAGTTATTTAAGGAAATAAATATTAGCTTTCCTTAAAAGGCTTTGCCTAGGCGGTGGTGGTTGCTCCCATATCCAAGAAGGCCATGTGCCTCGCCATGCAGTCCTGGAAGCCAATTTTGGAAATTAATATTTATGGAATTAATAACTTAGGTAGATTTGAATCAATAGTGTTAAGTTCCGCTTGCGATTCAAATCTAAACCATTAAGAACAGATAAGTTAAATTTGGAATCAATGATGTTAAGTTCCGTCTACGATTCCTAATTTAACTTCTAAAGAACACAATAGGTTATTTAAGGAAAAGTTCGACACTTGTATAAAATTTTTTGTACAGTGGAACCAGTATGATTTTCTTAGAACTAACCAACAACTCTAATAAACTAGTTACCATAACTAACATCCACGTTTAACTCTCAACATCCCAATGCCTCTAGCTAGTGAGAAACAACTGCTTAGTCAAACTAAGGAGTATAACCCATGCTAGTTTTACAGAATTGATGATGTCTGAATGCACCAATTCGACGACTAGTAAAATTTCAATACGTCCATAATTACACATGTAGAGATAATCATAAGTTGTGATTGTTGGTTGCTATTCGGGATATCGTACCGGTTCCCCTGTACAAAAATTTTGTACAAGTCCTGAACCTTTCCTAACAACCTATTGTGTTCTTTAGAAATTAAATTTGGAATCACAAACATAACTTAACATTATTGATTCCAAATTCAACTTATCTGTTCTTAGAGATTTAGACTTGGATCTCAAACGACGCTTAACATTATTAATCCAAATCCACCTATATTATAAATTTGATTAAATATTAATTTCAGAGATCGACTTCCAGGTTAAACATGGCGAGGCACTAGGCCTTCTTGGGTATGGGAGCATCCACCACTTCCTAGACAAAGCCTTTCAATGAAATTCAATGTAACAACCCAAATTTCCTTATTACGAGTTCTAATAGTGGTTAAAAATATTTAGAAATGCTTTAGAAATATTCTAGAGATTTTTAAGAATTTTTAGAGTATTTTTATGTAATTTTTGGAGTTCGTTTGGTATTTTTTTACCAAAAGAAAGAAGTTTCAAAAAATAAAGAGGTTCGGCCGAGGTTCAAACCCGCGCCCTCCGACCCAACTCGAGCCTTAAGCGAAGCGTGATGACCAAGAAACCAGCAGGGTCGTGCTGATTAAAAGAGATAGCGAAATTTATTTATATGGAAGTAGATAACAGAAATTCGAAGTTATAAGAGGGATAAGCGTTGTTCTGTTGCCCGGGACCGAAACCTAATTCCTCCTCTTCTGCGTGCGATGGCGGGGGGCTCGGGCGGAAAACAAAAGGGAGTTAGGGCTTCTCTCCGGCGACCGACCTAGGGAGATTTCCGAGCGATTTCACCACCATTACGATCTGCTCGTCGAGGAGAGCTTGTGGGCATGAAGAGGAGTAGGAAATTCGAGCTCTCCGCGAACCCTAGAGGCTTTCTTCTCCGGTTGTAAGTCAAGGGATTCCGGTAAGTGCTTCCTCACCTACAGTAGAGTAGTTTCGGATTCATGTTAGCTTCTTGTTTTTTATTTCGAAGCATGTTTTAAGGAGGTTTGTTTTTTTAAGTTACTGTCGTGAGTTTTATAAAGAAGAAAAGGGGTTCCATGGATTTAGTATGTAGTTTAGACTCCTCAGTTCTTATAATTAGCATCTCATATTTGGATTTTGTTATTGTGGTTACCTCAAATGACACAGTCGGCTCATATGGAGCCTTGCAAGTTCGGTTATGCTTCGGTCTTCTTTGCCGTGGTACAGGGCATGCAGAATAATGGTGTTTTGGTTTGTTTTTCCCTTGCCGTGACACTGGGCATGCAGAGTAGTTGCATTTTGGTCCCTTTTGATTTTTCTTGCCGTGGCACTGAACAGGTGGTTGTGTTTTTAGGCCTTGAAACTAGGAATTCAGATGTTGATTAAATCTTTTTGTTCATGATTTTTTTTTATGGGCATGATCAGTTAATTGAAGGGTTACAGATTTCGGATTCCTGCTGCTGGGCAAGGAATAAGAAAGAGTTTAGTTTTCTTCTAAAGCATGTGGGTTGTTTTTGTAGCTTACTGCAGAATGGTTATGCTTTGTTACTGAACATAAAGAACATTCCTCATAGTTAGCATTTCATTCTATAATTCTTATAAATAGCATTTCATTCTACAACTTTATGATTAGCAGCACAGATTTAGGTTTTCCTTGTTACCTTAATGGGCATGATCGACTTATGTTTATCCCTGCAGATTTAGTTTTGGTTGCTAGGTAATGAGCAAGAAATGATTTAGATTTGGAGCATGTAGTTTAATTTTATTGTGTAGCATCTCAGTTGGATTTTTTTCCCTTGCTGCAATGAATAAAATCAAGCATGTAAATGAGTAGACAGTGGAGTGGTATTGTGCCTATTAGTTTTCTTTTAGGTTTATGAGTAGTTGTATGTAAAGCAAGACCAAGGTCTTAATAGGATCCCTAAATTTTAGAATTTGGATCAGCAGCACGCCAAGTGCTAGAAAAAATGGCAAGGCATTTGTTCTAAGAGTTCTAAACAGATAATAAGTATTTTATTTTTAAGAGGCTAGTACCCGACTTCCGAGGTTGTCGTTAAACAAATCTAGGTGACCAATTCCGAGGTCTTGGCCCTGGTAAGACCAAGGTCTTTACCCTTGTAGAACTGGTGGCTCGCTACCTCAGTTTTACTAGGGAGCGCGCAATGGTACTACGCCTGGGCCCAAGAGTGAATTGATTATTATTTTGAAGTATAAAAGTATAAGATTTTAAACGAGTGAAATAAGCTTCACATAAGTTTAAAATTCAGCAAGTTTTATTTCTTTTGTGCTAGCATGTTATTTAGAATTTGCTTGCTGTTATTTACTATTAGATGAGCAGCTTTACATGTTTAGCATTTTAGTATATTCACATATATATTCGAGTTTTGTGAGTTAAATAGCGCTTACTAAGCAATTTTGCTTATAGTTGCATTTCCTCTTACTTCAGATAAAGGAAAGGAAAAGCTATAGAGAAGGAAGGCGACAAGGAGGTGCGGATGGATGTGTGATGTTTGGACTATGGAAGCCTTGGGATTTAGTTTAATGATTCATTAAGACTTTGTATTCAGAATATTGAAACCATTCTTTCATGTTGTTCGATTTGCATTAGATATTTTATGTTTAGAACTCTTTCTTTTAATTGCTATGCACATTGGTTTAATATCTGAGTTGTATCATTGTTGCATGCTTGTGTAGATTCATATATATAGTTTCTAGCATGTTCAGATTTATGTATAGTTTTAGTTGTGAACGTATGCTTGAGTAGTATATTTTCCGCTGTTACATATTGTATGCTTTGAGTTTTGAGAGTTTTAAGCAAAGATAATTTCATGTGAGCAACATTAGTTAAGATAAGTTAGTAGTCCAATAGCGCTCCACCCTCACAGACTAGTAGTGAGGAGGGTGGGGTGTTACAAGTTGGTATCAGAGCAGTCCCCATTCTCCAGCATCACACATCAGCACCAGCCTTGTCGTCTTCAAGTAAGAATGTATTTATACTTTCTATAAATGTTTCCTTTATTATTTATGTGCAGTATAGAGAAATGTTTAGAAGTACTGCTCACCTGTAGTAAGAGGTGTTATCCGTTGATTTCTCGTCGTAGAAATATTGTATGTGCAGATTTCTTTTGTGTTCTATGCATGATTGTGTGTTACCTAGTTAGTTTCACTTATAGATGCATATGGAAAAAAAAAAATACCCTATCAGTATTTTGAGTTTAAGAAAAGTATAAGAAAGATAAAGAAAAGAAAGAAAAAGGCCAAGGCCTTAAGTAAATCCCAAAGTCAAGAATTTAGGGATTTTGACACACAAGGTGTTTGTTAAAATGCCAAGGCATTTAAAGAAGAAGTAATTAAGATATTTTACTTTGAAAGGGCAGAAATAGCACTTAATGTGAGTAGTGAAACTCACCGACCCCAGACTGGTGAAGAGCTAGTCAGCAGGGCATTAGTCGCTGAGCACTATCTGAACAGCATCAAGGCACAACAGATGCAATTCCAGCCAGTCAAGATAGAGGACAAGACATCAGGGAGTCAGAAACCTCAGGCAAGTAAGCAGCACTAGAAGGGCAAAGATAACAAAAGGAAACGATGAAATACAGGAGGTAACCAAAAGGGAGGTTCAACAAACAAGCAGGCCAAGTTCCCTCCCTGTCCTAAATGTGGGAGAGTACATCCAGGAGCCTGTCTTTTGGGTATGACTGGATGTTATTCGTGTGGTCAAGAAGGGCATCTGGCTAAGGCATGTCCTAACAAGCTCAAAGCACCTCAGCATCAGACAGCGCAATACGGGAACAAGCCTCAGTTACACTACATGCTTGCAACTCTGGACGGACCTCAGCTCAGTCAAGGAAGGTTGGAAGCTCCACCAATTTCAGCCAGTGCCAGAGTATTCTCCCTCACCAAAGAGGAGGCTGCTAGTGCCTCTACGGTCACAACAGGTCAAGTAGTTATTTTTCAGCATTTAGCTACTGTACTATTTGATACTGCGGCGACCCATTCTTTTATATCAGTACTCTTTGCCAAAGAATTTCATATGCCTACAGAAAGCATGAACTATAAGTTTTTAACAACCCTACCTTCTGGGGAAGTTATGGAGTCCAACCAGTGGCTTCGGGCTGTACCAGTCAGAATTTCAAACTGAGAGCTATATGTGGACCTAGTAGTCCTTGCGATGCAAGATTTCGATGTCATTCTGGGTATGGAATTCCTTCAGTAAAAGCAGCTTTATGCTAAATTCTTAAAATGCGAGTTCTGGTTAGAGTAGGTGGCGTTTCTAGGTCACATCATTCTAAAGAAGGTATTCAAGTGGATCCTGCCAAAATAGAAGCGGTCAACAACTTGAGTAAACTCAAGAACGCCAGGGAGATCAGAAGCTTCCTTGGTTTAGTTGGGTATTACAGAAAGTTTGTGGAGGACTTTTCCAGGATAGCCTCTCCACTAACAAACCTCACTAGGAAGAACAAGAAGTTTGAATGGTCAGACAAATGTGAGCAAAGTTTTCAATCATTGAAGAAGAGATTGACCAGTGCTCCTATCCTGACTGTTCCAGAGGGCGACAAGAGTTTTGACATATACAGTGATGCTTCCAAGATGGGCCTTGGAGCTGTTCTCATGCAAGAAGGGAAGGTTATAGCTTATGCTTCCAGACAATTCAAAGACTATGAGAAGAACTACCCCACTCATGATCCTGAGCTGGCAGCTGTGGTCTTTACACTAAAACTCTGGCGACATTATTTGTATGGGGTTCAGTGCATAATCTTCACCGACCATCAGAGTTTGAAGTATTTCTTTACTCAGAAAGATTTAAACATGAGGCAGCGCAGGTGGCTAGAGTTGGTTAAAGATTATGATTGTGAAATCCTCTACCACCCAAGTAAAGCTAACAAAGTGACGGATGCACTAAGTCGAAAGTCCAGTGCAACTCTGATGTCCTTGTCATCAGTAGCACTGCCACTGCAAAAGGAATTGTCAGATTTTGGAGTCGAAATTGTTTATGGGCAACTCTCTGCATTGACCTTAGAGTCAACCTTGCTTGAGGATATACAGAGAAAGCAAAGTGAAGATCCAGATATCCAGAAGATCAAGCAAGGGATACAAAAAGAAGAAAATTCAGAGTTTCGAGTATCAGACAGTGGAATTCTTTATCAGAGGAGCCGCCTTTGTGTTCCCAATGATGAGGAATTGAGGAGGAAGATTATAGAAGAAGCTTATAGTACACCATACTCCATGCATCCTGGTTCCACCAAGATGTATCAAGATTTGAAGCAGAGATTCTGGTGGTCTGGACTCAAGAGGGATGTAGCAAAATATATCAGTACCTGTCTGACATGCCAGAGAGTCAAAGCAGAGCACCAAAGACCAGGAGGAGTTCTACAGCCTCTCCCAATACCAGAGTGGAAGTGGGAAGGAATATCCATGGATTTTATAACAGGTCTTCCAAGAACTACTAATGGATATGATGCAATATGGGTGATAGTAGACAGATTGACCAAGTCTGCCCATTTTCTAGCCATCAATGTATCCCACTCTATAGAGCAGTTGACACATCTATATGTTAAGGAAGTGATTAGACTTCATGGAGTTCCGAAGTCGATTGTTTCCGATAGGGATGAGCGCTTCACCTCTCATTTTTGGGAGTGTGTGCAGAATGCATTAGGCACCAAACTCAAGTTCAGCACAACCTCCCATCCCCAGACTGATGGACAGACAGAACGAGTAAATCAAATTTTAGAAGACATGCTCAGGGCTTGTGCATTAGATTTTAAAGGTACTTGGTGCAAGTATCTGTATTTAGCTGAATTCGCCTACAACAATAGCTACCAGGCCACTATCAAGATGGCGCCTTACGAGGCATTGTATGGCCGGAAGGGTAGATCACCTATATGATGGTTGGAGGCTGGAGAAAGAAAAGAGATGGAATCAGAACTAGGCAGGCAAACCGAGATGATAGATGAGGCCACTCAGGCTATTCAGAAGATCAGACAGACAATTGAGACTGCCCAGAGCAGACAGAAAAGTTATGCTGACACACTGTAACGCCTGAAAATTCTCAAAATAATTATTAGGAATATCCTAGTATTTTTCTGGAATTTTAGGATATTTTTACAGAATTTTTAGATTAGCGTTAGTAGCAAAAATAAATAGAAAACGAAAACAGCCTACGCGGGAATTGAACCCGAGACCTATGGGTCCTACGACTTATAGATAGTCCTAGTAACCAGTTGAACCCAGCAGGGCCGTGCTGAAAGAAGAGGGAATCAATTATATTTATGTTTCAGTTGGGCCGGATTACCCACTTAATATAAATAGGGAATTAAGTGAGGAGTTTTATTTCTATCGTGACTTACCTCTTCTCCTCACCCTAATCCCGCCGCCCACTTCCCCTCCTCCTTCTCTCGGCGCCAACCACAAGCAAGCCTAGGGTTTTATCCCAAGGGCTATAGGAGCACCTTCCGACGACGACTCCGACACGAGGATGTTCCCCTCCGCGAGAGGAACGCATAGACGCGAGAAGATCGTCGAAAGGATCGTCTCCTCCGAAAATCTAGCGATTAGAATCGTAAGAAAATCCGAACAGGAGGTAAGAAACCCCTCACCTGCAGTATAAGTAGCTTCCGTGTGAATTCCATGTTTTAGTTAGTAGTATATAGCTTTTTGGCACAAAGGATGCGAATTAGCGCATACCAAGTGTTCGATTAAATTACTAGCACAGTTAAAATGCAACTTAGGCATTTTAATAGCTTAGTTAAATGCAATAGAAGCATTTCACAGCTCATATAGTCTTGCTACAGCTTTTACAGGACTAGATGTCCAATGGGTGGGCTCCCATAGTCACCTCTAGGTTTAGATAACCTAGTTCTGGGTTTAGACAACCTAGTAAAAGCAAGACAAGAATTTATTAGCTTATGTTCAGTATTTTACTTTCTCAGTGGCACTGTACTGGATTAGGGTTGGGCTCCCACAGTCGTCCCTAGGTTCAGATAACCTAGTAACCCTACTAAATTCGGGACTTGCAAACCCGGGTCTAGTTAGGGATGCACGCATAGCACGTACAGTTGCCGGGCCCAAACAGCAGCATGATTAGTATTTTCATCTATTATATATGTAGTTTTAAACTCTCACAAAATAGTAGGTGAAATCAGTATAGCTTTAGTATTTGCTAGAATTAGCTCAGTTCATGCTTCAGTTCAGTTCACTCTTATGATTATGTATGATAGCTCTATGTTCAACTTTTGTTACACATGCTTTAGATGATAGTATGCCATGACTAGCTTTTGGTTTCCATGTATTGTATGATAGCATGCCATGTTTTAGTTTAATCAGTACTCATTTCAAATAGCATGTTTTAAAATCATGAATTGCATCGTATGCATGTTTTAGTGAGCTAGATGGTTTCTTACTAAGCGAAAGCTTACAGATACTTTTTCCTTATATTGCAGATAAAGGTAAAGGAAAGATGGACTAGCGGAGGCTGGAGGGCAATGTGATGAAGATGTGTGTGGATGGAACTTGGAATAAAGATTTTAGGAAATCTCAGCAAGCTTGTTTTAAGAACAAAAACCTTTTAGCATTTTATTATTTTGCACCTTAGTATGTTAATTGCTATGAATTAGTTAATCATGCACCCTATCATGCTTAGAACACTATTTGTGTGATGTTAGAATGTTTTGCATTTAGTTCAGAAATGATATAAGAAATTTTGGCACGAACAAGTGCTGAAATCAGAGCTTAGTTGCAAAATCAGAAACCCCAATCGATCGGTGGATCGATTGGGGGTCCTCAATCGATCAATGGATCGATTGGCAGCTTGTTCCGTGAACAGACTGCGTCTGGATCGATCAACCGATCGATCCAGCCTAGTTTCATCGCGAACAGAGAGCTCCAGAATCGATCACTGGATCGATTGGTTAGCCTGGATCGATCAGCCGATCGATCCAGAATATTGCCCGAGCACAGTAGCGTGTTGGATCGATCACTGGATCGATCCAACCCAAGTTCCGCATACAGTAGCATGCTGAATCGATCACTGGATCGATTCGATCATTCCAATCGATCTGTGGATCGATTGGGAGGTCTGATAACAGCTGGAAAATGTTTATTTCAGCTCCTTGACCATAGGGGATGTAGTATATGCTAGGTATACTTTAGATTACACCCCTTAGCACATATAGAAGAAAGAAATGATAATAGTTTAGCAAAATTTTAATTAGTATAGCTTCCGCACCTAGATTTAGTAATGGTCATGGAATAGTTTAGCACAGCATAATGTGACGGTCCGGCCTTACAGCCTAGCCAGTAGAAGGCGGGTCGTTACAGAGTGGTATCAGAGCAAGTTCCATACTTCCTTCACACACATCAGCATTGAACCTACAGCTTCCAAGTAAGAATACCTCTCACTTTGTTATGTTTATTGCTTTCCTGGTTGTAGATAACTAAAGTATGCTTATCTGTGATAGTATCTAACATGATAATATTAGCTATGTAAACATGATGCTTCAGTTATGTATGTCCTTTGTTCCTTTAGAAATGGCAAGAGTGTTGGTGCAACCTTAGGTCAAGGTTGACCTGGTTGACCTGACTCGAGTTGACCTGACTCGAGTTGTGTTTTGATGTTTGACGATGTTTGACGAGAAGAGAGTTGTATTCTTGATGTTTGACAAGAATAGGTGTTTGGGAGATTGTAGGTGCAACCTTAGGTCAAGGTTGACCTGGTTGACCTGATTCGGGAAAAGTCCAAGCAGGGAGCTTGGCATGCGGAAAGTCCAAGTATGGAGACTTGGCACGGGGAAAGTCCAAACAGGGAGTTTGGCACGGGGAAAAGTCCCGGTGAGTGAAGCCAGGCAGTCGGAGAAGTCCTGGTGAGTGAAGCCAGGCAGTCGGGAAATCCTGGTGAGTGAAGCCAGGCAGTCGGGAAATCCTGGTGAGTGAAGCCAGGTGAAAATCCTAGCGAGTGAAGCTAGGTGAAAACCCTAGTGAGTGAAGCTAGGTGAAAGTCCTGGTGAGTGAAGCCGGGCAAGGGAAAATTCAGATGGATCAAGGGTGATCGGACATCTGGTGTTAAGAAGGTCAAGCAGGTCAAGGGAGTGATCGGATACTTGACACGAAGAGAAAAGTCCAAGTGGGTCAAAGGGATTGACCGGACACTTGGTGGAGAGTCTTAGCAGGTCAAGGGAGTGACCGGATGCTAAGCATGATGTATCAACAGGTCAAGGTTGACCGAATGTTGGTTTGGGAGACTTGGGACTTGGTTTGGGCAAAAACCAAGCTCTGGATCGGTCTGCGCATCGATGATCGTTGTGTATCGATCGGTCCGTGACCGATCGGATAACAAAGTAAGGCAAAGCGCATCGGTTACGTGAGCTCGATCGGTCCGGGGACCGATCAAGATGAAGCTGATCGGTCTCCACGATCGATCGAGAGACGAGCCACTCTCTGTGAGCTGGGATCGGTGGACCGATCCATCTTGATCCACAGACCGATCAGGAAACGAACAAAAGATGGGTTACGTGAAGCATTCTCGACGCCTAGGGACCGATCGGCCTGATCGGTCCCGCATCGATCAGAAGGGTCCTGGACCGATCAGGGTGGAGCCTGATCGGTCCACATTCGACCGTTGAGTCACAACGGGTCGCTCCGTCTTCTCCGCTGGCTTCTGTCTTCGCTGTGCAGGTTCGCAGGTTATAAAAGGAGATCAAGGCTTTGGTGCTACGTCTTCTTTTTCCTTCTTCCTGTCCCTAAGTGCTGCTGTGCTTGAGCTTTGATTGAGCTCCTCCAAAGCTTCGCGTGAGCTTCCGGCTGGACCATCTGCTGTTGTAGGCGCTTGGAGCTGTTGCTTCTTCCAGTCGACGAGAAGGCAAGATTGTTTTTACACTTGTATTGTCTTCTGCTTTCTTGTACTTCTTGTTGTTACAAGTATTGTGGCGAGGTTTCTCCACCCATAAGGAGTTATTTTTAGCCGGTTTTCCGGGGACTCATCCACCGACGGATTGACTGGACTCGTCCACCTTACGGACACGTCGAGGAGTAGGAGCCCTAATCTCCGAACCTCGTTACATCGGTTTGTTTGAGGTTTGTCTTCTTTTCCTTCGTTTCTACGTGTTATTTTCCGCTGCGCTAACCTAGTTTGTAGAAACGCGATGATTTGGTGTCGGCTATTCACACCCCCCCTCTCTAGCCTCCATACGAAGGATCCTAACAAAGAGGACGCCCATCTAGAAGGGCACCAGCTACTGAGCCCCAGCATGAGGCAGGCAGTTCAGTGCCTCCTCCCGACCTTACAGCATTAGTGGCTCAGTTACAGCAGCAGCTAGCTGAACAGCAACAGGAGATAGCCACCTTAAAGGCTAATCAGCAGAATACTCCCACTGTCACACCGGAACCAAACGTAGCAACCCCAGTAGTTATAGAGGTTCCACCAGTCCAGCCTACAGTACCAGTAGTCTCAGCAGCAGAGGCAAAGAGAGAAGCCTATCTGATCCAGTGGCAGAGAGTCAAGCCCGAGAACTTCTCTTGCACTAGTGAACCATGGGATGCTCAAGCCTGGTTCAAAACACTGGAGAGCACGATGGAGCTTCTGGACTGGCCAGAGCATGAAAAGGTGAAGTGTGCCTCCTTCTGCTTGACAGGAGATGCACGTATGTGGTGGGAGAGAATTAGAGCGAAGCGCCTAGTGAACCAGATGACGTGGGCCAACTTCGAGAAAGAATTCTTCGAGGAGTTCTTTCACACGCGGGTCACAAACCGCCACTACGAAGAGTTCACGGAGTTTCGTCAAGGCAACCTATCAGTTGAGGAAGCCGTGAAGAAATTTAATAGATTGGCTCGTCTATGCCCTGAACTAGTCAGCACGGAAAAAGAACGAGTCCGGTTGATGCTCAAGATGCTGAGGCCGGAAATAGCGATGAACGTGACTGGCGGCATTCATAGGCCGCAAACCACCGAAGAGCTAGTCAGCAGTGCTCTGACCACCGAGCACTACCAGAATAATATCAAGCAGCAGAAGCAAGTCCTCTCAGAGTTCAAAGGGCAAGGAGGCTCAGGTACTCAGAAACAGCAGGGCCACAGCTCTAACTGGAAAGGGAACTCCAGCAACAAGCGCAAACCAGGGAGTTACCCGAAAGGAGGACCAGCCAGCAAACAACCTAGCTATCCCAAATGTGCTACTTGTGGGAAATTCCATCCTGGAATTTGTCGTAAGGGCACACGAAGATGCTTTGAATGTGGACAGGAAGGGCATATGGCCAAGCAGTGCCCAAACAAGACAATTCTTCCTCAACCACAGCCGATACAGTATGGAGGCCAGCCAGCACAGCTACATCAGATGCATGCCGTTCTATATGGTCCACACATCAGCCAGGGCAGATTAGAATTCCCTCCAGCTACGACCAATGCGAGGATCTACTCACTCATCAGAGAGGACGTAGCAAATGCCTCGACAGTTGTTTCAGGTCAGATTAGTATTTTACAACAAAGTACAACTGTCTTATTCGATACTGGGGCAACCCATTCTTATATATCCAGGGCATTTGCAAAGAAGTTAGCAATACCTCCAGAAGTTTATTATCTGAGTTGTATCATTGTTGCATGCTTGTGTAGATTCATATATATAGTTTCTAGCATGTTTAGATTTATGTATAATTTTAGTTGTGAATGTTGGAGTGTATACTTAAAAGTTTAGCTTTTGTACACATTTATTTTGAAATAAAGAATCACATTGGTCAAATGTTTACATTTATTTATTAAATATAATTGTTCAATTAATTTATATAGTAGATAACATGGAGTGTGGAGTCACATTTAGAAGATCATGTTGTCGGTTCTCTATAAATTATAAACAGTTGCTTACGACTAAGATGGAAAGGAACAAACCATCAGAATAGACGTAGTGTAATTAAGTATTAGTTTATCTTGACTAATAAATTACACTGATATACTTTAAGTGTATTGAGTAGGATCATTTAGGTAAGTTCTTTTTGTACTGACTTAGTAAAAGAACTAGACCTTAGTTATTATGGAAATGTGTGCTCTTAATCCTAATATAATAACAAGCATGTATATTTAATATTTATTTCTTTGACTTATCAAAGGGTGAGGTTTAGCTCGATAAATCAATATGCCCGATAAGTTGGGAAATGATATTACTTATAGTATGTGTTGTTGATTATAGAAGGAATCTGTGTCCTAGTTATCTAGGTTGAGAATGTCCCCAAGAGAAGCTCATAAGGATTGCCAAGTTACACCCTGCAGGTGGACCTAGTCTAACATGACAATAAAGTTGAGTGGTATTACTCTTGGAGCTAGATATTAATTAAATGAGTTGTCAGTAACTCACTTAATTAGTGGACATTCGTAATCTTAAACACAGGGAGACTAACACACTCATGATAAGAAGGATCCCATAATGTAATTTGGGATTGGTGCGGTGGTGCGGTAATAACTCTCTAGTGGAATGAGTTATTATCGATGAACTTGAGTTGTGTGTTCGGGGCGAGCACGGGATACTCAAGCTCATCGGAAGGCCAAAACCAATTTCTCCTCTAGGTCCCTGTTGTAGCCTCAATAAAACCTCAAGTCCATCCAAAGAAAAGCCTATCTTGGTGTTCAAGAAGGGGCCGGCTCATTGCTTGGTGACCAAGCAATGGCCGGCCACATATTCTCTAGAAATGGCCGGCCCTTGCCTTGGGCAAGGGGGCCGGCCGCAATATTTAAATTAGGAAGGTTGTTTTTGAATTTTTAAATTTCCTCAGATATTTACAATTTGTAAAAAGAGAGATTTTAAAAATTTATAAAATTTTCCTAATTTAAATTAGGCCACAAGGTTTTAAAAGAGAGTTGTAAAATTTATAAAACTTTCTTTTAAAAAGAAATATTATTAGAGATGTTTTAAATTTTAAAACTTGGTTTTAAATTTTAAAACTTTCCTTTTAATATCCACATTAGAAAAAAAGAGAGAGTTTGTAAAATTTTATTAGAAGTTTTCTTCTTTTAAAATTTTATAAAAATTTTTTCTTTCTTTTCCTTTTAATAAGTGGCTGACCACTTTGCTTGGTGCCCAAGCAAGGGGCCGGTCAAACAATTAAACATCAACAAATAGTTGTTTAATTAATAAATCAATCTAGGATTGATTAATTAAAAGGAAAGAAAAAGAAAAAGAAAAGGAAATAGGAATGAGTCTAATTTTTATAAAACTCTTTCCATAATTTTCCGTTGGGAAACTAATATAAAAAGGGGGGAAGGGGAGGCCTTGAAATACATAACAATTGATATTGTGTTGTTGGAGATCATCAAGTGGCCGACCCCTCTCCCTCTCTTCCCTTTGCTCTCTTTTGCTCCTTTGTGGTGGTCGTGGCCGAATTCTAGAGAAGGATGAGAAGCTTTCCGGGTGGTGTTCGTCTTGGAGGATCGTCGCCCACACGATGTCTAAGAGGAGGCGAGGGATACGGCAGAAGATCTCGAGGTTTTTAGCATACAAGGAAGAGGTATAACTAGTATTTAATTTCCGCATCATACTAGTTAATTTTTCTTTGTATAAATACCAAATACAAGAGACATTCGATTCTTGTTTTTTGAATTTAATTTCGATGTTGTGTTCTTTTCTTTTTTCCTTGTGATTTGATTGTTCCTTTTGGTTAACCTAGAGTTATATAAGGAAATTAAATATTAACTTTCCTTAAAAGGCTTTGTCTAGTCGGTGGTGGTTGCTCCCATATCCAAGAAGGCCAAGTGCCTCGTCATGCAGTACTAGAAGCCAATTTTGGAAACTAATATTTAATTGAATTTATAACCTAGGTGATTTGGATCAAACGTGTTAAGTTCCGCAGGAGATCCAAATATAAACCTAAAGGAACACATAAGTTAAACTTGGAATCAAACGTGTTAAGTTCCGCAGGAGATACAAGTTTAACTTAAAAGAACACATGGTAGCTAGGAAAGGTTCAGATCACGTACAAAATTTTTGTACAGTGGAGCCATTGGGTTATCCGAGTAGCAACCAACAATTGGTATCAGAGCGAGGTTTTGCCTCTGTGTATTTGGTATTAGTTTAATTATGCACATGTCATACATAATTTAGGTAGGTGATGTAGCGAATCTGTCACATCCGCTAATCAAATTGTACAAATGTATTTTCCACTGAACCCCTTAATTAAACAATAATGCTGTATTAACGAGCCCAGGATTGATCCCGAGGAACCAATGGTAGAATGTAATTTAGGATTGTCTTTTATTCCTATTTTTTTGGGGGTTTTCGATATAAAAATGGAGTTGGGGGGTTTAAAAGCTTTAAATCTAAATCTAACAGAGGAAAAATACAGTAATTAAGAAATTAATCTAAAGCAAGAGTGAAACATAACTATGTGCCAATGAACAAATCATTACGCATTGTCACACTACGTTGTGATAAATCCATCAACACACATCAAACTAAGGATGAAATTACGAGACTCAAATAAAATGATCTAAAGCAAGATGTAAACCTAATTTAGCACTTAAACACTTAACAATTAACCAAGCACAAATAAAACTTAAACTAAGCTTCAACAAGGAAAGAAATACTAACTACTTGCATAAAAATATAACAAAACATAAAAGTAATCTGTCTAAGCTATAAAACAGTAAGAAAAAGAACTAAAATGAAATAAAAATGGTAAACCAATCCATTCTCACAATCAATTCCACAAGTTTCACACTCAAGCCGTCACACAAGAGTGCCAAAGTCGAAACCACCCAACTTTGGACCTCAATGGATCGTCTCAGCTGCGTATCAGCTCAAGGAAGGTTCAACAACGCCGACTGTAACGACCCACCTTCTAACTACTAGGCTGTAAGGCGAATCGCTACATTACTGCTAAGCTATACTGTGCGGAAATCTGGTCTAAATTGAAATTTTACTCTACAATGACTAAGACAGCTGATAAGAAAGGTCTAAAGACCTTCTTTTCTGGTGTACACATGCGGAAAAGGGGACTGGACATCCCAACTGAGCTAGGGACTAGGAACTAAACTTCCCAACTAGCTGCCGATCGATCCACGGATCGATCAAATTCGCTGCGATGCTGTGCCCTGCTGGACCGGTCTGCGGACCGATCCGACAGAGGCTGGATCGGTCAGCTGACCGATCCAAGTGTGTCCGGATCGGTCTGCAGACCGATCCAGGCACCTGGAGACTTGGGACTCGCTACGGTGTTGTACTGGATCGGTCGGCTGACCGATCCAGGAGGATACAGTAGCATACTGTATCTGCATGGATCGGTCGGCGGACCGATCCAGTGGCACAATCAGGCTCTGATCGGTCTGGAGACCGATCAGAGTCTGATTTCACCCGGAAAATCAGACTTCAGCACTTTGGCGTGCCAAAACCCCACATAACCTCTAACTAATGCATCAGAAACTATTCTAACAACATGTAATAACATTCTAACATGATTACTGACATTTTAAAACATTCTTTCATAGTTCAATGCGTCCCAAATCTAAATTGCATGAAAGTGAAAGTATCAAAACTAATAAGCTGAAAGTAAAGGCTAACGAGTTCTAATGCATAACTAAAACTTGTTAGATCCCTGAGATCTTTCATTCCAGTTCCACACACACACACCCTCATCTGCATTGACCTCCAGCCTCCACTGCTAATCCACTTTTCTTTTACCTGTATCTGCAGTATAAGAAAAGTAGTATCTGTAAGCTAACGCTTAGTAAGAAGCCATCTACCTCACAAAATCATGCATACGATGCGATTATGATTTGAAAACATGCTATTCGAAAACATACTGGACAGACTAGCATGGCATGGCATACAATCATATAAACATGGCATATTGAACTGAAGCATGGCATAGCATACAACCAATTATAAAGCTAACATAGAGAACTGAACTGAAATATAATACTGAGCTAAACTAATTAAACTGAAGCTGAAATCAAACTCAACTAACATAACTAATACATAATAAGTGAAAATAATAAACATGCTGTTGGGCCCGGCAACTGTACTTGCTGTGCGCGCATCCCTACTAGACCCGGGGTTGCAAGTCCCGAATTTAGCAGGGTTTACTAGGTTGTCTGAACCTAGGGACGACTGTGGGAGTCCAACCCAATGGATATCTAATCCAGTACAGTGCCACTGAAAATAAAATACTAATATCTATAGCTAACTGATATAACATGCTGTTTCTAGGTTATCTGAACCTAGAGGCGACTGTGGGAGCCTACCCATTGGACCATAGTCCCATATAAGCTGTAGTGAGCAAAGTTACTAATTTAAATGCTACTAATGCATTTAACTGGGCTAATAAACATAACTGAAGGGTAATTAGCTAAACTAACCCCTTTTTCGAACACTTGGTGTGCTTCAACCCCTCTCTGCATCAGGAAAGACACCTCTAGGCACCCAACCGCGTCTATGATCTCCAACTGAAGGAGAATAAACGTGTCCGGCCCATCTAAAGGTGCTAACTAAATTCCTAATCCTCGAGAAGGGTTAAAACACATCCTAGGTGCCGGAAACTACACATATAGCTAATAACTAATGCATATAAACAAACGGAGCTATCATACCGCAGGTGAGGGGTTTCTTACCTCGTACGCTAATTTCCTTACAAATCTACCCGCTAGAAATTCCAGTGAAGACGATTTCTCGACGATTCCCTCGCGTCCACGCGCTCTACTCGTGGAGGAATCTTCCTTGTGTTGAAATCGTTGCCGGATGGTGAACTTGGGACCTTTGGAGAAGATCCCTAGGCTCTTCTTGAATTGGCGCCGAGAGAATGAGGAAGAGAGGAGAGGGGCGGCGTGGATGGGTGTCGGGGAGAAGGATTGCCGAACCACAAATCTAAAAATAACCCAAACCAACCTAATTCTCCTATTTATATTAAGTGGTTCAATTGAACCAACTCTAATATAAATAAAATCGGTTCTCTTTTCTCTCAATATGGCCCGGCTGGTTCACCGGTTTCTAAAGCTAACTAATGGTTTAGCGGACCGAGAGGTCCGGGTTCGATTCCCGCTTAGACCGTTTTGCTTAATTAATTATTTTTGCTACTTACTCGGAAAATTCCGGAAAAATATCTAAAATTCCAGAAAAATCATAGAAAATTCTAAAATAAATTTGGGAATTTTTCGGCTTTACAATCCCATACCTTATAAAAGTTAGTCCCAGAACTTAAAACAGTCTGGTACTACATCTACTTGGTCTCTGCTCCCAAGTCGCCTCTGCTTTGTGTGATTTTTCCAATGACTTTGTCTAATGGTACCTCCTTGTTCCATAATTTCTGCTCGGTCTATTATCCGAATAGGCCGATTGTCATAGTTGAGATCATCACGGACTGACTGAATCACTGGGCTAGGATCGTGGACCTTCTTCGACATGGAGACATGAAATACGTTGTGGACAGCTGACATCTCCTGAGGTAGCTCTAGCTCATATGCTACCTTGCCCACTCTCGTAATAAGGTATGGTCCCACATATCTGGGAGCTAGCTTGCCCTTCTTCCCGAAACGCATGACTCCCTTCATGGGAGCTACTCTGAGGAAAACTGTATCCCCAACTGAAAACTCTAAGGGTCTGCGTCGTGTATCGGCATAGCTCTTCTGACGGCTCTGTGCTGTCTCTATCCTCTGGCGAATCTGCTGTATGGTTGCTGTGGTATCTGCCACTAGATCTGTCTGAAGCTCTAGTTCCTTCTGTTCACCGCTCTCATACCAGCAGATTGGTGATCTGCACCTCCGCCCATAGAGTGCCTCATAAGGTGCCATGCCGATAGTGGCCTGATAATTGTTGTTGTATGCAAATTCTGCTAGACTCAGATATTTGCACCAACTTCCCTTGAAATCTAGGGCACAAGCTCTGAGCATATCTTCGAGTACCTGATTTACTCGCTCCGTCTGACCATCTGTCTGGGGATGGAAGGCTGTGCTGAATTTTAACTGGGTGCCCATAGCTGACTGTACACACTTCCAGAAGTGTGATGTAAACCTGCTGTCTCTGTCTGATATAATGGTTCGTGGGACTCCATGCAGCCTAACAATCTCCTTGAGATACAACTGAGCTAGCTGCTCCATGGAATAGGATATCTTGATAGCTAAAAAGTGGGCCGATTTAGTTAACCTGTCGACTATTACCCAGATGGCGTCAAAACCATTCGTGGTTCTGGGTAGTCCCACTATGAAATCCATGGAGATATCCTCCCACTTCCATTCTGGAATCTGTATAGGCTGCAGAACTCCTCCTGGTCGCTGATGTTCTGCCTTGACCCTCTGACAGGTGAGGCAGATGCTAACATATCTGGCGATGTCTCGCTTCATCCCGGGCCACCAAAAGCGTTTCTTCAGGTCTTGATACATTTTGGTGGAGCCTGGATGCATCGCGTAGGGAGTCCTGTGAGCCTCATCTAAAATCTGTCTCCGTAGCTCCTCCTGATCTGGAACACAGAGTCTGTCGCCAAAATACAACACCCCGCTATCGGACACTCTGAATTCTCTACTTTCTGATTCTGCTAGCCCTTGCTTGATTTTCTGAATCTCAGGGTCCTGATCCTGAGCTGACTGAATATCACCAAGCAAGGTAGACTCTAAGGTCATAGTAGAGAGCTGTCCCACGATGAGCTCGAGACCGAAATCCACGATCTCCTTCTGTAGGGGCGGTGACATGGCTGTAAGAGATAATAAGGTAGCACTGGATTTCCTGCTAAGTGCATCTGCTACCTTATTGGCTTTCCCTGGATGGTAGAGGATGTCTATATCGTAGTCCTTGACCAGCTCAAGCCATCTGCGCTGTCGCATATTCAGATCCTTCTGAGTGAAGAAGTACTTCAGACTCTGATGATCTGTATACACTCTGCACTGAGCTCCATATAAGTAATGTCTCCAAATTTTGAGAGCGAACACTACTGCTGCAAGCTCAAGGTCATGAGTAGGGTAATTCTTCTCATAATCCTTGAGTTGTCTGGAGGCATAGGCCATCACCTTGCCATTTTGCATCAGTACTGCTCCTAGTCCCAACTTAGAGGCATCACTGTAGATGTCAAAGCTGCTGGTGTCGTCTGGTAGAGCCAAAATGGGAGCACCGGTCCATCTCCTTTAGCTCATTCTCTCACCTCCGTCCACCGAAATTTCTGTTCTTTCCGTAAGAGTTGTCGGGGGAGGCTATCCCGGAGAAATCCTCTACAAACTTCCTGTAATATCCTCGCTAATCCCGAAAGCTCCTGATCTCACCTGGCGTTCTTGGTACTTCGATTACTTTACGCTTCTATCTTGTGGGATCTACCATAATACCATCCTTGGAGATGACGTGACCTAGGAAGGACACTGATCTAGCCAAAATTCACATTTCGTGAACTTGGCGAAAAGTGGTTCTGAAGTGTCTGCAATACTAGTTTCAGTGCTCTGCATGTTCTTCCCGAGTTCTGAGTAGATAAGAATGTCATCGATAAACACAATAACAAACTTATCTAAATACTCCTGAATACTGCTCATGAGATCCATGAAGGTAGTTGGAGCATTGTCACGCCAAAGGGCATGACCACGAACTCGTAGTGTCCAGATCCGGTTCGAATGCCGTCTTGGATATCCCTTCTTTGACCTTTACCCGATGATAACTGATCTGAGATCTACCTTAGAGAACACTCCGCTTTCACCGATCGAACAGTCATCTATTCGGGAAGAGGATACTGCTTGATTGTGACCGGTTCGGTGATCCGTAGTCTATGCACGATCATGCTTCCATCCTTCTTCTTCACGAACAACACAAGGCGCTCCCCATGGTGAGTGACTCGGGCGTATGAAACCCTTGTCAAGAAGCTCCTGTAATTGCTCCTCAAGTTCCTTGATTCTGCTGGAGCCATGCGGTATGGTGCCTTGGAGATAGGATTGGTGCTGGATGAGCTCTATCTCAAATTCAATCTCCCCGTCTGGTGCTAGCTTCAGGGAAGACTGCTGGTAGTCACAAACGACTCGGACCTCTGCTAGTCCTGGTGCCGACTACGTGTGCTAAGAATCCTGTACATCCCGAATCCAATAACTTCTGGGCCTTCATAGCTGAGAGAAACCTCTTGGCCCTTCTCTTTGGTTCCCACGACCGAATTGACAGCTTCAGTTGGAACGTGACTTTCGCTTACTGACTCGATAGAGGCACCGATTTGATCAAAAAGTCCATTCAAGATGAGGTCATAGTCGGTCATTTCTAGCACTATCGATCACAAAAGAGCTCTCTGCTGCTATAATGACCGCGCTCTGAGCCAGTGCGTGGACGCCATGATCTCTCCTGAAGGTAGTGTCGACCACCGAGTATCTCTGAGGGTACCTCTAATTTTCGGAGAACATCCGGCTATATATGAATGGGTTGCCCCAAGATCAAATAACACAGTAGCATACTGAAAAATGCTAATCTGACCTGTGACCACTGTCGAGGCATTGGCTACGTCCTCTCGGTGAGTGCAGATCCTCGCATTCGCTAAAGTGGAGGGGCTTCTAATCTGCCTGGCCGATAAGTGGACCTTCTAGAGCGCCTGCATCTGATGTAACTGTGCATACTGAATCTGCTGTGGCCGAGGAAGACCGGTCTTGTTCGGCACCGCTTGGCCATGTGCCCTTCTTGTCCACATTCAAAGCATCCTCGTGTGCCCTTGCGACAAACCCCGGGTGGAATTTCCCACAAGTAGCACACTTTGGATAACGGGTCGCTTGCTAGATGGTCCTCCTTTGAGTCACTCCACGATTTGCGCTTGCTGGAGTTCCCTTTCCACTTGGAGCCGTGGCCTTCTGCTTCGAGTGTGAGAGCTTCCTTGGCCTTTGACTCGAGGAGACTTGCTTCGCTGTTCATGCTGCGTAATGCTCGTGGTCAAGGCACCGCTCACTAGCTCCTCCGTGGTTTGTGGCCTATGAATGCCACCAGCCACGTTCACTGCATCTCGGGCCTCGGCATCTTGAGCATCAACCGGACTCGTTCCTTCTCCGTGCCGACTAACTCGGACATAGACGAGCCAACTGTTGAATTTCTTCACGGCTTCCTCCACCGAAAGGTTGCCCTGACGAAACTCCGTGAACTCGTCGTAGTGGCGGTTTGTAACCCGCATGTGAAAGAACTCCTCGAAGAATTCCTTCTCAAGTCCCCCATGACATCTGATTCACGGGCTCTTCGTTCGATCCTTTCCCACCACATGCGTGCATCGCAGAATGAGGCACACTTCACCTTCTCGTGTTCGGGCCAGTCCAGTAGCTCCATCGTGTTCGAAGTTCAACAGCTTGAGCATCCCATGGTTCACTAGTGCACGAGAAGTTCTCGCTTGACTCTCCCACTGGATCAGATAGGCTTCCTTCCTTAGCTCAGCTGGGTGCCGGTGCCGGTGCCGGTGTCGTAGGCTGGTGGAACCTCTAAGACCACCGGAGTCGTCAGATTCGGTTCCGGGTGGTATTCTGCTGGTTAGCCTTTAAGGTGGCTATTTCTGTTGCTGTTGAGCCACTAATACTGTAAGGTCCGGAGGAGGCACTGAACTGCCTGCCTCTTGCTGGGGCTCGGTGGCTAGTGCCCTTCTAGCTGGGCGTCCTCGTGCCATTTCTAATGACATAGAGAACATATGTATAACTAATACTATTACAGTTATATAATTTCTGATATCATGTTTAAACTATCATGTACTAACCGACAATAAGCATATAACATGAACTGTAACTATAAGCAAGAAGCATATAACATGAACGGTAACTATAAACAAGAACAATAAAGAGAGTAGAGGTATTCTTACTTGGAAGCTGTAGGTACAATGCTGATGTGTGTGTAGGAAGTATGGAACACTGCTCTGATACCACTCTGTAACGACCCACCTTCTAACTACTAGGCTGTAAGGCGAATCGCTACATTACTGCTAAGCTATACTGTGCGGAAATCTGGTCTAAATTGAAATTTTACTCTACTATGACTAAGACAGCTGATAAGAAAGGTCTAAAGACCTTCTTTTCTGGTGTACACATGCGGAAAAGGGGACTGGACATCCCAACTGAGCTAGGGACTAGGAACTAAACTTCCCAACTAGCTGCCGATCGATCCACGGATCGATCAAATTCGCTGCGATGCTGTGCCCTGCTGGACCGGTCTGCGGACCGATTCGACAGAGGCTGGATCGGTCAGCTGACCGATCCAAGTGTGTCCGGATCGGTCTGCAGACCGATCCAGGCACCTGGAGACTTGGGACTCGCTACGGTGTTGTACTGGATCGGTCGGCTGACCGATCCAGGAGGATACAGTAGCATACTGTATCTGCATGGATCGGTCGGCGGACCGATCCAGTGGCACAATCAGGCTCTGATCGGTCTGGAGACCGATCAGAGTCTGATTTCACCCGGAAAATCAGACTTCAGCACTTTGGCGTGCCAAAACCCCACATAACCTCTAACTAATGCATCAGAAACTATTCTAACAACATGTAATAACATTCTAACATGATTACTGATATTTTAAAACATTCTTTCATAGTTCAATGCGTCCCAAATCTAAATTGCATGAAAGTGAAAGTATCAAAACTAATAAGTTGAAAGTAAAGGCTAACGAGTTCTAATGCATAACTAAAACTTGTTAGATCCCTGAGATCTTTCATTCCAGTTCCACACACACACACCCTCATCTGCATTGACCTCCAGCCTCCACTGCTAATCCACTTTTCTTTTACCTGTATCTGCAGTATAAGAAAAGTAGTATCTGTAAGCTAACGCTTAGTAAGAAGCCATCCACCTCACAAAATCATGCATACGATGCAGTTATGATTTGAAAACATGCTATTCGAAAACATACTGGATAGGCTAGCATGGCATGGCATACAATCATATAAACATGGCATACTGAACTAGTCATGGCATAGCATACAACCAATTATAAAGCTAACATAGAGAACTGAACTGAAATATAATACTGAGCTAAACTAACTAAACTGAAGCTGCAATCAAACTCAACTAGCATAACTGTTTTTTTTTGAGTTTTGAAAACTAATACATAATAAGTGAAAATAATAAACATGCTGTTGGGCCCGACAACTGTACTTGCTGTGCGCGCATCCCTACTAGACCCGGGGTTGCAAGTCCCAAATTTAGCAGGGTTTACTAGGTTGTCTGAACCTAGGGACGACTGTGGGAGTCCAACCCAATGGATATCTAATCCAGTACAGTGCCACTGAAAATAAAATACTAATATCTATAGCTAACTGATATAACATGCTGTTTCTAGGTTATCTGAACCTAGAGCTAGGTTATCTGAACCTAGAGGCGACTGTGGGAGCCTACCCATTGGACCATAGTCCCATATAAGCTGTAGTGAGCAAAGTTACTAATTTAAATGCTACTAATGCATTTAACTGGGCTAATAAACATAACTGAAGGGTAATTAGCTAAACTAACCCCTTTTTCGAACACTTGGTGTGCTTCAACCCCTCTCTGCATCAGGAAAGACACCTCTAGGCACCCAACCGCGTCTATGATCTCCAACTGAAGGAGAATAAACGTGTCCGGCCCATCTAAAGGTGCTAACTAAATTCCTAATCCTCGAGAAGGGTTAAAACACATCCTAGGTGCCGGAAACTACACATATAGCTAATAACTAATGCATATAAACAAACGGAGCTATCATACCGCAGGTGAGGGGTTTCTTACCTCGTACGCTAATTTCCTTACAAATCTACCCGCTAGAAATTTCGGTGAAGACGATTTCTCGACGATTCCCTCGCGTCCACGCGCTCTACTCGTGGAGGAATCTTCCTTGTGTTGAAATCGTTGCCGGATGGTGAACTTGGGACCTTTGGAGAAGATCCCTAGGCTCTTCTTGAATTGGCGCCGAGAGAATGAGGAAGAGAGGAGAGGGGCGGCGTGGATGGGTGTCGGGGAGAAGGATTGCCGAACCACAAATCTAAAAATAACCGAAACCAACCTAATTCTCCTATTTATATTAAGTGGTTCAATTGAACCAACTCTAATATAAATAAAATCGGTTCTCTTTTCTCTCAATATGGCCCGGCTGGTTCACCGGTTTCTAAAGCTAACTAATGGTTTAGCGGACCCGAGAGGTCCCGGGTTCGATTCCCGCTTAGACCGTTTTGCTTAATTAATTATTTTTGCTACTTACGCTACTCGGAAAATTCCGGAAAAATATCTAAAAATTCCAGAAAAATCATAGAAAATTCTAAAATAAATTTGGGAATTTTTCGGGCTTTACACCGACGAACCACCCCCGACGAGCTGAATCAACCCTAAACCCAAGAAAATGCAGAAAATCTGGAAATCTGCCTCTGGATCTGATGGAAGGCTGTGGAACGCGGATGAACGTCGAGTGAAGCTCAGGAACACCGGAAGACCACCTCCGAATGTTGCTGATGGGAATCGGAGCTTGGATTTGGAGGACCACCGCCAAATCGAGCTGGAAAAGGAAGATGTCGCGAGCCAAATTCCACCGGAGAGAACACTCTCCGATGGCTCCAGATGATCGGGATATCGCCGCCGAGAAGCTCACCACCAAGATAGAAGCTCGGGAGATTGATTGGAGAAGAGAAAGGAGCCGAAATCCGGAGAAAACCGCGCCGGGATGAAGATATTGTGCGTGGAGGAATCGACGAAGAGGAATTCTACTGTAGCTTCTCAGATTTAAATCAGATCTGGATCTGAACGGACGGCTGAGATGATTCCAGGCTAAATCAATGGTGAAAAGTCATCCAAAATCTGATCCGAAGGTGCTGATGTTGATCTAAGGTCTTGATCTACTCTCCTTTAGGTCGGATAGTCAAGATCATCACTGGATGGCCCAGATCTGCCTAGTCTTCAATAAACGGCCCAGATTAATCCGGCTGGATCAATGGCTGGATGAACTCAGATCTAGATCAAAACTTCTGGATCTTCATCAATGGCTTAGATCTGCTCCCCATTAGGTTGGATCGGCCAGATCTTCAACGGATGGTCCAGATCTCTCCTATTCTTGATAAACGGCCCATAATGCTTCAAAGCTTGATCTTCTCGTTTGAACTCCGATTCGAGCCCAATTTCGGTCCAAATAGATCCAAATCCAAGATCCTTTGATGCCTACAAAATAAGAATCAAATATTAGCATCAAATAATATAAAAATAAAGAAATTTGTAATTAAGTCCAAAAATACACACAATGCGTAAAATGTGATGTAACCATGATTTTAACCTATGAAATCAAATCAAACCATGCATATATGAATCAAAATAATGCAGTAAAATCATGGTTATCAAATCCCCCACACTTAGTCTTGAACGTCCCGTGCAAGTAAAGAAAACTCAAAATCATCTCCATAGAAAATTCTCTAGCAATATCTAGAAGATAGTAAAAAGAATTTAACTAAGGTCATCTTAAAGATCACAAACAATCATGAATACAATCCAACCAATAATCAGTAGGTATGGTAGTTTCAATCCAATTGACAAATTAAGCAAGTTACAAGCTCACAAGATATTCACCTATTCTAACCCTCACACTAAAAAATGCATATTAGTAGAGCTCTCTCAATGCAACTCACAACATTTCACTACCATAAGCTTGCTTATTTTCTAGTTCTCCACCACTATAGAACATAGCATACATGAATCAAAAGGATTTATCAACAAGAATTTAAAATGAAAGTAAGAATAACAATGAAAGTGAATGAAATAGGCAAAAGAAAAGGCTTAAATGAAGAAAATGAGAAGATGAGAGTATTGGAGGAATATACTTGATGAGTTGACCATTTTGATGTAAAAAGAGATGAATACCATTTGTTTTTAACAATTCAAAAGACCAAGCTAATCTCCCCTTCAATTTGATAGCAAACCAAAAATCTTGATACTCTTCCTTCACCTTTGATACTCTTTTGATGTGCCACATTTTTTTTTCTTTCCTTCACTGTGTTTATTGAATTTCCACTTCAATTCTATCACTTCAAAGCTAAAACCATCTCACAATAATTAATCAACAAGAATCCCCTCCCCCACACTTAAAATTTTTACCGTCTCGGGCAATGAAACAAATCTCAGAATCAAACAAAACAATCAAGGAAGCAAGGTTCTGCTGTATACTGCTGCTACAGATACCAACATCAAGAATTGTGAGTCCAAGAAGATTAAAATTTCAGCTCCAAGAAGTACCAATTCAAACTCCATGTACTTGCAACAAGCAGAATAAAACCTGTTGTTCTCTTGTAGTATAGTCTCCTTTGAACATATCAGATGATATCAATGTTTCCAAGTTCAGTAATTCAGTTGAAGAAGTTTAGAAAAGCGCAGCTAGCCAATTCCAACATTTCTAGTAATTGCTGTGAAGAAGTTAGTCTCACCAACAGATTGCAATTGTAGCAATTTCAGAATTTTAAAGAAAACTTGATACAAAACTCCCACTTGGTACTTAAATTCATGAATCTGAAATTTCAAACACTTAACTGATAGAAAATTAGTACAGGTTCTGAATTCATTTGCACTGAACTACACTTCTCTGATGTAACGACCACCCTTCTTACTACTACTACTCTCTAAGGATGACCGTTACTTAACTACTAACTCTACTTAACCGGTGTGATTAAAAACCACATGGAAACCCTATCGAAAAATTTTGGCAGAGTCTCCCCTGTACCGGTGACCATATTCAACAATACATGCAGTATATATACTCAGCCACAAGCGGCTGGAACACATAACAATCAACCACGCAGTATAATAATTCTAACTCAGCAACAATAAAGGAAAACTAATCCATAACCACAACTGAATAGCAAACACAGTATCAAGTGTCCTTATAAACAGTTATCAAATTTCCTTAACACATAAAGACTTAATTAACTCAAAGAAAAAATCATAATTTATTTTATTCGCAAGGATCCCTAGGACTTCCATAGTGCAGACATCACACACCCCTCTTGCATCTCCTTGTCGCCTTCCTTCATATTAGCTTTCCTTTTTCTTTATCTGCAGTAGGAGAAGTCTATAAGCATAAAGCTTAGTGAGCGCTATCTAACTCACAAAAACTCGATATGCATGTATACAAATAAAAACATGCTAAAACTGAATGCTAATATGTAAAGCTACTCATGCTCATAAATAGCAAAGAAATCAATTAACATAAAAGATAACATGTATAACTACTCATGCTCATAAACTAATAAAGAAAGCAAACTAACTGGAATGCTAACATATAAAGCAAAACATGCTCATCAAATAGCAAATAAATAACATGTAAGAAACTAAACATGTAAAAGTTGCTAGCATAAAAGAAAGCTAAACTTGCTGATCTTTAAAACAAAGTGAAACTTACTTCTTTTACTCTAAACTTATTCTTTTATTTCACTTGTTTAAAATTTATACTCTAATACTTGAAAATAATAATCAACCTCTCTTGGGCCCAGGCGTAGTACCATCTTGTGCGCGTTCCCTAATAGGTTGGGTAGCGAGCCACCAATCCTAAAAGAGCAGACCTTGGTCTACCAGGGCCAAGACCTTGGAATTGGACACCTGGATTTGTTTAACGACAACCTTGGAAGTCGGGTACTAGCCTCTTCTTAAAAAGTAAAATACTTATTACCTTAACTTACTTCTTCTTTAAATGCCTTGGCATATTAATAAGCACCTTGTGTGCTAAAATCCCTAAAGTCTTGACTTTGGGATCTACTTAAGGCCTTGGCCTTTTTCTTTCTTTTCTTTACTCATACTTCTCATACTTCTTGATTAAAGCTTATTAAAATCCTGTAGATATATCTATCAAGTGTAGAATTACAACCAACCAAGCATGCTATATAAAAATAACATAAGGGAAACATATCTGAACTCTCTAAGCATGTTATAAAACAAAGCAAAGGAAAGCAAATCTGAACTTACTAATCATGCTATAAAATAGAGCAAAAGAAAGCAACTTTGAACTTACTAATCATACTTTAAAATAGTACAAAAGAAAGCAACTTTAAGCTTCCTAAACATGCTGTAAAATAGGGCAAAAGAATGCAACTTAAAACTAGAAAATCTGTTCATGTACATCTATTGCTACACAAACAGAAATGCAAATAAAGAAAGGTTGTTCTAGGCCCTAAATGAAATTGTTCTTGCTTGCGAATATGCGATTAAAGAGAAACTGTTCTAAGCTCTAAACAAAGCTGTTCATGCTTGCAGAAATGCAAATAAAACTAGTATGCTAAGACTGAGATGCTAATTAAGGTAACAAAGAAGTCTAAGATTGATATGCTTGATTTCAAAGCTGTTCTTTTATCGCAGCAAGGAGAAAATCCAACAAGAGCTATAAATCTACAGCATTTCATGCTCTAACAATTCAATAAAAGGTCTATAGCTAATATGGATCCAAAACATGCTTGTTCTTCTTGTTATGTTCCCCGACACAAACCAACCAGAAAGTACTGCTGTAACTAAAATCTTTGCAAACATGTTCACAACATAAAGCAATAGAATTCTTCAAGTTTACTTCAAAACAACCCGGAACCATAGTCCATTTCCCTGTTTAGTGCCACGGTAGGAACCAATAAGAGTAAAACACCCCACTTACTTAATCCATAAATTAGCATGCTTAATATGTATGCTACAGAAATGAAAGGGAAACCCTAGCTTATAATTCTGTTCAACAGCAACCCAATCTTACTCTAAAGGAAAACCCTAGCATAGAAATCCGAAACCTATTGCCCTAACTTGGCAAATTCGGCCCAGCACCCTTAGGACAGCAAATTAGCACAGCAAAATCAGAACAATGAACGAAAATCCCGGAGCTATCCTACTGCAGGTGAGTAGCAACTCACATCGCTGTTCTTGGACTTACAACCGGAGAGGAGCAAATTCTAGGGTTTTGGGTGAAGCTTGAGGATCTCGGCGGCTCCCTTGAGTTCCCGAGCTCCCTTCGTCGCGGTGACCACACACGGGTGAAGACCGGCCGGAAGAAGTCTTCGTCGGTGCCGGAGAAAAGACCTAACGCCGTCACCCCTTTTCCGCCCGAGAAGAATCGCTCGAAGCACAGCGCCGTCGCGGAGGAGAAGGGAAAGAACAGATAGGGTTTCGGGGAAAATTTCGATCCTTTAAAAAAAAAAATGATTCCCATTATAACTACACTATAAATACCTATCTCTACATATCTGGTTAACAAAACGAGCTTAGCTCGATTGGTCGGGCCGGTTGTGCTTGGGTCCGAGGAGCTGGGTTCGAAACCTAGCTTCTACAATTTTTTTTTTAACTTTCTCCTCTCGGTAAAAATACCAAACGAACTCCAAAAATTGCATAAAAATACTCTAAAAATTCCTAAAAATCTCTAGAATATTTTAAAAGCATTTCCAAATATTTTTATGGACATTTGGAACTCGAAATAGGGGAAATTGGGTCGTTACATCTGAAATCAGAATACAACTCCACTAGCAGCTGCACACTTCCCTCTTTAAACTTTATATCTTCTTACACTTAGCTGGTAGCCAGAATTAACCTCTTCTCTTGCAATGGTACGAAATTTTAGCTCAATTTTAAGCTCTCTCCTGCTGCAAACAGTCCAAACTCAAGTTGCAGATTTGTTTCAGGTTCAGTTTTCAGCTTGTTTCCTTAACCAGATTTCCAGATTTTTTAACTCAGTGAAAGCTTGGAAGGAATGGCACACCATTTGTCATTGAGCATACAATATATTTTCTTGAATTTCTCAATGATTTGAGAGTATAAAGAGAAAGTTGGCACAAAAGTGGCACAAACCAGTATACACAATTTCCAGCTTCAATACATATTATTCTTCTAGCTTCTTCATTCTTCCAAGCTTCTAAATATATAATCTCAAATGACATTGCAGATTAGACATTTAACTTGGATTAGTCACTATCTAGGAAGTTCACAAGAGAAGGTGACATAAAATAGGATTGGTAGTGCATAACCTGAAATCTGAAATTCATTTCTGCATCCAGATTTTGTTACTGATCAAAGAATCAGTGACAATATTTCTTATTAGAAACAATATTGGCAGTTGGCACAAGAAATCCAATCCACTACAGAAACAAAAGCTCAGATTTCCTGGAATTGGAGCTAGTATCTATGAATTGTTGCTTTAATCTGCAACTTCAAAACAAAGCTCGTTGACTCCAACAGCTGTCATTTTCTATAACAAGTTCCTATCTAGAATTCCACAGCCAGCATCCAATTCCTTCTCATTACTTATAGCTATCAGATTAAATTTTTAGAGAATCATTTGACACTCAAAAATCCACAACCCTTCGGAATTCCAGTTCCAGAAACTCAAAACTGATATTGTAGAAGAATTGACTTGGTAACAACATTTAAAGTAACTTCACATGAGTATCAGCTACACAAGGGAGCATGTGCCTTTTCCCAATAGATTTCCAATATCCTTTTATGAGAAAGAAACAAATTTTAACCTCACAAAATCAGATTCTCTTCATTCCAGAAATAAAACTAATTCCATTCTTCATTTCAAATTTCATTCCTGCAGTTTTTGGTTATACTGCACTCTTCCTGTTCCTTCACTCTCGAAATCTTTACCACTGCGATCCACTTAAGCACCAGACTTAAATTCACAGTTTGAATTAAGAGGGATGTGAAGTATCAAGTAAGAATGTGTAGTTTCAGATGTCTTCAATCGGATTCACATCCAAAGAATTCAGAAATAGCACAAGTTCAGAAATCCAATCCATTCCTGCATATCTCCAATTCAGACATCCAACACTGGTTACCTAAACCTCTCGAGAGTTGCATGAACTTCACATAAGTAGGGAACTGGAACAAGGTTTATGGAATTTTAACAGCAACCCCCTTCACTCCCTTCCTCTTCATGTTTCTGTGGTGTTTTGCATTGACAAGATCCTCACAATTACAGCACGTCACTGCTATACTTCAGCTTCCATATTTAGCTACTCAAGGCTAATGAAGCATCCATCTGCAGAATTGTACAGCTTCGGAAATTCTGCAGCTTCCATTCTGTTGCTCTGAATTCTGCAGAGGTTGCTATTTCCTTTTCTTTCTCTGTTTCTGTGCTTCCTGTGATTCTTCTCTTATTAACTGAACACTTGACATATCCTTCAAAACTTCAACAAAATATTTAAAGATCCCTCTGATGTTATACGCTGATACAAAGGTTTAAAATTTCACATCATTCCTACTGCTGTACTTCAGTTTAAGATCTCAGCTCTTTTCTGAAAATTCCAGCTTAGAAAATTCCTGTGCAGTAACTATATCAGCTGCTATCAGCAAGTCTTAGTGTAACCTTTCATTAAGTCTTGCAAATTCAAGAGATAGCATCTGGCTTTCATTAAGTTCTTGCACTGCAGTGCAGCTTGAAAAATTCCAGGTTCTTGAATCATGAAACAGGTTATCAAAGATTGCAAACTTAGTCTCATAAATATTGCATCCAGCAGATTCAACTTCTGGAATTCCTGTGCTCACTGCTTCAAAATCAGAAATACAGAATGCATCAATTCAGAAACAAAAACATCATAAAAAGTTTAGCACTAAACATGAACTTATTGATACATTAGTTCATTTCTGCAAATATTGCACAAATTTCGAATTTGGATTCTGGATTCTATAATCTGCAATTAAACATTCCAGTATCAGGGTTTCACAGCTGGATTGGTGTAGAGATAAAAACTTAACAATTCTGCCGAAGTACAGAGAAGTTCTGGAATTTTCAAAATCTACTCAAGCTTCAACCAATCAAATGTGCAGCTACACATTTTAGAAGATAATATCACTGAATTCACAAAAATCCTGCTCTTATAATTCACACATCAACTAACAATTCCTGCTTCTAATTATTCTGTGAGATTGCAATTACAGTATTCTGTCCATTTCTGACTTCCTTGTTACTGATCAGAATATGCTGTTCTGCAAGTCATACAAAAATTGAGCTTCAATTGAAATTTCAATGTCAAAGATTGCCATTCATTCAGCTTCAATTTCTGAAACCCTGATTCAACATTTTCCCAGTCCCAATAAATGGAACTTAAGTAGCAACTCAGAAGAAAGGTGAATTCTGCCCTTAAACTTAAACTCTTCCATACTGATAACTCTTTGCACTTCTACAACTCACTGTTTCTTCCTTCATTTCAGATTGAATTTCTGAATTCATCCTTCATTATTTTGCAGATGCCATGGAAGGTAGAATACCATTTGTTTCCAGCTTCTTCTTGAATTCCAACTAAGCTTCCTTCACTTTGAATATAGCATTCTGAATTTGATACAAACTGGTACAAACTTTTCAGCCCTGCACTTTAAGAAGAGGCTAGTACCTGACTTTCAAGGTTGTCGTTAAACAAATTCAGGTGTCCAATTCCAAGGTCTTGGCCCTGGTAGACCAAGGTCTGCTCTTTTAGGATTGGTGGCTCGCTACCCCAACCTATTAGGGAACGCGCACAAGATGGTACTACGCCTGGGCCCAAGAGAAGTTGATTATTATTTTCAAGTATTAGAGTATAAATTTTAAACAAGTGAAATAAAAGAATAAGTTTAGAGTAAAAGAAGTAAGTTTCACTTTGTTTTAAAGATCAGCAAGTTTAGCTTTCTTTTATGCTAGCAACTTTTACATGTTTAGTTTCTTACATGTTATTTATTTGCTAGTTGATGAGCATGTTTTGCTTTATATGTTAGCATTCCAGTTAGTTTGCTTTCTTTATTAGTTTATGAGCATGAGTAGTTATACATGTTATCTTTTCTGTTAGTTGATTTCTTTGCTATTTATGAGCATAAGTAGCTTTACATATTAGCATTCAGTTTTAGCATGTTTTTATTTGTATACATGCATATCGAGTTTTTGTGAGTTAGATAGCGCTCACTAAGCTTTATGCTTATAGACTGCACTTTCTCCTACTGCAGATAAAGAAAAAGGAAAGCTAATATGAAGGAAGGCGACAAGGAGATGCAAGAGGGGTGTGTGATGTCTGCACTATGGAAGTCCTAGGGATCCTTGCGAATAAAATAAATTATGATTTGTTCTTTGAGTTAATTAAGTCTTTATGTGTTAAGGAAATTTGATAACTGTTTATAAGGGCACTTGACACTGTGTTTGCTATTCAGTTGTGGTTATGGATTAGTTTTCCTTTATTATTGTTGAGTTAGAATTATTATACTGCGTGGTTGATTGTTATGTGTTCCAGCCGCTTGTGGCTGAGTATATATACTGCATGTATTGTTGAATATGGTCACCGGTACAGGGGAGACTCTGCCGAAATTTTTCGGTAGGGTTTCCATGTGGTTTTTAATCACACGGTTAAGTAGAGTTAGTAGTTAAGTAACGGTCATCCTTAGAGAGTAGTAGTAGTAAGAAGGGTGGTCGTTACATCAGAGAAGTGTAGTTCAGTGCAAATGAATTCAGAACCTGTACTAATTTTCTATCAGTTAAGTGTTTGAAATTTCAGATTCATGAATTTAAGTACCAAGTGGGAGTTTTGTATCAAGTTTTCTTTAAAATTCTGAAATTGCTACAATTGCAATCTGCTGGTGAGACTAACTTCTTCACAGCAATTACTAGAAATGTTGGAATTGGCTAGCTGCGCTTTTCTAAACTTCTTCAACTGAATTACTGAACTTGGAAACATTGATATCATCTGATGTGTTCAAAGGAGACTATACTACAAGAGAACAGCAGGTTTTATTCTGCTTGTTGCAAGTACATGGAGTTTGAATTGGTACTTCTTGGAGCTGAAGTTTTAATCTTCTTGGACTCACAATTTGTAACGACCCGCCTTCTAACTACTAGGCTGTAAGGCGAATCGCTACAGTTGTACTGTACTGACTGTGCGGAAAACTGATCTAATTTAAATTTTTCTACTAATTGATGACTATTCTTGGTTCTACATGTGCTAAAGGATGCAATCTGAGGAACACAAAGCGTATCCTACATCCCCCATGGACTAGAAGTTGATCTACTGAGTTTCTTGGTCGAAACTGAGCTTCCCAATCGATCCAAACTGAACTGGATCGATTGCTTTCCCGTTGGATCGATCCACGGACCGATCCAGGCTGCTACTGGCACGGATGAACACCCTGGATCGGTCAGCTGACCGATCCAGAAGCTGCATCGCTTCTGTATGCTGCTGGATCGGTCTCCCGACCGATCCAGGAGTACACTGATCGGTCGGCAGACCGATCCAGGTATGTCTGGATCGGTCGGCTGACCGATCCAGGTATGTCTGGATCGGTCGGCTGACCGATCCAGGAGGATACAGTAGCATACTGTATCTGTCTGGATCGGTCGGCTGACCGATCCAGTGACATTGCCCAGGCTCTGATCGGTCTGGAGACCGATCAGAGTTCTGATTTCGCCTGGGAACTCTGATTTCAGCACTTTGGCGTGCCAAAATACCGCATAACAACTATCCAATGCATGATAAACTATTCTAATAACATGTAGTAACAATTCTAAACTTAAGCTAAAGCAAGGTTCATCAACTCATAACCTTTAACTACTAGAAATGCATAAAAAGCAAAGTATAAGAAAATGTCTTAAGGAAGAACTAGTTTCTAATTTGCTAAACTCTCCAAGG
This sequence comes from Zingiber officinale, assembly GCF_018446385.1. Classification (NCBI taxonomy): domain Eukaryota; kingdom Viridiplantae; phylum Streptophyta; class Magnoliopsida; order Zingiberales; family Zingiberaceae; genus Zingiber; species Zingiber officinale. Next base: position 94,722,399 of record NC_055988.1, on the reverse strand, counting down.
TCTTTTATTCCAGTTCCTGCCACACACACCATCCTTTGCATTGTCCTCCAGCTCCCTCTGCTAGTCCATCTTTCCTTTACCTTTATCTGCAGTATAAGGAAAAATAGTATCTGTAAGCTTAAAGCTTAGTAAGAAACCATCTACCTCACAAAAACATGCAACGATGCAAATATGATTTTAAATCATGCTGTTTAAAACATATGCTGGATATACTGAATAAACTAGCATGGCATGGCATATAAGCATACAATCATGGCATACCTAAACCTGAACATAAAAGCACGTATAACAACTGCACATAAAGTGATCATGCATATTCACAGGGAAAAACTAAACTGGAGCATGATACTGAACTGAAACTGAACTGCGCTAAAACTGATCTTAAACTATAATCACTGGATTAGATTAAGAGTTTGAAAGCTAATATCATAATAAGTGAAAATAGTAATCATGCTGTTTGGGCTTGCTGTGCGTGCATCCCTAACTAGACCCGGGTTTGCAAGTCCCGAATTTAGTAGGGTTAACTAGGTTATCTAAACCTAGGGACGACTGTGGGAGTCCAACCCAATGGATATCTGATCCAGTACAGTGCCACTGAAAATAAAATACTGAATATAGCTAACTGTTTTAACTTGCTGTTTCTAGGTTATCTGAACCTAGAGCTAGGTTATCTGAACCTAGAGGCGACTGTGGGAGCCCACCCATTGGACCGTAGTCCCATAAACTGAACTAAACTAATGCGCTGTTTTAAATGCTCCTAATGCATTTAACTGAGCTATTAAACATAACTGAGGTGGTATTTAGCTATACTAACATTTTACCGAACACTTGGTGTGCTCCAACTCTCTCCTCTAATAGGGAGATCACCTCTAGGCACCCGACAACGTCTAGAATCTCCAACTAAAGGAGACCAACGTGTCCGGCCCGTCTAGAGGTGCTCAACTAGATCCCTAATTCCTCGAGGAAGGTTTAAACACACCCTATGTGCCGAAAAACCTGCCTATAGCTAAAACTAATGCGTAGAAAACCAAACGGAGCTATTATACTGCAGGTGAGGGGTTTCTTACCTCCTATTTGTAATTTCTTACGATTCAAACCGCTGGTTTTCCGATGGAAACGGTCCTCTCGACGATCCACTTGCGTCTTCGCGTTCCTCTCGCAGAGAAGAACCTTTTTCGTGTTGGAGTCGTCGCCGGAAGAAGTTCCCTTGGCCCTTGGGGCTTGGTGTGCCGTGAGAAGGAGGAGAGGGAGAGGCGGCGGTGAGGTTTTGAGAGGAGAAAAGTGGCGTGAGGTGAGGAGGTGCCGAACCAAACTCTTAAAATAAACCAAACCCTCTTTAAGTTTTTAATCTATATTAAGTGGTTTAATGAACCCAACTCTAATATAAATATATTTGGTTCTCCTTTCTTTCAGCACGGCCCTGCTGGGTTCAACCGGTTACTAACATTATCCCGTATACCATAGGTCTCGGGTTCGATTCCTGCCTAAGCTATTTTGCGGTTTTAATTATTTTTGCTACTTCCGATACTCGGAAAATTCCGGAAAAATATCTAAAAATTCCAGAAAAATCATAGAATAATTCTAAAATAGTTTTGAGAATTTTTGGGCGTTACACAATTCTTGATGTTGGTATCTGTAGCAGCAGTATACAGCAGAACCTTGCTTCCTTGATTGTTTTGTTTGATTCTGAGATTTGTTTCATTGCCCGAGACGGTAAAAATTTTAAGTGTGGGGGAGGGGATTCTTGTTGATTAATTATTGTGAGATGGTTTTAGCTTTGAATTGATAGAATTGAAGTGGAAATTTAGTAAACACAGTGAAGGAAAGAAAAAAAAAATGTGGCACATCAAAAGAGTATCAAAGGTGAAGGAAGAGTATCAAGATTTTTGGTTTGCTATCAAATTGAAGGGGAGATTAGCTTGGTCTTTTGAATTGTTAAAAACAAATGGTATTCATCTCTTTTTATATCAAAATGGTCAACTCATCAAGTATATTCCTCCAATACTCTCATCTTCTCATTTTCTTCATTTAAGCCTTTTCTTTTGCCTATTTCATTCACTTTCATTGTTATTCTTACTTCCATTTTAAATTCTTGTTGATAAATCCTTTTGATTCATGTATGCTATGTTCTATAGTGGTGGAGAATTAGAAAATAAGCAAGCTTATGGTAGTGAAATGTTGTGAGTTGCATTGAGAGAGCTCCACTAATATGCATTTTTGAGTGTGAGGGTTAGAATAGGTGAATATCTTGTGAGCTTGCAACTTGCTTAATTTGTCAATTGGATTGAAACTACCATACCTACTGATTATTGGTTGGATTGTATTCATGATTGTTTGTGATCTTTAAGATGACCTTAGTTAAATTCTTTTTACTATCTTCTAGATATTGCTAGAGAATTTTCTATGGAGATGATTTTGAGTTTTCTTTACTTGCATGGGACGTTCAAGACTAAGTGTGGGGGATTTGATAACCATGATTTTACTGCATTATTTTGATTCATATATGCATGGTTTGATTTGATTTCATAGGTTAAAATCATGGTTACATCACATTTTGTGCATTGTGTGTATTTTTGGACTTAATTACAAATTACTTTATTTTTATATTATTTGATGCTAATATTTGATTCTTATTTTGTAGGCATCAAAGGATCTTGGATTTGGATCTATTTGGACCGAAATTGGGCTCGAATCGGAGTTCAAACGAGAAGATCAAGCTTTGAAGCATTATGGGCCGTTTATCAAGAATAGGAGAGATCTGGACCATCCGTTGAAGATCTGGCCGATCCAACCTAATGGGGAGCGGATCTAAGTCATTGATGAAGATCCAGAAGTTTTGATCTAGATCTGAGTTCATCCAGCCATTGATCCAGTCAGATTAATCTGGGCCGTTTATTGAAGACTAGGCAGATCTGGGCCATCCAGTGATGATCTTGACGATCCAACCAAAGGGAGAGTAGATCCAGACCTTAGATCAACATCAGCACCTTCGGATCAGTTTTGGATGACTTTTCACCGTTGATTTAGCCAGAAATCATCTCAGCCGTCCGTTCAAATCCAGATCTGATTTAAATCTGAGAAGCTACAGTAGCATTCTTCGTCGATTCCTCCACGCACAGTAGCTTCGTCCCGGCGCGGTTTTCTCCGGATTTCGGCCCCTTTCTCTTCTCCAATCAATCTCCCGAGCTTCTATCTTGGTGGTGGGCTTCTCGGCGGCGACATCCCGATCATCTGGAGCCATCAGAGAGTGTTCTCTCCGGTGGAATTTGGCTCGCGGCATCTTCCTTTTTCCAGCTCGATTTGGCGGTGGTCCTCTAAATCCAAGCTCCGATTCCCATCAGCAACATTCGGAGGTGGTCTTCCGGTGTTCCTGAGCTTCACTCGACGTTCATCCGCGTTCCACAGCCTTCCATCAGATCCAGAGGCAGATTTCCAGATTTTCTGCATTTTCATGGGTTTAGGGTTGATTCAGCTCGTCGGGGGTGGTCCGTCGGCGTTGTTGAACCTTCCTTGAGCTGATACGCAGCTGAGACGATCCATTGAGGTCCAAAGTTGGGTGGTTTCGACTTTGGCACTCTTGTGTGACGGCTTGAGTGTGAAACTTGTGGAATTGATTGTGAGAATGGATTGCTTTACCATTTTTATTTCATTTTAGTTCTTTTTCTTACTGTTTTATAGCTTAGACAGATTACTTTTATGTTTTGTTATATTTTTATGCAAGTAGTTAGCATTTCTTTCCTTGTTGAAGCTTAGTTTAAGTTTTATTTGTGCTTGGTTAATTGTTTAGTGTTTAAGTGCTAAATTAGGTTTACATCTTGCTTTAGATCATTTTATTTGAGTCTCGTAATTTCATCCTTAGTTTGATGTGTGTTGATGGATTTATCACAACGTAGTGTGACAATGCGTAATGATTTGTTCATTGGCACATAGTTATGTTTCACTCTTGCTTTAGATTAATTTCTTAATTACTGTATTTTTCCTCTGTTAGATTTAGATTTAAAGCTTTTAAACCCCCAACTCCATTTTTATATCGAAACCCCCCCAAAAAATAGGAATAAAAGACATTCCTAAATTACATTCTACCGTTGGTTCCTCGGGATCGATCCTGGGCTCGTTACTACAGCATTATTGTTTAATTAAGGGGTTCAGTGAAAAATACATTTGTACAATTTGATTAGCGGATGTGACAGATTCGCTACATCAAATTTTGAAACAATCCTAAAATTATTAAACATTGCATATTCTCCCCGGCAACGACGCCAAAATTTGACTCGACTAACCAAGTTAGCTTGAGTGACTCGACTAACCAAGTTCAAGTCGGAACTTCGACTCAAGTTGAAAAACTCGAGGAAGAAAATTCCGATTTGAAAGGTCAAGTCGAGCGACTCAAGATAACTTTTGAAAGGTTTGAAATGAGATCCAAGTGTCTAAATATGGTACTTGGATCACAACGAGCCGTGTACAACAAATCGGGGCTTGGATATAAATCGAACAAAACAAACAAATCATACATGTCTCTAATCAGTCAAAATGTTAGAAGTCAAGTCCAAGCATGGGTTCAAACAAAACACTTAACCAAACCAATCAAACCAAACCACTACTTGGTCCTTAAGAGTCAAATCAATTACTTAGATAGACCTTATCTAAGCTATGACTCAGGAGGAGCAACTAGAAAAACAATCCAACCAACTTAATTAAACCAAACTCAATACTTACGATTAGGATTAGTAGAACGGTTAGATAAAAAAGGTTTACCAAACCCTATAACATAGCACCGGAATGGATTGGGATGATAGTACGTCAAGGAAACTCTGTCGAAGGCATGTCTAGGTTGAATATGGAATTCTACCTGGTGCACTAGACTTAGTGGATCTGACCGAAGCTACCCCAGTCAAACATGGGCTAGTTAGACAAAAATTTAGTATTAAGTTTTTTGGGCAGGAACAGTTTGGAAAGTCTTCAGCAAGTGGTCTAATGATATTCAAGTAGGTTATATGCCTCGCCACTGAACTGAAACTTATCCTTAGGACGTCTGCTTGATTAACCCAAAGCTAAGTTTGAATCTAACATGGGTTCAATAACCTCTTTCAAACAAAATTAAATTCTAATTCAAACTAAAATTAATTCTAATTAAATTAATTCAAACAAAATTTAATTCTAATTCAAATTAATTCTAATTAAATTAATTCAAACAAAATTTAATTCTAATTCAAACTAAAATTAATTCTAATTAAATTAATTCAAACAAAATTTAATTCAAACTAAAATTAATTCTAATTAAATTAATTCAAACAAAATTAAATTCTAATTCAAACTAAAATTATTTTAAAAATATTAAAAACCATTTTAAATTTTTTTTAAAATTATTAAAATTATTTTAAAAATATTAAAAAATATTTTAAAACTATTAAAAATTATTTTAAAAATATTAAAAAATTATTTTAAACTTATTAAAAACTATTAAAAATTATTTTAAAAATATTTTAAAAAACTATTATTAAAAATTATTTTAAAATTATTAAAAATTATTTTAAAAATATTAAAAACTATTTTAAAATTATTAAAAAAAACTATTTTAAACTTATTAAAAATTATTTTAAAAATACTAAAAAACTATTTTAAAATTATTTTAAAAATACTAAAAAACTATTTTAAAATTATTTTAAAAATACTAAAAAACTATTTTAAAATTATTTTAAAAATATTAAAAAACTATTTTAAAAATTATTAAAAAAATTATTTTAAACTTATTAAAAACTATTTTAAAATTATTAAAAACTAATTTAACTATATTAAAAAATATTTTAAAATTATTAAAAATTATTTTTATTTAAAAAAAAACTATTTTAAATTTATTTTAAACTTATTAGAAAATTATTAAAAATTATTTTAAACTTAATCAAAACTTTTAAAATTACTTTATATTTAAAGCTTATTCACTTTACTTGATTCGAACAATAAATAATACATACTAAATTCATGTAAATCAATTAAAGTTCAAAACTACTTATTTAATCCTTTAACCACACTTTGGTCTCATCCTACATTTTGTAGGATTCCAAAGTTCTGGATAAATGGATTTTGGATAGCGGGTGTTCCAGACACATGACTGAGGATCAACACAAATTTACCAACATTGAATTCAAAAATTTAGGGTTCCGTTGCCTTTGGAAACAATGGTAAATTAAAGGTAATCGGTACAGGTGAAATTCAATTACAGTCAAACATTTCAATTAAAAAGGTTTTACTTGTTGAACATTTTAATTATAATTTACTTAGCATAAGTCAACTTTGTGATTCAGGTTTTAAGGTTCAATTTTTGTCTTCTAAATGCTTAATAAGTTATAATGACTCAACTAATGTTTTACTGAGAGGTTTTAGAGACAAAAATAAATACTCCATTCATCTACCTAAAATAATATCTAAATGTCTTCTAGCAAATAATGATGAAACTTGGTTATGGCATAGGAGATTAGCTCATACTCACCTTAGAAATTTATTAAAATTAAGCAAAAATGGTTTAGTTAAAGGTTTGCCAAAATTAGGAAATCCTTTAAATAAATTTTGTAATTCCTGTCAACAAGGTAAACAAATTAAATCAACTCATAAACTTACAAATCAAAATAGAACAAATAAAATACTTGAACTAATACATTTGGATTTATTTGATTCTCATGGAATAAAATCTTTTAAAGGAAATCTATATTGTTTAGTAATCATTGATGACTACTCTAGATATACTTGGGTAAAGTTTTTATCTAACAAAAATGAAACCTTTGAAACATTCAAGCATTTTTGTAAACAAGTAGAAAATGCTAGAGATATTAAAATAAAAAGGATAAGAAGTGATAATGGAGGAGAATTCAGAAATCATAATTTTAATAATTTTTTTTTAGAAAATGGTTATCACCATGAGTTTTCATGCCTTAAAACACCACAACAAAATGACTTAGTAGAACGTAAGAATAGAACCTTACAAGAAGCTGCCCGAACCATGTTAAATGAATACAATACACCAAAATACTTTTGGGCTGAAGCTGTTAACACAGCTTGTTATGTTCAAAATCGGATCATAATTAATAAAGATAAAAATAAAACATCCTATGAAATTTATTTCAACAAAATTCCTAATATAAAATATTTTAAAGTTTTTGGTTGTAATGTTCATATTTTAAATCTTAAAGATCACTTAGGCAAATTCACTTCAAAAACTAACTTGGGAATTTTTCTAAGGTATTCATCTACAAGTAGGGCATATAGGGTTTATAACAAATCTACTTTGAAAATTGAGGAAACAACAAATGTAACATTTAATGAAATTGATACTGATTCTACTACTCAACCTCATTCAAATGGTAATCAAGTAGATGATGAAGAATTACCTAACCTTAAAGAATCTGAAAATTCAAAATTATTAAAATCTAACCCTCACCATCCAGTCAATCAAATCATAGGAAATCCTGAATTAAGAGTTCAAACAAGATTTGCTTTTAGAAATCTAAGTCAAATAGCATTGATATCTAAAATTGAACCTAAAAATATAAATGATGCATTAATAGAACCAGACTGGGTAATCGCAATGCAAGAAGAATTAAACCAATTTGAACGAAATCAGGTTTGGGACTTAGTACCTCCACCAATAAATAAAACAGTCATTGATACTAAATGGGTGTTTAGAAACAAATTAGATGATCAAGGTAATATTTTAAGAAATAAAGCTCGTTTAGTAACGAAAGGGTTTAGTCAAGTTGAAGGACTAGATTACGACGAGACTTATGCCCCGGTAGCTAGACTTGAATCAATTAGAATGTTGTTAGCCTATGCTGCATTTAAGGGGTTCAAGTTGTACCAAATGGATGTTAAATCTGCTTTTCTAAATGGCGTTATTAAGGAGGAAGTCTACGTTAGTCAACCACCCGGTTTTCAAGATCTAGAAAATCCAACCTATGTCTTTAAACTTAAAAAAGCTTTATATGGATTAAAGCAAGCACCTAGGGCTTGGTATGAACGTTTATCTAGTTTTCTAAAATCCAAGGGTTTTAAAGAAGGCCAAATTGATCCTACACTTTTTATTAAAACCTTTAACTCAGACATTTTTATAGCCCAGGTTTATGTAGACGATATTGTATTTGGTTCAACTAATTCAAAATTTTTAAAAGAATTTGTCACCTTAATGGAAAATGAATTTGAAATGAGTTTAGTTGGTGAATTAAATTATTTTTTAGGTCTCCAAATTAAACAAACTAAAGATGATAATTATGTACATCAAACTAAATATACAAAAGAACTTCTTAAAAAATTTGGTATGGAAAACTGTAAAGGGCTTAAAACACCAATGACAAGTAATCTAACCCTTGATAATGATGAAAATGGTATCCCTGTTGACTTAAAATATTACAGAAGTATGATAGGAAGTTTACTTTATCTAACTGCAAGCCGACCTGACATTTTATTTGCAGTTAGTATGTGTGCCCGATATCAAACTTGTGCAAAAGAAACCCATCTTTCATTGGTTAAAAGAATTATCAAATATTTAAAAGGCACTATAAATGTGGGAATTTGGTACCCAAGAACCTCACATTTTGACTTAGTCGGATACTCAGATTCGGATTATGTTGGGTGTAAGTTAGATAGAAAGAGTGCAAGTGGAGGTTGTCAGTTGTTAGGATCATCTTTAGTTAGTTGGTTTAGCCGTAAGCAACAATGTGTTGCCTTATCTACCACTGAAGCCGAATACATAGCAATGGGTGAATGTGTAGCTCAATTGTTGTGGATGTCTCATACATTAAAAGATTTTAATCTAGATTATAAAAATGTAAAAGCCTACATTGATAATATTAGTTCTATAAATCTTACTAAAAATCCAGTACATCACTCTAGAACTAAACATATAGAGGTTAAGCATCACTTCATTAGAGATCATGTGTCTAAAGGGAATATTGAACTTAATTATATTGAATCCAAATCTAACTTGGCAGACATTTTTACTAAACCCTTACCTGAAGCAGAATTTAGTAATCTAAGAAGACAATTAGGGTTATGTTTTGTAGAATAGGTTCTTTGTTTTTGAAAATTACTACGTAGTTTATTTTTCAAAATTATTTTTGTAAAAATTCCCATTTCAAATTTTTGTTTCAAATATACTTTGAAACTATTTTTCATTTTATGGAATAGCCTAGGTCTTACCGTAGAATTGCATGATCCTATAGTTCTAGGAGCCAGCATCTTACAAGTACATTAGGATCCCTTGTTTGATAACTTAGAATTGGTGAGATGCTTAGGTCCTAGCCCTAGATTTCATATACTTATGTCAGTGCATCGCTATAAATCTGGGCTTTAAATAACAAACATTGATCAATTTGGGTTGACTAGTAAGTAAAACCTTGCTAGTTATACAATGCTCAAATTGACCAACTTGAGTCAAATTGCTACTATCTTGTGATAGCTGGCCTTGGACAAGGGTAGGACATTTCATCATAAGGACAAATTTTCCTTAGTTTTTCTATATCCATGCTTGGACTTTAGGAATTTGTCAATTTTAGGGGAGCCTCAAAACAAGATTTTTAGGCTTATACTATTTTGATCAAATTTTTTTTTCAAAATATTATTTTTCAGTAATTCATTCTCCTAAAAATTTATTTTATTCATTTTCAAAATAAATAAAACTTCAAATGCTTTAATTTACTTAATATTTCATTTTTTTTAACATATAATTTTAGAATTTTTCAAAATATTTCTTGCCTTAGTATTTTTTCGAAATTCAAAATATAACTTTTTAAAAATGTTGTTAAACTGTTATTTCTTTTCAAAAAAAAATCAAATGTTTTTATTCATTCTTTTTAACATATAATTTTAGAATTTTTCAAAAATTTCTTGACTTAGAATATTTTTCAAAATTCAAAATATAATCTTTTAAAAGGTTGTTAAAATTTTTTTCTCAACATATAATTTTTGAATTTTTTCTTGACTTAGTATATTTTTCATAATGTTTTTCAAAATATAAGTCTATTCTTTGATTAGTCTATTCTAAATTTACTTGGTTTTTGGTTCTGCCCCTATTTTTGATGTGTGTCAAAGGGGGAGGGATAGTGAATTCAGGGGGAGAGTTAGTTAATTCAAAGGGTGAGTTAAAAGTTAAATTGCTTGCTTATTTACTTGTTGCATATTTTTATGCTTGTTTATTTACCTGTTACATATTTTTAAACTTAACTTTGAACCTTGGTTGCCAAACATCAAAAAGAGGGAGATTGTTGGTGCAAACTGCACCAGAATCAAACCTGAGTTTTGATGTTGTCAAAGGTTCAAGTTAAGTCTTGTTATGATCTAACAAGTTGACTGAGTGTGCAGGATGTTTACTCAACCGGGAAAGTCCTAGCTGGAGGTTAGGCAGGAAAGTCTTAGCAGATCGTGGAACCTAGGTGCAAGTCCAAGCAGGTCAAGGGGACCCAGTGCTTGGCGGTATGATCGAGAAGTCTGGAGGACTGAAGATCAAGAGAAAAGTCCTGGGGAGCCGATCAAGGCTGAGTGAAAAGTCCAAACTGGATCTGGAGGATCAAAGTTTGGCAGGTAGGTTGAGGTAAGCAAACTGGAGGAGCGATAGTGAGGTCGGGTTCCCAGAGGGAACAACCTTAGGTCGCTGATCCAACTGAAGAAACCGGGAAGGTTTCCAAGTTGAGATTAAGACAGCTCTACTGTCTATATTACTCATGCATTATATTACTGTGCTAACACTTATTTTGCAGGAATATTGTTTAAACTCTGTTTTGCAGATTCGGCCTGATTGGTCGATCGAACAGGAGGATTGGTCGACCGAACCAGCTTGACTCAGACCAGAGATCAGTTCAGATCAGGCAAAGCAGAGTTCAGTCCGGTCAAAAGCTTGATCGGTCGACCGAACCAGAAGATCGGTCGACCGAACCATAGTGACTCAGCACAGGACAGATCATCAGCACCGATCAGCAGCAAAGGAAATAGAAGCTGATCGGTCGACCGATCCAATCAGCATTTAATCAGCATTAAAGGGTGATCTCGGCAGATTTCAGTGAACAAGGAAAAACCTTATTCGGTCGACCGATAAAAGGGTTCGGTCGATCGAACCATTGAAGGCCAGTTAATGCAGAATTTACGAGCCAGCGTCAGACTCCAGCTGTGGGTGATCGGAGCTGGTTCGGTCGACCGAACAGAGGGATCAGTCGACCGAACCTCAGTGCACCTATAAATTAAGGCTCGAGGTCAGAGGCCAGCAACAATTTTTCTGATCACAAGTTACTGCTTTGCAAGCGACTCATCTTCATCAGTACAGCAAGCTACGTCATTCGAAAGCACCGACCTACGCTAAATCTTCGATTCATTTGTCGGTATATATATTTTGTTTTTCACTTAATTGCAAATAAGATAGTAGGCTTGTTACTATCTTATTCTATTGTACCTGTACGATCTGCTTCTCTCCGAGGACTTCGAAGAGAAGACTTTTAGTGTTTTGCCCATCGGTGCGGTCAAGGACCGCGGGCCTTCGAGTAGGAGTCGAGCTAGGCTCCGAACGAAGTAAACAAACTGTCTCTATTTACTTTCCGCTGTGTACGACTTTGATTTCAAGAAACGATTAGTTTTAAAAGGACGCGATATTCACCCCCCTCTATCGCGTTACTCGATCCTATCACATGATTGTATTATAAAATACAGCAGAAGCTGTATTTAATTTTATTAGGATTTTATTTTTTGATCTAGTTACATGTACATTCCATTTATGGAATATAGGATCGATGGATGTAAATTTTATTTTATGTTTGATCTAGTTCACATGTATATTCCTTCGAGGAATATAGGATCAAAAAATGTAAAATTCTATTTATGTCACGGATCGAATCTTGCAAGGCGTGGAACCTTTTTGAGGACCAGAGACGCAGCGGAACAAGGGGCAAGATGAATGCGACAACTAGACCCGGTGGCTGTAACACCCCAAATTTCATGATTTGGAGTCCTAAAAGACCTTATTAAAATCTAGAAATGCTTTAGAAAAATTCTAGGGATTTTTAGAAATTTTTAGAGTATTTTTATGAAATTTTTGGAGGTCGTTTGGTATTTTTACCAAAAGAAAGAAGTTTTGAAAAAGAAAATGTCCAAGCCGAGGCTTGAACCGGCAACCCCTGACTCGAGCAAAACCCGGCTAACTAACTGGGCTAGCAGTTGTTACTTAATCAAATAAAGGGAGAATTCTATTTAAGTAGTAGAAGTTAATAACAAGAAATAATAGGGAGAAAAATGGTTGCAGCCGGGATTCGAACCCGCGATTCCAACCATGAGCCAAGCCGCGGCTGACCAAGTGCTCCAGCCGTCGGTTCTACTTAGGAAAGGTAGGAAATTTATTTAAAGCAGTTAACAGAATATTAAGGTTATAAGAGGAGAACTTAGGGCTTGATGTTATCCCGTGACCTAATTCCTTCTCCTCTTCTCTCCTCGCATCTCTCTTCTGCGCGCGACGGCCGTGCTCGGGCGGAAGGCAAGGAAGGTTAGGGCTCAACTTCGGCGGCCGGCCAGGGCAAGGTTCTGTGGATTCTTCACACCGCCGAGCTCCTCTCGACGAGGAGAAGTCTGGAGCACGAGGAGCCGTGATTTCGAGTCTTCCGATCAGAGCTCCAAGACCTAGAGGCTCTCCTTGCGTTCGGTTGTGAGTTCAAGAAGCAAGGTAAGTTGCTACTCACCTGCAGTAGGATAGCTCCGAGATTTTCTTTCCTTGCTGCCGTGATTTGAGGATTTGGATTCATGATTTCTTCTTGTTTTTCTGAAGCAGATTAGAAGATTGAGATCTTAGTTCATGTGTTCTTCTATTGTCTATGATTTTGGGATTGTGACCCGAAACAATGATGCTCTCTTGGGTTGGTTGTGTTTTCCAGATAGTCCCTTGAACGGATTTAGTGGTCAACAGTTTGAATTTGAGGTTGTTCTTGCTTTCTTATGATGTTTAGAGGTTTTAGAAAGAATTGGTTAGGTTGTTAAATAAGCATGTTCTGATAGTAAGGAAGCTAGCAATCTTTTGTTTTCTTTCCTTGCCGTGGTACTGATCAGTTAAAGGAGGAAGAGTAGTGGTTCGGTTTGTTGCCATGAAAACCTAATCCAGATTAGTAGGTTTGGGATTTTAACATGGAAGGGTATAGTTGTTTGAGAATGTAGCCTTCTCGGTTCCTTTTTGTTTTCTTATAGTGGCACTGAACAAGAGTTTTGAGCTTTGAGTTATGTATGCAGAATTCCAATCATTGAGTAGAATTTGTAGATCATAGATGCGATTCTTTCTAGAACCGTGTTCTTACTTATTGTAAAAGATTTAGATTCTAAATTCTGGGATGTTGGTGTGGACAAGGATATTAAGGTTTCATGCTACTGTTTAAATACAAGGGATTGGATTTCATAGGAGTACAAATAACAGTATGCACCAATTGTAATTTTCTAGTAGCTCTTTGAGTTTGACTAATAGGAAAAGACTCCTGTCTTTCCTTCCAAATTGACAAACATCACAAACAATTCAGCATGTGTAGATCTAGTGAGTACATGTTGGTATTTAGATTCACAGATAAGTTTTCCAATAGGACAAGTTAGGGATTTAATTAGTTAAGTTTTCTTTTTATTTCTGTTAAGTCTTAGTGCATATTTCTGCTAAGTCTTAGTGCAGATTTTCAATAAGAGTATATTTCATTCAGTGCAGTTATATTCCATTAAGTGCAGATTTAGTTTAGTTCTTTAGCAAATGCAGATTTTAGATAAACTTAGTATGCAGATTTTGTTAAGCTTAGTATGCAGATTTTAGATAATTAAGCTTAATATGCATATTTTAGTTAAGCTTAATATGCAGATTTTAGTTAAGCTTAATATGCAGATTTTTGTTTAAGCATTGCAGTGTTAGAATTTGTTTAAACATTTCAATTTTGTAAGAAGCATTTATTTTAAGAAAAGTATAAGAAAGATAAAGAAAAGAAAAGAAAAGGCCGATGCCTTAAGTAGATCCCAAAGTCAAGACTTTAGGGATTTTTGGCACACAAGGTGCCTATTAAAATCCCAAGGCATTTAAAGAAGAAGTAATTAAGATTATAAGTATTTTACTTTTAAGAAGAGGCTAGTACCCGACTTCCGAGGTTGTCGTTAAACAAATCCAGGTGTCCAATTCCGAGGTCTTGGCCCTGGTAGACCGAGGTCTGCTCTTTTAGGATTGGTGGCTCGCTACCCCAACCTATTAGGGAACGCGTATAAGATGGTACTATGCCTGGGCCCAAGAAGAAGTTGATTATTATTTTGAAGTATTATAAGTATAAGTTTTTGAACAAACAAATAAGTTTCACATAAGTATAAAAGTATAAAAGAATAAGTTTAGAACAAATGAATTAAGTTTCACTTTGTTTTAGAATCAGCAAGTTTAGTTCCCTTTTATGCTAGCATGTTATTTAGATTAGCTTACTGTTCCTTGCTATTAGAAGAGCATGAGTAGCTTTACATGTTTAGCACTTCAGTATGTTTGTTTATTTATTAGTAGATGAGCATGAGTAGTTTTCCCCTTGAGCATTCAATTTTAGTTTTTAGTATATTCACATGCATATCGAGTTTTTGTGAGTTAGATAGCGCTTACTAAGCATTTTGCTTATAGATTGCATTTCCTCTTACTACAGATACAGGAAAGGAAAAGATATAGAAAGGAAGGCGACAAGGAGGTGTTCGAAGGATGTGTGATGCCAGGACTATGGAAGCCTTGGGACTAGGTAAGAAGTTTTAATTTTAGTTTCCGCATTTTAGTTATTTTAAACATTTGAGTTGTATTTTAAGTTCATGTCATTTGAGATTATTCTGTTTAGATTGCATGTAGGATGAGTTCAGTAGATATTTGTGTGTTTGATACTTATTTAACTGCGTGGGTGTTTGATAAATGTTCCAGCCGCCTGTGGCTGTGTATATAGTGTTTGTATATCAGTTTAAGGTCACCGGTACAGGTGAGACTCTGCCGAAATTTTTCGGTAGGGTTTCCATGTGGTTTTTAATCACACCGGTTAAGTAGAGTTAGTAGTTAAGTAACGGTCACTCTTAGGTAGTAATAGTAGTAAGAAGGGTGGTCGTTACAGTGGCAGTGGCCAAAGATGGCAGCAGCTAGGATTGGCGACACACGGAGGATAGTAATAGATAAAAGCCATAATAGTTGAAAATTAGTTTTTTCTATTTATTGCTTTTTATGCTGTGACTGTGTGTGCTTGTTAGTATGCATGTTTAGTAGGCTAGCATAGTCAAAATTTCTCACTTTAAATAGCTAAGTGGGAGAGAGATTTATTTTTAAATAAATTCCACGGTCTCCATTACTGGTTTATAAGTGATGCAACAAGTTTGCGCGTTGGCTCTGAGTGTCTTCCTCCATATCGGATGAGCTTGTTTGCGGATCACTAGATTAAACTTCCATTCTTAGGATGACTATAGGAAGTTAATTAAGAGCGTGTGATCTTCCCCATCGGAAGGGGCACAATCTTATTAATAGACTTAGTGTCAAGTAATGGTACACACTTAGGCACGCCTAATAGTATCCTCCCCATCGGAGTCACTGCTATTATTCGTGTGACCAAAGTAAATCAACTATTAATTTTATTTGTCAAAAAATTAGGTTGACAAGATAATAAAATTAATGGGTAAAACCCTCCTTTTACAAATGTTGAATTTGTTTACGTCCACACTATCGTGGCATACAAAATTCACGGTATTTTGAGGTGTTGGTTAAATTAAAATAGTATTGTTTGAGGAATTAATATTATTCTAAATTTAGAGTTCTGACCAAAAGTTATTTGTGATTCTTAGGATGACTTTCAACCCACTGGCCATCATACTAAAAGAGAACAGACTTACTGGTCCTAACTACATAGATTGGAAAAGGAACCTGGATATTGTTCTTACTGCTGAGGGCTATAAGTTTGTACTGTCAGAGGAATGCCCAGAAACACCTAGCAATGATTCTACCCTAGAGGAGATTCAGTATCATAGTAAATGGGTAAAAGCTGATAAGATGGCGCGGTGTTACATCTTGGCTTCGATGTCAAATGTATTGCAACGTCAGCATCAGGACTTACCAAAAGCCTATGATATAATGAACAATCTCAAGAACTCTTCGGACATCAGAATCGGGCTGCTAGGCAAGAGGCAATGAGAAAACTGATGACAACGACCATGACTGAGGGGACTCCCGTGAGGGATCATATTCTCAAGATGATGGCTTACTTAAACGAAATACAAGTTCTTGGAGGGGAAATTGATGGGGAAACCCAGGTCGATATCATCCTCCAAACGCTGCCCAGAAGTTTTGAGCATTTTCGCCTGAACTATGATATGAATAAAAGGATGTATTCATTGGCGGAACTTCTGACAGAACTTCAGGCAGCCGAAGGGTTGTTTCGTCAACATTCTCAAATTCACTATGCTGAAAATGGTTCTACTTCTAAGCCGAAAGGCAAGAAGAACAAGAAACAAAATAGCTCAGCAAAGAAGGTGAATAAACCTCAAGGTGCAGGACAAAAAGCTGGAATAAAGAAGCCGAAGGGCAAGTGCTTTATTTGCAAGCAGACTAGACATTGGAAGGCGGACTGTCCTCGTAGGAAACAGAACAATAAAGGTATATCTCATACTCTAGTAGTTGAAACATGTTTAGCGGTATTATCTACCAGCACCTGGTGTGTAGATACGGGAGCCACTGATCATGTCTGCAATTCTTTGCAGGGGTTCCAGGAAACCCGACGACTATTTGATAGAGAGATAACCGTCTACATGGGCAATGCTACTAAGGTGGCGGCTGTTGCAGTGGGAGATGTCTACTTATCTTTTAATAGGAATAGAAATTTGGTTTTAAGAAATTGTCTTTATGTACCCAGTTTTAGAAAGAATTTAATTTCAGTTTCTAAACTATTTTTGGATGGATATTTAGTTTCCTTTAGTAACAATGTGGTTATTAAGAGAAATAAAGTGATTATCTGTTCTGGTGCATTAGTTGGCAATTTGTATATTTTAAATCCAATTTCTCCCACAAAGCATAATATGGAAATTAATAACACATCTTCTAACTCTCATAAGAGAAAAGAACCTTCGGAAATGAACCAAGCATATCTTTGGCATCTAAGGCTTGGTCATGTTAACTTAAGTAGGATTCAGAGGCTTATAGCCGATGGACTCTTGGGTTCATTAGAGTTGAAAAATTTTCCAACTTGTGAATCTTGCTTGGAAGGTAAAATGACCAAGAGGCATTTTAAGGCCAAGGGGTATAGAGGCAAAAAAGTATTAGAATTGGTTCATTCTGATTTGTGTGGTCCTATGTCTGTCCAGGCAAGAGGTGATTTTGAATATTTTGTCTCTTTTATAGACGATTATTCAAGATATGGATACATTTACCTAATGCACCGCAAGTCTGAGTTCTTTGATAAGTTCAAAGAGTACAAGGCTAATGTGGAGAAACGTCTAGGTAAAAGTATCAAGACACTACGGTCTGATCGTGGTGGCGAATACCTCTTAGGAGAGTTTAGGAATTACTTATCAGAGGCCGGGATTCAATCCCAATTGTCCGCACCTGGTACACCCCGACAGAATGGTGTGGCAGAACGAAAGAATAGGATTCTTATGGAGATGATTAGATCGATGATGAGTTATTCAGAATTACCAAATTCATTTTGGGGATACACTCAGGAAACGACAGTGTACATTCTGAACTTAGTACCTTCTAAATCAGTTTATTCTACTCCCACAAAATTGTGGAATGGGCGAAAGCCCAGTCTAAGACATTTTTGGATTTAGGGTAGTCCAGCACATGTGCTGAAACCAGATGCTGATGAGTTAGAATCTCGTACAGAAGTTCGCGTGTTTGTGGGGTATCCCAGAGGAACGAAAGGTGATTTATTTTATAGTCCTAAAGACCAGAAGGTCATTGTTAGTACCAATGCCCAGTTTTTAGAAGAAGACTATATAATGGATCACAAGACCAGTAGTAAAATTGTTCTAGAAGAACTTAGAGAGGACACGTTTACTTCAGTACCAATAGTACAAGATGAAGTACCAAAAGAGACTGCAACACGTGTCACACATGATACACAACCACAGACAGTGCCTCGCCGTAGTGGGAGGATTGTAAGGCAGCCTGATAGATTCATGTTTTTGGGAGAGTCTTCGGACTTGATCCTGGGTAAACATGAACCTGATCCCCGAACATATGACAAAGCACTCCAAGATATAGATGCAGCATCTTGGCAAAAGGCAATGAATTCTGAAATAGAGTCTATGTACTCTAATAAGGCCTGGGAGCTTGTAGAACCACCCGATGGTGTAAAAGCCGTTGGATGCAAGTGGATCTACAAAAGGAAAAGAGGGACAGACAGGAAGGTAGAAACCTTCAAAGCTAGGCTTGTTGCGAAAGGGTACACTCAGAAAGAAGGAATCGATTATGAGGAGACCTTTTCACCGGTAGCCATGCTTAAGTCTATTCGGATACTCTTATCCGTTGCTGCTCATATGGATTATGAGATTTGGAAAATGGATGTCAAGACAGCTTTCCTTAATGAAAGTCTTGAAGAGAACATCCATATGAAGCAACCAGAAGGGTTTATTGAAAAAGGCAAAGAGCATCTAGTGTGCAAGCTCAATCGGTCCATTTATGGACTGAAGCAAGCTTCAAGGTCTTGGAACATCCGGTTTAATGAAGTAATCTAGTCATATGGATTTATTCAGTGTCCGGATGAGTCTTGTGTATACAAGAAGTGTAACAGAAACGTGGTGGTATTTCTTGTACTATACGTAGATGATATTTTGTTAATTGGCAACAATGTCAAGGTATTATCGGACGTAAGGGTATGGTTGTCCAAACAATTTGATATGAAGGACCTAGGAGAATGTGCACACATCCTTGGGATCAAAGTTTTAAGAGATCGCAAGAAAAGAATGTTGTGTCTGTCCCGAGCTTCATATATAGATACAATCCTTGCTCGTTTTAGAATGCAGGATTCCAAGAAAGGTTTCTTACCTTTTAGGCATGGAGTAGCTCTATCTAAAGGGATGTCTCCGAAGACATCAAAGGAGATAGAGTGTAACAACCCACCCTTCTTACTCCTACTCTCTAAGGGCGAATGTCACCTAACTACAACTCTCTATCTAGTGTCACTGACGCTATTATTAGAGTCAGTTAGATTTATTACGGTTCAGAGGAATTCCTACCAAAAAATTTCGGCAGAATCTCCCCTGTACCGGTGACCAAATCCATAATACACAAGATATATATACGCAGCCACAGGCGGCTGGAACTCATTTTTCACAACCACGCAGTTATAAAACAACAGTAAAGACAACCAACTATTTCACTCCACAGATAATTAAAATGACTAAATGCATATGCGGAAATAAACTCAACTACAATCTCACAAACTTCGTAATAGTGTTAAAGGAAAGAACTAAAACATAAACTCTAATCAAATAGGTCCTGCAAGTTTGATAATACTCTCTGGATCTCTCCATAGTCGCAGTCATCACACACCTTCATCACCACCACCATCCTGTCGTCTCCCTTCATATCTTAGCTTTTCCTTTATCTGCGGTAGGAGGAAAAAGAAAAGATCTATAAGCGAAAACGCTTAGTAAGTACTAATCTATCTCACAAAACTCGAAATGCATAAATGTAATGCAATAATACTGAAACTGAAATGCTAAAGCCAATCTGCATGTGCTCATGGTATACAGAAAATGAAATCGAATACTAAACATGCTCACTATCTAACAGGATAATAAGAAATGAACACTGTAAGCTTAGAATTAAAGAAACTAACTTTTTATTTATTCTAAGCATAAAACTTATTATATTTTCTTATATCCTTGTAATAGAAATTAATCTTTTAATTTCTACCTTTTACTTTCTTCTTCTTTCTTTCTTTCTTTCTTTCTTTTGGTTTTCTTTTCTTTGGGCCCAGGCTTAGTACCATCTCATGCGCGTTCCCTAATAGGTTGGGGTTGCGAGCCACCAATCCTAAAAGAGCAGACCTCGGTCTACCAGGGCCAAGACCTCGGAAATGGTCACCTGGATTTGTTTAACGACAAGCTCTTGGATGTCGGGTACTAGCCTCTTGCTTGACTTACTTGTTATCTTTCTTATTCTTTTATCTTCCTTATTATCTTTTATTAAAGATTGTGGGAGTCATTTAAATATACTTAACAAGTATGGATGTATAATCAACTAACCATGCTATATAACAGAATAAAACAAGTAACTTAAAGCTTACTGATCATGCTATAAGCTAAACTAAAGAAAGCAATTTAAAGCCTTTGAATCATACGGTGAAAACATGGCAAAGGATGCTATTTTAGTGCTTCTAAACATGCTGTAAAATCAAGTATGGAATGATTCTAATCATGCTATAAATAAAGCAAAAGGAAGCTAACTTTGGGCTTTCTAAGTATGCTGTAATAAAAGCAATATATGTAACTCTACACTTTCTATCATGCTGTAGAAACAGAGCATGGAATGCTACTTTAAGGGCTTCTAAACCTGCTATTAAAACATGACAAAGAATACTACTTTAAGGCCTTTAAACATGCTATACAAAATAAGGTAACATGCTACTTTAAACTTCTTAAACATGCTATAAACGAAGCGTAAAGGAAACTAATTTCTTGGCCTTCTAAGTATGCTGTAAAGACAAGTATAGGATGCTACTTAGAAATTCTCATCATGCTATAATGGAAGCAAAGGAATGCGACTCAGGTTTTATAAGCATGCTGTCCAAAATATTTACTTATCAAACTTAAGTATGTACAACATGACCCTAAAGCAAAGAGGTTCATGAACAACATACGCGCAAGAATAAAATGCATACAATTCTAATTAGCACTAAACCATTCTACTTGCTCAATTAGCATAGATGATACTTGGAGTTCCCTATGCAGGTCACGGCATAAACCCAAACTTCATGTGCAGGTCACGGCAGGTATCAAGGCTTCCTGTGCAGGTCTCGGCAGCACTCGGATGGCACCAAAAATCCACCCACTTCAACCCCGCAAGCTCAAATCATGCTATACTTAGGCTTAAAACCGAAATCTACAAACCCTAATGTTAAAGGATGTTGTTCGGCTATGAACAGGGCGTGGAAAGGAAACAAAACCGAGCTTACAATTCTACACGGCAAGCAAAAATCCGAAAGCAACCATACCAAACGGAGCAACTCCTACAACAGGTGAGAGTAGTACTTACCCTTGATTGCTAGGACTTACAACCGAGAAGAGGAAGGTCTAGGGTTCCAAAGCTTGAAACTTTTGACTTCTTCTTGTGCCCGCACGCTCTCCTTGCCGAGAGAAGTTCGGCTTCGTGAAGAATCCGTGGAGGAGAGAGCTCGCCGGCCGCTGGAATCGCCTAGGTTTGAGCTGCGGTCTTCGCCCGAGGAGAGGAGACGCCGTCGCGAGGGAGGAGAGAAAATGTTTAGGTTTTATTTTTTTAGAAAAATGAAAACCTAACTTTGTTTCTTATATCCGGGTTTTGATCAAAACTATGCTATAAGCCTAATTTCCTCCATATAAGGTTAACAAAATCTTGTAGCTCAGCTGGTTGGGCCGGTTTTGCTTGGGTCAGTCCGACTCGAGGTCGTGGGTTCGAACCTCGCCTTCCACAGTTTTTGTCAAGCTTTCTTTCTTTTTGTAAACATACTAAATGGCCTCCAAAAATTACGTAAAAATACTCTAAAAATTTCTAAAAATCTCTAGAATATTTTAAAAGCATTTCCAAATATCTTTATGGACATTTGAAACTCAGAATAGGGAAAATTGGGTCGTTACATAGAGAACATGAAAGCAGTTCCTTATGCTTCGGCTGTAGGAAGCCTAATGTATGCAATGCTATGTACGAGACCTGATATCTATTTTGCTGTGGGCATGGTTAGCAGATATCAGAGTAACCCTGGACAAGGACATTGGACTGCGGTAAAGCATATATTAAAGTACCTGAGAAGGACTAGAGATTATATGCTAGTTTACCAAGCAGACGATTTGCTCTCTATGGGTTACACGGATTCAGATTTCCAATCAGATAGGGACAACAGTAAGTCTACATCAGGCTATGTGTTTACTTTAGGAGGTGGAGCCATTGCATGGAGGAGTGTTAAGCAGAAATGCGTTTCGGACTCAACCATGGAAGCTGAGTATGTAGCAGCCTCTGAGGCGGCTAAAGAAGCAGTATGACTCAGGAACTTTCTAATGGACTTAGATGTGATTCCTGGTTTACCGAAAATCATCACAATTTATTGTGATAATAGCGATGCAGTTGCAAACTCGAAGGAACCACGAGCCCATAAGGCAAGTAAACATATAGAGCGCAAGTACCACCTGATACGAGACATCGTCAAGCGAGGAGAAGTTGTCGTCGCCAAGATAGCGTCAGCAGATAACCTGGTAGATCCTTTCACTAAGGCCCTTTCGGCGAAAGCTTTTGATCAGCATGTGGAGGGGATGGGAATCAGATGTATGGCAACAGATATGGTAGCTTAGACTTTTAGTATAAGTGGGAGATTGTTGGAGTGTATACTTAAAAGTTTAGCTTTTGTACACATTTATTTTGAAATAAAGAATCACATTGGTCAAATGTTTACATTTATTTGTTAAATGTAATTGTTCAATTAATTTATATAGTAGATAACATGGAATGTGGAGTCACACTTAGAAGATCATGTTGTCGGTTCTCTATAAATTATAAATAGTTACTCACGACTAAGATGGAAAGGAACAAACCATCAGAATAGACGTAGTGTAATTAAGTATTAGTTTATCTTGACTAATAAATTACACTGATACACTTTAAGTGTATTGAGTAGGATCATTTAGGTAAGTTCTTTTTGTACTGACTTAGTAAAAGAACTAGACCTTAGTTATTATGGAAGTGTGTGCTCTTAATCCTAATATAATAACAAGTATGTATATTTAATATTTATTTCTTTGACTTATCAAAGTGTGAGGTTTAGCTCGATAAATCAATATGTCCGATAAGTTGGGAAATGATATTACTTATAGTATGTGTTGTTGATTATAGAAGGAATCTGTGTCCTAGCTATCTAGGTTGAGAATGTCCCAAAGAGGAGCTCATAAGGATTGCCCTGTTAAACCCTGCAGGTGGACCTAGTCCAACATGACAATAAAGTTGAGTGGTACTACTCTTGGAGCTAGATATTAATTAAATGAGTTGTCAGTAACTCACTTAATTAGTGGTCATTCGTAATCTTAAACACAGGGAGACTAACACACTCATGATAAGAAGGAGCCCATAATGTAATTTGGGATTGGTGCGGTAGTGTAGTAATAACTCTCTAGTGGAATGAGTTATTATCGATGAACTTGAGTTGTGTGTTCGGGGCGAGCACGGGATACTCAAGCTCATCGGAAGGCCAAAACCAATTTCTCCTCTAGGTCCCTGTTGTAGCCTCAATAAAGCCTCAAGTCCATCCAAAGAAAAGCCTATCTTGGTGTCCAAGAAGGGGCCGGTTCATTGCTTGGTGACCAAGCAATGGCCGACGACATATTCTCTAGAAATGGCCGGCCCTTGCCTTGGGCAAGGGGGCCGGCCACAATATTTAAATTAGGTAGGTTGTTTTTGAATTTTTAAATTTTTTTAGGTATTTATAATTTGTAAAAAGAGAGATTTTAAAAATTTATAAAATTTTCCTAATTTAAATTAGGCCACAAGGTTTTAAAAAAGAGTTGTAAAATTTATAAAACTTTCTTTTAAAAAGAAATATTATTAGAGATGTTTTAAATTTTAAAACTTGGTTTTAAATTTTAAAACTTTCCTTTTAATATCCACATTAGAAAAAGAGAGAGAGTTTGTAAAATTTTATTAGAAGTTTCCTTCTTTTAAAATTTTATAAAAAAATTTTCTTTCTTTTCCTTTTAATAAGTGGTCGGCCACCTTGCTTGGTGCCCAAGCAAGGGGCCGGTCAAATAATTAAACATCAACAAATAGTTGTTTAATTAATAAATCAATCTAGGATTGATTAATTAAAAGGAAAGAAAAATAAAAAGAAAAGGAAATAGGAATGAGTCTAATTTTTATAAAACTCTTTCCATAATTTTTCATTGGGAAACTAATATAAAAAGGAGGGAAGGGGAGGCCTTGAAATACATAACAATTGATATTGTGTTGTTGGAGATCATCAAGTGGCCTGCCCCTCTCCCTCTCTTCCCTTTGCTTTCTTTTGCTCCTTTGTGGTGGTGGTGGCCGAATTCTAGAGAAGGAGGAGAAGCTTTCCGGGTGGTGTTCATCTTGGAGGATCGTCGCCCACACGACGTCTAAGAGGAGGTGAGGGATACGGCAGAAGATCTCGAGGTTTTTAGCATACAAGGAAGAGGTATAACTAGTATTTAATTTCCTCATCATACTAGTTAATTTTTCTTTGTATAAATACCAAATACAAGAGGC
Organism: Zingiber officinale; assembly: GCF_018446385.1. Lineage (NCBI taxonomy): Eukaryota > Viridiplantae > Streptophyta > Magnoliopsida > Zingiberales > Zingiberaceae > Zingiber > Zingiber officinale. The sequence goes on along the minus strand of NC_055988.1, from coordinate 94,697,963 downwards.
ATTCGATTCTTGTTTTTCGAATTTAATTTCGATGTTGTGTTCTTTTCTTTTTTCCTTGTGATTTGATTGTTCCTTTTGGTTAACCTAGAGTTATATAAGGAAATTAAATATTAACTTTCCTTAAAAGGCTTTGTCTAGTTGGTGGTGGTTGCTCCCATATCCAAGAAGGCCAAGTGCCTCGCCATGCAGTACTGGAAGCCAATTTTGGAAACTAATATTTAATTGAATTTATAACCTTGGTGATTTGGATCAAACGTGTTAAGTTCCGCAGGAGATCCAAATCTAAACCTAAAAGAACATATAAGTTAAACTTGGAATTAAACGTGTTAAGTTCCGCAGGAGATACAAATTTAACTTAAAAGAACACATGGTATCTAGGAAAGGTTCAGATCACGTACAAAATTTTTGTACAGTGGAGCCATTGGGTTTTCCGAGTAGCAAGCAACAGTGAATGTATGCTTGAGTAGTATATTTTCCACTGTTACATATTGTATGCTTTGAGTTTTGAGAGTTTTAAGCATAGATAATTTCATGTGAGCAACATTAGTTAAGATAAGTTAGTAGTCCAGTAGCGCTCCACCCTCACAGACTAGTAGTGAGGATGGTGGGGTGTTACATTCAATATTTAATTTCCTTATAGTAACCCAAGGTTTAACCAAAAAGAACAATTGAATCACAAGTTCAAAAAACAAAAGAAACACAAAATCAAAAACATTAATTCGATAGCCTAGATTCATTAGCCTCTTGTGTTTGGTATTTCAAGATCTAAACAAAAGGATGAACTAGTTATGATGCAGAAACTAATAATTAGTTATACCTTTTGTAGCTTATAGACCTCACGATCTTCTGTCGTATTCCTCTTCTTATCTCGGACATCATGTGGGCGACGATCTACCGAGACGAGAATCCACCCAAGCTTCCTTCTTCTCCAAGCAAGTTTCGACCAATCAACAAACTCCTTGAGATGAAGAACTTCTGCCTCCAACCAAGCTCCAAGGGATGCTAAGAAATAAAATCTCCTATCTCTCCTTCCTCTAACAAGATCCGACCACCACCAAACTCTTTTATATTCCTTAGTCTTGGTAAATAAGGAAAGTTTTATAATTAAAACTTCCTTATAATCCTTGCCAATGTTTAAGAAGGAAAATTTAATTAAAAAATTTCCTTTTTAATCCCTTAATGGCCGACCATCACCATCTCCTCCAAACAAGGAAAGTTTTAAACACAAAATTAAAACTTCCTAATTTGTTTCCGGAAATTTTTAAAATAAAAATTTCTCTTTTAAAAATTTCCTTCATGGTTGGTTATAAAAGGAAACTTTTATAAATTAAAATCTCTCTATTAAAACATGTGGATGATTACTGATCATGTTCGAACGCTGAATCAATGGACGCTGGTCACGTGGCGCTCTCCGAACTGATGATGTGGATCTCCGACTAACCGTAGGGAGCTCCGGCGAACCTGCAAGGAAGTCGGGCCGGGAAGGGGTTCCCGGCGACGACCCTCCGACGCTCAAGTCAGGCAAGAGGAAACTATGAAGTGGCTTCGAATATCCAAGAATGCGTGATTGCGTACCTCCGGCGAAGTGTGAGGACCCTTATATAGAGCTGTGAAGAGGCTTGTGGACACATACCGAGGTGAATACTGTTGGTGCAACATCCCTCAGGTCAAGGTTGACCTGGGTGACCAAGCTGAGTCTTGGTTTGAGTTTAGATGTTTGACAATAAGAAATTGATTGAAGAAGAGTCAAGTAGGTCAAGGTTGACCGGATACTTGACAGGAAAGTCCTGGTGAGTGAAGCCAGGCAGAAGGAAAACCCTAGTGAGTGAAGCTAGGTGAAAGTCCTAGTGAGTGAAGCTAGGCAGATTGGAAATCCTGGTGAGTGAAGCCAGGTGAAAGTCCTAGTGAGTCAAGCTAGGCAGGTGAAAGTCCTGGTGAGTGAAGCCAGGCAGAAGGAAAACCCTAGTGAGTGAAGCTAGGTGAAAGTCCTAGTGAGTGAAGCTAGGCAGATTGGAAATCCTGGTGAGTGAAGCCAGGTGAAAGTCCTAGTGAGTGAAGCTAGGCAGAAGGAAATCCTGGTGAGTGAAGCCAGGTGAAAGTCCTAGTGAGTGAAGCTAGGCAGATTGGAAATCCTGGTGAGTGAAGCCAGGTGAAAGTCCTAGTGAGTGAAGCTAGGCAGAAGGAAATCCTGGTGAGTGAAGCCAGGTGAAAGTCCTGGTGAGTGAAGCTAGGCAAGGGAAAATCCAGATGGATCAAGGATGATCAAACATCTGGTGGAAGTCCAAGTAGGACAAGAGAGTGACCGGATACTTGGCACGACGAGTAAAGTCCAAGTGGGTCAAAGGGATTGACCAGACACTTGGTGGGAAGTCCTAGCAGGTCAAAGGAGTGACCAGATGCTAGGCATGATGTATCAACAGGTCAAGGTTGACCGGATGTTGGTTTGAGAGGCTTGGGACTTGGTTTTGGGGCAAAAACCAAGTGCTGGATCGATCAGTGGATCGATCCAGGCTTCTCCTAAGCGAACAGAGAGCCTCTGGATCGATCCGTGGATCGATCCAGATGTTCCAATCGATCAGTGGATCGATTGGGACGCGGCTGCTTTGCGCGATAAGCGCTGGATCGATCCGTGGATCGATCCAGGCGTGCACAGAGGCGCTCTGGATCGATCCGTGGATCGATCCAAAGCCTCCCCGATCGATTGGGAATATTCGAATCGATCGGGATCCGACAGTTGCGTCGTATTTGAGCTGCAGGCGTGCGTTGGCTGCAGCATCTCTTCTCCGATTCACTCCAGATTTCTCGCCAGTTCCTCCACAGCACTCACAAAGCTCAGATCGCCAGTTCTTGAAGGATCTTGGAAGTTTTCCAAGTCAAGAGGCGGATCAAAGCCAAGAAGAGAAGCTAGGGTTAGGGTTTATACTCATTGTAAGCTTGTAAGCTTGTATTTCTTGTATCCTTTCCCTCTCTTCTTGTATTGAGTCTTGTAGGGCTTCTCCGCCCTTGGTAGTTACCATAAAGGAGAGTTTTATTTAGTGGAGGGTGTGTGTGTTGGTGTGGATCCTTGGATTAGTCACCTCTTGTGAGGTGGATACCAAGTAAACCAACCGTGTTAGCGTTGTGTGATTGTTTCTTTGTATTTCCGCTGCACATCTTTGAAGGAACAAGCAACGCCGAGCAACGAGCGAACGCGACGAGCTATTCACCCCCCCTCTAGCTACTTTTGGTCCTAACAAGTGGTATCAGAGCGAGGCCGCTCTTCACCGGAATCATCGCCGGAAGGGTCAAGCATAACAAGAAGAGCTAGAGGGTGAAGAAGTTGGAGAAAATTCATCAAAGTCAAAGAATTCAAGAAGCTCAACTTCAAGATGCAATTCCAAGATGGACTTGGATTTGATACAAGGGTGGCTCCACCATACACATCCACAAGCTTCGATTCTTGGAGATCAAAAATTGAAAATTTCTTGATGATGGAGATAGAGCAATGGTTTGCTCTAATGGAAGGTTTTAAGGCTCCAAGGAATTCAAAGGGCAAAGTACTCAAAAGGAGCAAGTGGAGCAAAGACCAAATCCAAAGATGTGAGGCCAATGATAAAGTGACCAAGCTTTTGGTCAATTTATTGCCAAGCAACATCTTGGAACAAATTGGAGAGTTTGAAGATGCCAAGGAGCTTTGGAGCAAATTGGCAAGAATTCATGAGATCCCCTCCACTGTACCAAATCAAGGAGAATCCAAAGAGGGCGACTCATTGGATCAAGACCAAGAGGAGGACTCCGAGGTTGAGAAATGCTCAACTTTCGAAGAAGAGGAAATCCAAGAAGCTTCATTCTCAAGGGAGTGTAATCAAAAGAGCAAGGAAGGAGCATATTCCTTGTTTCATGTACAAGAGGATGAAGAAGAAGGTGAAGCCTCCACCTCTAGGATTGAGGGGGAGCAACTCTTGGTTACACCGGATCAAGAAGAAGGAGAATCCTCCACATCCGGGTCAAGAGAAGAAGAGGATGAAGAAGCTTCCACCTCCACAAGTCAAGATAAATCAATTGGAGGGAAATCGATTTCGGATCAAGAGGAAGCCTCTACATTCATATCAAATGGAGGAGCAAGTGCCACCCCTACACAAGAAGGTATAAATAGTTCAATTAATAATAAGAATCATATTATATGTTTTGAATGTAGGGAACATGGGCACTACAAAAGCAAGTGCCCTAAATTGGCCAAGAAGAAGGGCCAAGTGGCACAAAAGGGCAAGGAGAAGCCCAAGGAGACCATCCCCGGAACAAAGAAGAGCAAGGAGCACATCGTGTGCTTCTCTTGCAATCAAAAGGGGCATTATCGAAGTCAATGCCCTAAGGGGAAGAAGGTGGTCAAGGCTCATGGAGGAAGCTCTAGTCAAGGGGGAGCCTCTAAGGTAAAGAAGAAGGTAATATTTATTGAGCCTACTCCTTTACATTATGGTAAAAAGCATGATAGTTCAAATTTATATCATTTTAATGCTATTTACCATGAAAATAGAAAGCATGATAGCGTTAAAGAAAAACATATAGCTTTTCATGCTAAAACTACTACACCTAAGGCTAGGATTGTAGGTAAAAATCTAGGCGAAAACTCTAAGGATTTTAGATACAAGCCTAGAAACAAAAATGCTCATGGGTCAAATACTAAGGACTTAGTGAGAGAAAATCAAGTCTTGAGGTCAAGACTTGATAAAATGGAAAAGACCCTAAAACGTATGGAAAATATCCTAAAAGGGCAAAATGAGCATAGCCTAGGTCTGGGAGCACATAGGTCATCTAATGGCCATAGAGGTTTGGGATACAAACCCAAGGCTAAGAAGGATGTGCCCTCTTACCATAGGGTTCCATATAGTTATGGAACAAACCCTAGGTCTCGTGGTCAAGTCAAAAATACTAGAGAAGTCATCCCTAAGAGTATTTTTGCAACAAATGTGACTAAGACTTCTAAGAAGTCAAAGAAGGTCACAAAGAAGGTCAAAAGGGAAGAAATCCCTAGAGTTGACCTAGAAAAATTGACCAAGGCTTCTAAGAAGCAAAACAAGGTCACTAGGAAGGTATCTAGGGAGGTTATCCCTAGTGAATACCTAGAGCATCCAAGGAGCACCAATAGGTTTTGGGTTCCTAGGAGCATCTTCTCTACCCCATAGATGGGTTAGAGAGTGTCAACTCCGATTAGAAGGGTAGTTAACCCAACTTTGAGGAAATTGACACTCAAGGAGCATTTTCAAGGTTGTGTTAACCTTTGAAAATGAAATGGAATTATTATTTACTCCTTGAAAGAGTAAAATGTGCCTAATGGTGGAAGAATTGATTTTAATCTTAAATGGCACATATTGGGAAATTCATAAGAACTATCAAGTTGGGATTTTGGTATGTTCTTAGGAAACTTAAGGTCAATCTAAGCCTTAATTTAAAATGCTACTCTTGTGGAAGAACGAAATATGCCAACATTTGAGAAATAAGCTTAATTTCAATTGGCATAAACAAATCAAGAGAAATATAAATGTCAATTTAGGTTTTGGCGTTTCCTTTGAAGTAGTTAGGGCAATCTAGGTTTAATGTTTTAAATTAAAACAAGTGGTATCGTTTTAAGTTAAAACAAGTGGTATATTTTGAGTTTAGCTAAGTGATTAAGGATATTTAGATAGGTAATCTAGGTATATTTTATTTATGCTAAACATTGCCATGATTGCTTGCCCATCATATGCCATGACATCATGTCTATTTTTGAATTCATTGTTTTATTATGAAAACTCCAAAAATACCATGTCATGACATTCATACATCATGTAGTAATAGGATATTTTCTTTTGAAAATTATTTTCTTTTGATGTATGCCATAACATAATCATGCATTAAGTTTAATTCCTTGTAATTAAGGACGAATGACATTTAACAACAATTATTGACAAGTGACATCCTAGGTGGATGTCTAATATCTCTAGAATGCCTAGATAGATATGCATGATCCCTAGATTAGGGCAAAAACCAAAATCTACATCTCACAAAGACTATAAGGTGACTTGTATGTGATTAGTGCACATTAGATACAAGTGAGATGTTAGGAAGATGAACAAAACTCAAGATGTTGATTTAGTGCATTCTTTTGAGTTTTAGGTTCATCAAAACACATAGTTATGTGTTTTCCCATCATTGGGAAAGCTAATGTACAAGTCATGTGTATTATGCCCAAGAAACATGATGGGATATTGGTTTTGAAAATATTTTTAAAATGTTTTTGGAAAACCTTGGTGAAGGCTATCTTTTGATAGTAATCACCATTGAATAGTTAGACACAAACTTGAAGAAAAACACTAAAGTTTTTGCAAGTTTTCAAGTTTGTGTCAATCTTTGAAAATATGATGTATTTTCATAGAAAGCTATTTTTCCATGATTAAGTATGCCCTAAATAATGTCTACAAGAAATTTCATGATTTTTGGATTTTTGTAGAATTTTCTAGGGGTTTCTGAAGTTGATTGAAATGGAATTTCAGCAACTATCAGAGCTCCGATTGATCCATGGATCGATTGGAGTGCCCGAATCGATCCGTGGATCGATTCAGAAGGCAAGTCTCCCGCGAGCAGAAGCTCGCTGGATCGATCAGCCGATCGATCCAGGTAGTCTGAATCGATCAGTGGATCGATTCAGAAAGGTTCAATCGATTGGATCCCAACTCCAATCGATCCAAGTTGCTGATTTTGGCTGGGAAGGCCTGATTTCAGCATCTTTGAACCATGGTTAGTCTATGCAACCATTCCAAACCCCTAAAATACATTTGTATACAATACAAGGGTGTTTTCATGTTGAAAACAAGGATGGATTGGTTAACGAAGACTAAGTAGAAGTTTAGATTGAGGTTGTTTCAAATATTGAACATTTAAACCTCAAAACTTCTAAATTTGGGTTTCCTAAAGGTTTAGGGATTCCAAGTCATTGTTGGTGTAATGACAGAAGTTACCACCATGTCTTTAGGGGGAGGGACTCTTTAAAGACATGAAAATTATTTTTCATGAACCTTGAAAGGTGGTCAACCTTCCGTTAAGAACATGCTCAAGGTTGAGCGTTTGAACTTTAATGGGGAGTGGATATCCTCATTGTTCAAGTGGCTTCAAGTGGATAATGCTCAAGGATGGGCATTTGCCTACATTGGGGGAGAATGTAGGGTTAAGGTTAATGAAGGGTATGGGACCTTCATTATCGTGTTGACCACAACGAGTGAAGTTGTGAACAACGATGAGCAACTCTTCAGGGGGAGAGTTTTCAACATTGGGGCATTTGTTGATGTGTACCCAAAATTGGGGCATGGGTTGATGTGTGCCCAAAGATGGGTTGATGTGTGCCAATAGGGGGAGAATGAAAGGACCTATGAATGGGTGTAAGTTAGGCTTTCATTACCTAGAGGGAGTGTGTCCTCGTAGGGGGAGAATGAAGAGCTTAATTTATATGTTCATTACCTAGTGGCATGAAGATTGAGGCTATAGGATTAGCCTAACTTACATGTGGTATTGTAAGTGTTATTGTGGTATTGTCAAACATCAAAAAGGGGGAGATTGTTGGTGCAACATCCCTCAGGTCAAGGTTGACCTGGGTGACCAAGCTGAGTCTTGGTTTGAGTTTAGATGTTTGACAATAAGAAATTGATTGAAGAAGAGTCAAGTAGGTCAAGGTTGACCGGATACTTGACAGGAAAGTCCTGGTGAGTGAAGCCAGGCAGAAGGAAAACCCTAGTGAGTGAAGCTAGGTGAAAGTCCTAGTGAGTGAAGCTAGGCAGATTGGAAATCCTGGTGAGTGAAGCCAGGTGAAAGTCCTAGTGAGTGAAGCTAGGCAGGTGAAAGTCCTGGTGAGTGAAGCCAGGCAGAAGGAAAACCCTAGTAAGTGAAGCTAGGTGAAAGTCCTAGTGAGTGAAGCTAGGCAGATTGGAAATCCTGGTGAGTGAAGCCAGGTGAAAGTCCTAGTGAGTGAAGCTAGGCAGAAGGAAATCCTGGTGAGTGAAGCCAGGTGAAAGTCCTAGTGAGTGAAGCTAGGCAGAAGGAAATCCTGGTGAGTGAAGCCAGGTGAAAGTCCTAGTGAGTGAAGCTAGGCAGAAGGAAATCCTGGTGAGTGAAGCCAGGTGAAAGTCCTGGTGAGTGAAGCCAGGCAAGGGAAAATCCAGATGGATCAAGGATGATCAGACATCTGGTGGAAGTCCAAGTAGGACAAGAGAGTGACCGGATACTTGGCACGACGAGTAAAGTCCAAGTGGGTCAAAGGGATTGACCAGACACTTGGTGGGAAGTCCTAGCAGGTCAAAGGAGTGACCAGATGCTAGGCATGATGTATCAACAGGTCAAGGTTGACCGGATGTTGGTTTGAGAGGCTTGGGACTTGGTTTTGGGCAAAACCAAGTGCTGGATCGATCAGTGGATCAATCCAGGAGCTGGATCGATCCTGGATCGATCCAGGCTCTTGCCCGAACAGAGACTCGGATCGATCCGTGGATCGATCCAGATGTTCAATCGATCGGTGGATCGATTGGGGCGAGGCGCGATAAGGGCTGGATCGATCCGTGGATCGATCCGAGCATTTCGAGCCAGGCGCTCTGGATCGATCCGTGGATCGATCCAAAGCCTCCCCGATCGATTGGGAATATTCGAATCGATCGGGATCCGACCGTTGCGTCGTATTTGAGCTGCAGGCGTGCGTTGGCTGCAGTAATCTCTTCTCCGATTCACTCCAGATTTCTCGCCAGCTCCTCCACAGCACTCACAAAGCTCAGATCGCCAGTTCTTGAAGGATCTTGGAAGTTTTCCAAGTCAAGAGGCGGATCAAAGCCAAGAAGAGAAGCTAGGGTTAGGGTTTATACTCATTGTAAGCTTGTAAGCTTGTATTTCTTGTATCCTTTCCCTCTCTTCTTGTATTGAGTCTTGTAGGGCTTCTCCGCCCTTGGTAGTTACCATAAAGGAGAGTTTTATTTAGTGGAGGGTGTGTGTGTTGGTGTGGATCCTTGGATTAGTCACCTCTTGTGAGGTGGATACCAAGTAAACCAACCGTGTTAGCGTTGTGTGATTGTTTCTTTGTATTTCCGCTGCACATCTTTGAAGGAACAAGCAACGCCGAGCAACGAGCGAACGCGACGAGCTATTCCCCCCCCCCCCCCCCCCCTCTAGCTACTTTTGGTCCTAACAAATACATGTCCCCTTACCATACCTCAATATGGGCTTGTCAGAGGAGCTTGCCTGACACCATACCGTTACAGTCCGAGCACCTCTCTGATGGGACGGCAGAACCTTCTGTCGTAAGGTTCAGCGTATGACTTGGTCGTGGGACATGCCTGTTGTCAGAGGATGTTTCCCGATGTTCTTTTGTCCCTTCTGTTCCCGCGCCGAGCGTCTGGTCGCTCGGCAGTCCCATCACGTCCGACCGGACGTAGGTACTGATCCGGTCAGGAGATTCCAGGTCGTGTGCTCGGATGAAACTGTTCACAGCATTACTGCTTTATGCCTCGACCGAGCGGGCTACTCGCTTGGCCCGACGACCCTGTTCACCATGAGCGTCGGAGACCCGACTCCCCGTCGGGTTGTCTTTGCTTCTGTTCTGACCCGTCCGGCCGGTTGATCCGACCCTTGCCCGATCGGCCGAACCTCATCTTGCCCTTAGGCTTTTGACCTCCACGTGGCTTTTGACCCCCTCAACCGGGATAACCGCTTCACCGCCGTACACTAAATGGAACGGCGTGACGCCCATTCTCTCCTTTGGAGTCGTGCGGATAGCCCATAGGATGCCTGGCAGCTCGTCCACCCAACTTCCTCCTATGTGGTCAAGTTGAGCCCGAAGAATTCTGAGTATTTCTCTGTTGGTTACTTCCGCTTGGTCGTTGCTTTGGGGATACGCCACAGAAGTAAAGTGTTGTTCAATGCCATAACTTTTGTACCATTCTTCGAGCTGCTTCCCGACAAACTGTCGCCTGTTATCAGATATGAGTCGGCGAGGAACGCCGAACCGACAGATTATATGCTGCCAGATAAACTTTTTGACCATCTGCTCGGTGATCTTGGCCAGTGGCTCGGCCTCCACCCATTTGGAAAAGTAGTCGACCGCCACTAGAAGAAACTTTCGCTGACCGGTCGCCATAGGGAACGGACCCACGATATCCATTCCCCACTGATCGAATGGCCAGGAGACTGTAGATGCCTTCATCTCCTTCGTCGGTCGGTGGGATACGTTGTGGTACTTCTGGCAGGAGAGGCATGTCACGACGGTCCGAGCGACGTCTGCTTGCAGTGTTGGCCAGAAGTACCCGGCCAGCAGGATCTTCCTAGCCAGCGATCGGCCGCCCGGATGTCCCCCGCACGATCCTTGGTGCACTTCGTGGAGGATGTACTCCACGTCCTCCGAACTCACACACTTTAACAGTGGGCGGGAGAAAGCCTTCTTGTAGAGTTGGTCTCCAATGAGTGTGAACCGACCGACTCTCCTCCTTAATAGCTGGGCTTCTTCCCGATCGGATGGTGTTGCCCCCGATCTCAGAAACTCCATGATGGCTGTCCTCCAATCACTCGGAAACGCGAGGCTCTGCATCCGGTCGATGTGCGTCACCAAAGATACTTGTTCAATTGGCTGCTGAATGACGACCGGTGATATTGAACTTGCAAGCTTGGCTAACTCGTCTGCTGCCTGGTTTTCCACTCGGGGTATCTTTTGGATAATGACCTCTCTGAAGTGGGCCTTGATCTTTTCAAAGGCCTCAGCGTAAAGCTTGAGCCGAGCATTGTTAATCTCAAAAGTGCCTGAGAGCTGCTGAGTGGCCAACTGGGAGTCTGAATGGAGTGTCACCCGACCGGCGCCTACATGCCGAGCTGCCTGCAAACCGGTTATAAGAGCCTCATACTCCTCTTCATTATTTGTGGCCTTGTAATCCAGTCGGACGGATAGGTGCATCCTTTCTTCTTGGGGAGAGAGTAATAATACACCAATCCCGCTCCCGAGCCGAATGGACGATCCATCCACAAATATTTTCCACATCGCTTTGGGCTCGAGATTTTGCACTTCAGTAACAAAATCTGCTAAGGACTGCGCCTTTATTGCCGAAGGGGGTTGAAACTGGATGTCAAATTCACTCAACTCCGTTGTCCATTTGATTAGCCGGTCGGACGCTTCTGGGTTCAGCAGCACTCTTCCCAATGGGCTATTTGTCCGGACTATGATGGTATGTGCTAGGAAATAAGGGCGAAGTCTCCGAGCGGCGAGGACCAAAGCAAAAGCCAGCTTCTCGAGCCCAGTATAGTGAGATTCAGCGTCTTTTAAAATATGGCTCAAGAAGTACACGGTTTGTTCTTCTCCGCTCATCCTCACTAATGCCGAGCCTACTGCCTGCTCGGTTGAAGATAAGTAAATACAGAGCGGCTCACCCACAGCTGGCTTGGCTAGCACGGATAAAGAGTTCAAGTATGTCTTCAGTGTTGGTTGCTACTCGGAAAACCTAGAGGTTCCACTGTACAAAAATTTTGTACAAAGGTCTGAACCTTTTCCTAGCTACCATGTGTTCTTTTAAATTAAATTTTGGATCGCCTGTGGAACTTAACACGTTTGATCCAAAACTTAATCTATTTGTTCTTTTAGGTTTTGACTTGGATCTCCTGCGGAACTTAACACGTTCGACCCAAATCACCTTAAGTTATTAATTCCATTAAATATTAATTTCCATAATTGGTTCCCAGTACTGACGTGGCGAGGCACACGGCCTTCTTGGATATGGGAGCAACCACCACCGACTAGACAAAACCTTTTATAGAAAGCTAATATTTAATTTCTTAAAATAACTTTAGGTTAACTGAAAAGAACAATCAAATCACAAGGAAAATAAAAAACAAAAGAACACAACATCGAAAAACATATTCGAAATTCTAGAATCGTAAGCCTCTTGTATTTGGTATTATTTCCATAAATAACTAGTATGATGCGGAAAGAAAAATTACTAGTTATACCTTGTAGAAAAACCTCTTGATCTTCTACCGTATTCCTCTTCTAACTTCGGGCGTTGTGTGGGCAACGATCTTCCGAGATGAGAAATCACCAAGCACCTTCTTCTTCTCCTAGCTAGGTTCGGCCAACACAAAGAAGCTTCACCAAGGACGAAGAACAAAACACCAATCAAGCTCCAAGGGATACAAGCTTTCTCTCCTTCTTCTTCTTCTTCTCCAAGTAGTATCCAGCCACCACAAGAACTCCAAGCAAGAGATAAGTTTCGACCACCACAAAAGAGGAAGAAAGGAAGAGGATGGCCGGCCACAATAATTTTCTTCAAGGATGAATAATTTCGGCCACCACCAATGCTCCAAGGGATGCTAGAGATGAGACTTGCTTTCTCTCATTCTTCTCCTTCCTTGATCCGACCACAAACAAAAGCTCCACCAAGAAGATAGGTTTCGGCCAACAAGAGGAGAAGAGAGAAAGGAACGGCCACCACACCAAGGAAAAGAGGGAGAAAAATAATAGAGGTTGTTCACCATGAAGGCACCCCTACCCCTTCTTTTATATTCCTTGGCTTTGGCAAATAAGGAAATTTATTTATAATAAAATTTCCTTAACTTTCCTTGACAACAATTAATTAAGAAAAAAATTAAATAAATTTTCCTAATTAATTGTATGTGGCCGACCACCTCATGTAGAGCAAATAGGATAATTTTAATCAACAATTAAAACTTCCTTTTTTGTCTTTGGAAATTTTAAAAAATAAAATTTCTTTTTAAAATCCCTTCATGGTTGATAAAAAGAAATTTCTATAATTTTACTTTTCAACATGTGAATAATTTTTCAGAGAGAAAAAAAATAAAATATCTTTCCAATCTACAAATAAGGAAAGAGATCTAATCTCTTTCTTTTAATCCTTTTGTAGATCTTTTTAAATAGAGATATTTTAATTTTAATTCTCTGTAATAAATTATATCTTCCACATAATAAAAATTAAAATTAAAATTCTTTTTAATTTAATGGGGGTCGGCCACCTAAGCTTGGGTTCAAGCTAGGGCCGGCCACCCATGAACCAAGGCTTGGCCGGCCCTAGCTTGAACCACAAGCTAGCTTGGCCGGCCCCTTTCTCATGGGTATGAAGGTGGGTATAGGTGGGTATAGTACTCTATAAATAAGAGGCTATGATAGGGACCGAGAGGAGGAATTGGTTTTGGTCTCCCGATAAAATTAAGCATCCCGTGTTCGCCCTGAACACACAACTTAATTTTATCAATAATAATTCATTCCACTAGAGAACTATTATTGAACTACCGCACCAATCCCAAATTACATTTTTGGGCTCCTTCTTATTATGAGTGTGTTAGTCTCCCTGTGTTTAAGATATCGAATGTCCACTAATTAAGTGAGTTACTGACAACTCATTTAATTAATATCTTAGTCCAAGAGTAGTACCACTCAACCTTATTATCATGTCGAACTAAGTCCACCTGCAGGGTTTAACATGACAATCCTTATGAGCTCCTCTTGAGGACATTATCAACCTAGTATCTCTAGGACACAGTTTCCTTTTATAATCAACAACACACACTATAAGTGATACCATTTCCCAACTTATCGGGCTTATTGATTTATCGAACTAAATCTCACCCATTGATAAATTAAAGAAATAAATATCAAATATATGTGCTTGTTATTATATTAGGATTAAGAGCACACACTTCCATAATAACCGAGGTCTTTGTTTCTTTATAAAGTCAGTATAAAAGAAACGACCTCAAATGGTCCTACTCAATACACTCTGAGTGTACTAGTGTAATTCAAGATAAACTGATACCTAATTACACTACGACCTTCCAATGGTTTGTTCCTTTCCATTATGGTCGTGAGCTACTGTTTATAATTTATAAGATACTGATAACATGATCCTCTGTGTGTGACACCACACACCATGTTATCTACAATATAAATTAATTGAACAGCTACATTTATCATAAATGTAGACATTTGACCAATGTGATTCTTATTTCTAGATAAATGTTTATACCAAAAACTAACCTTTTAGTATACACTCTAACAATCTCCCACTTATACTAAAAGACTAAGCTGCTATATCTGCTGCCATACATCTGATTCCTAACCCTTCAACATGTCCATCAAAAGCTCTTGCCTTAAGGACCTCGGTGGAAGGATCTATAGGTCATCACCTGATGCAATCTAGGCAGCAACTACTTCTCCTCGTTTATACGATTTCTCGTATTGGGTGGTACTTGCGCTCTATTGTGTTTACTTGCCTTTATAGACTTATGATTTCTTCGAGTTTGCTACTGCACCAATATTATTACAATAAATTGTAATAATCTTTGGACAAACCAGAAATCATATCTAAGTCTATCTTGAGATTATTGAGTCATTCAGCTTTTATAGCTACCTCAGAGGCTTGCCATATACTAAGCTTCTATGGTGGAGTCCAGAAAAACACCTATGCTTATCACTCTTCCATAGTTATGACTTTACCTCCTAAAGTAAACACAAAACCCCGAGGTCGACTTATTATTGTCCCTATCCGATTAGAAGTCAAAATCCATGCAACCCACAAGGACCAAATTAACTGCCTTGTAAGCTAGCATATAATCTCTAGTGCCTCTAAGGTACTTCAATATATGCTTTACTGCAGTCCACTGTCCTTATCCAGAGTTATTTTGATATCTGCCAACTATGCCCTTGGCAAAACAGATTTCTTATCTCGTGCATAGCATTCATTAGGCTTCCGACAGCCGAAGCATAAAGAACTGCCTTTATTTCCTTTATCTCCTTTGATGTCTACAGAGACATATCTTTAGATAAAGTTACTCCATCCTGAAAAGGTAAGAAACCTTTCTTGGAGTTTTGCATGCTTTAAAACGAGCAAGGATTTTTCCGATGTATGAAGCTTAGGATAAGTAAAATATTCTTTTCTTGCGATCCCTTATTACTTTGATCTCAAGAATATATTCATTCTCCCAAGTCCTTTATATCGAATTATTTGGACAACCATACCCTTACTTCTGACAACATTTTGATATTGTTTCCAACTACCAAAAATGTTATCTACGTATAGTACAAGAAATACCATCACGCTTCCATCACACCTTTTGTATACACAAGACTTACCCTGTTACTAAATAAATCCATAGGTCTAAATTACTTTGATAAACCGGATGTTCCAAGACCTTGAAGCTTTGCCTCAGTCCATAGACTGATTGAGCTTTACACAAGATGTTCTTAGCCCTTTGCAATGAACCCTTCTGGTTGCTTTATATGGATGATTTCTTCAAGACTTCCATTAAGGAATGCTGTCTTGACATCCACTTGCCAAATAGATAAAAGAATCCGGATAGACTTAAGCATGACTACCAGTGAAAAAAGTTTCCTTTTTCATCAAGCCTTGCTTTGAAGGTTTCTACCTCCCTGTCTATCCCTCTTTTTTCCTATTATAGACCTTTTACACCCAAAGGCTTTTACACCACTTGGTGGTTCTACAAGCTTCCAGATTTTATTAGAATACATATATTCTAATTCTATTATTCATTACTCTTTGCCAAGATGCTGCATATTTATCTTGGAGTGCTTCGTCATATGTCCGGAGATCAGGTTCATGTCCTTCAGGGATCGAGTTCAAAAACTCTCCCAAAACATGAATCTTTAAAGATTGCTTAACAACCCTCCCACTACGACAAGGCATTTTCTGCAATTGTGTATCATTTGTGATACGTGTTGCAGTTTTCTTGTGGTATCTCATCTTGTACAGTTGGTATTAAATTAGACATGTCTTTTATTATTTCCTTAAGAACAAATTTACTTATGAGCACGTGGTTCATTATATAGTCCTTTTAAAATCAGTCATTGATGCTAACAATGACCTTCTGATTTTAAGACTATAAACCTACTTTTGTTTATCTAGGATAACTTACAAACAAGTGAACTCCTATCCAACTTATTATTATCTCTCTTTAACATATATGCTGGATTACCCGAATCCGAATATGCTTCAAAATAGGCTTACGCCTATTCAGCAATTCTATATGAGTAGAGAGTTCTAACTTGGAAGGTACTATGTTCACTTTCGTTTTCAGAGTTTTATCTTTAAAACAAATTTGGTAATTTTCTGAATAACTCATCATCTATCTAATTATTCCATAAGAGTCCTTTACCTTCTTTCTACTACACCATTCTGTTGGGGTGTACCAGATGCAGTTAGTTGGGATTGAAATCCAACTACTGATAAGTGACTCCTAAAATCTCTCAAGAGGTACTTGCCACTACGATCTTCCATAGTGACTTTTTACTTTAACATTTCTCTGCATCAACCTTGTACTCTTTGAACTAATCAAAGTACTTAGTCTTGCGGTACATTAAGTAAATTTATTTGTATCTTGAATAGTTGTATATAAAATAGACAAAATATTCAATACTACCTCTTGTCTGGATAGCCATAGGATTACACAAATCAGAATGAACCGATTTCAACATATCTTTGACTCCATACCCCTTGGACTTAAAAACTTCTTGGTTATTTTCCTTCCAAGTAAGACTCGCAGGTTGGAAATATTTTCACTACCAATGAACCCAAAAGTTCATTAGCTACCAATGAATCCTACTCAAGTATAACCTAGCTTTTAGATGCCAAAGATATAATTGGTTCATTTCCGAAGGTTGCTTTCTCTTAAAATTAGAAGATGTGTTACTAATTTCCATTTGTTGCATCGTGGGAGTTATTGGATTATAAATTGTCAACCATCATACCAGAATAGATAACTTTCCTATTTTTCTTGATAACAACTTTGTTATCAAAATAGACACAATATCTATAATAGTTTAGAAACTGAAATCAGGTTCTTTCTAAACTTGGTACGTAAAGACAATTACTTAAAATCCATATTTTATTCTTATCAAAGGATAAACATCTCCCACTGCAATAGCTACCACTTTTACAATAGTGCCCATGTGGACGATGATTTACCTTTCATTTAGTTGTCGGGTTTCCTGGAACCCTGCAATGAATTGCAGACATGATTAATGGCATCTTGTATCTACACTCCAAGTTCTGGTAGATAACACCACTAGACATGTTTCAACTAATGAATTAAATACACCTAAATTGTTCTTAGTTCTAAGAAGACAGTCTACCTTAATGTCCAAGTCCTATTTCCAATCATTACAATTGGGACTACTAAGTCTTTTTCTATAGTATGACTACTAGGGATTGACAAACATCCTAAGAATCACAAAAATATTTGGTCAAGATCAACTCCTTAAAATCTCCATAAATTTTGCGTATACAAAATCGAAGAGGAGATTTTATTCATTAATTTTATTATCTCGTCAACTTTACTTTATGACGAATAAAATTAATAGTTGATCTGTCTTTGATCAAATATTTGGTCAAAACTCGTTGAATTTAAAATAACATTGATTCCTCAAAAAATATTATTTAAATTCACCAACACCTCAAACACCGTGAATTTTGCATGCCACGTTAGTGTGGACGTATACAAATTCATCATTTGTAAGAGGAGGGTTTTACCCATTGACTATCTTGTCAATATAACCTTTTGACAAATAAAATTACCTCAAACACCATGAATCTTGTATGCCACGTTAGTGTGGATGTATACAAATTCAAACATTTGTAAGAGGGGTTTATTAATTTTATTATATTGCCAATCTAGTTTTATGACAAATCAATAGTTGGTTTCCCTTTGGTCACACAAGTGATAGTAGTGACTCCGTTGGGGAGGATACTATTAAATATGTCTAAGTGTATACCATTACTTGACACTAAGTCCATTAATAAGATTATGCCCCTTCCGTTGGGGAAGATCACACGCTCTTAATTAACTTCCTATAGTCATCCAAAAATGGAAGTATGTTCTAGTGATCCACAAACAAGCTCATCCGTTATGGAGGAAGGCACTCAGAGCCAACGCGCAAGCTTGTTTGCATCACTTACAAACCAGTAATGGAGACCATGGGATTTACTTAAAAATCCCTCTCCTACTTAGTTATTTATAAATGAGGAATTTTAACTATGCTAGCCTACTAAATATGTAAACCAACATGCACACACAGCTAAAAGCAATAAATAGAAAATCTAATTTTCAACTATTATGGCTTTTATCTCTAGTTGTCCTCCGTGTGTTGTCATCCCAAGCTGCTGCCATATTTGGCCACCGCCACCGGGTCTAGCTATCGCATCCATCTTGCTCCTAGTTCCGCTGCGCCTCTGGTCCTTAGAAGGTTCCACGCTTTGCAAGATTCGATCCGCGACATAAATAGAATTTTACATTTTTGATCCTATATTCCATAAAAGGAATGTACATGTATCTAGATAAAAAATAAAATCCTAATAAAACTAAATACAGCTCCTGCTGTATTTTATAATACAATCATGCACACACATATAAATGCCCTTGACATGTCCAAGGGTCCAATCACACACATAATAACTAAAATCCATAATAGTTGGATCCTACATCCACAAAGTTAGCACATCCTACTATTAACCTGCCTAAATTATGTATGACATGTGCATAATTAAACTAATACCAAATACACAGAGGCAAAACCCTAGCTCTGATACCAATTGTTGGTTGCTACTCGGAAAACCTAGAGGTTCCACTGTACAAAAATTTTGTACAAAGGTCTGAACCTTTTCCTAGCTACCATGTGTTCTTTTAAATTAAATTTTGGATCGCCTGCGGAACTTAACACGTTTGATCCAAAACTTAATCTATTTGTTCTTTTAGGTTTTGACTTGGATCTCCTGCGGAACTTAACACGTTCGACCCAAATCACCTTAAGTTATTAATTCCATTAAATATTAATTTCCATAATTGGTTCCCAGTACTGACGTGGCGAGACACACGGCCTTCTTGGATATGGGAGCAACCACCACCGACTAGACAAAACCTTTTATAGAAAGCTAATATTTAATTTCCTAAAATAACTTTAGGTTAACCTAAAAGAACAATCAAATCACAAGGAAAATAAAAAACAAAAGAACACAACATCGAAAAACATATTCGAAATTCTAGAATCGTAAGCCTCTTGTATTTGGTATTATTTCCATAAATAACTAGTATGATGCGGAAAGAAAAATTACTAGTTATACCTTGTAGAAAAACCTCTTGATCTTCTACCGTATTCCTCTTCTAACCTCGGGCGTTGTGTGGGCAACGATCTTCCGAGATGAGAAACCACCAAGCACCTTCTTCTTCTCCTAGCTAGGTTCGGCCAACACAAAGAAGCTTCACCAAGGACGAAGAACAAAACACCAATCAAGCTCCAAGGGATACAAGCTTTCTCTCCTTCTTCTTCTTCTTCTCCAAGTAGTATCCGGCCATCACAAGAACTCCAAGCAAGAGATAAGTTTCGGCCACCACAAAAGAGGAAGAAAGGAAGAGGATGGTCGGCCACAATAATTTTCTTCAAGGATGAATAATTTCGGCCACCACCAATGCTCCAAGGGATGCTAGAGATGAGACTTGCTTTCTCTCCTTCTTCTCCTTCCTTGATCCAGCCACAAACAAAAGCTCCACCAAGAAGATAGGTTTCGGCCAACAAGAGGAGAAGAGAGAAAGGGAAGGGTCGGCCACCACACCAAGGAAAAGAGGGAGAAAAATAATAGAGGTTGTTCACCATGAAGGCACCCCTACCCCTTCTTTTATATTCCTTGGCTTTGGCAAATAAGGAAATTTATTTATAATAAAATTTCCTTAACTTTCCTTGACAACAATTAATTAAGAAAAAATTAAATAAATTTTCCTAATTAATTGTATGTGGTCCACCTCATGTAGAGCAAATAGGATAATTTTAATCAACAATTAAAACTTCCTTTTTTGTCTTTGGAAATTTTAAAAAATAAAATTTCCTTTTAAAATCCCTTCATGGTTGATAAAAAGAAATTTCTATAATTTTAATTTTCAACATGTGAATAATTTTTCAGAGAGAAAAAATAAAATATCTTTCCAATCTACAAATAAGGAAAGAGATCTAATCTCTTTCTTTTAATCTTTTTGTAGATCTTTTTAAAGAGAGATATTTTAATTTTAATTCTCTGTAATAAATTATATCTTTCACATAATAAAAATTAAAATTAAAATTCTTTTTAATTTAATGGGGGCCGGCCACCTAAGCTTGGGTTCAAGCTAGGGCCGACCACCCATGAACTAAGGCTTGGCCGGCCCTAGCTTGAACCACAAGCTAGCTTGGCCGGCCCCTTTCTCATGGGTATGAAGGTGGGTATAGGTGGGTATAGTACTCTATAAATAAGAGGCTATGATAGGGACCGAGAGGAGGAATTGGTTTTGGTCTCCCGATAAAATTAAGCATCCCGTGTTTGCCCCGAACACACAACTTAATTTTATCAATAATAATTCATTCCACTAGAGAACTATTATTGAACTACCACACCAATCCCAAATTACATTTTTGGGCTCCTTCTTATTATGAGTGTGTTAGTCTCCCTGTGTTTAAGATATCGAATGTCCACTAATTAAGTGAGTTACTGACAACTCATTTAATTAATATCTTAGTCCAAGAGTAGTACCACTCAACCTTATTATCATGTCGGACTAAGTCCACCTGCAGGGTTTAACATGACAATCCTTATGAGCTCCTCTTGAGGACATTATCAACCTAGTATCTGTAGGACACAGTTTCCTTTTATAATCAACAACACACACTATAAGTGATACCATTTCCCAACTTATCGGGCTTATTGATTTATCGAACTAAATCTCACCCATTGATAAATTAAAGAAATAAATATCAAATATATGTGCTTGTTATTATATTAGGATTAAGAGCACACACTTCCATAATAACCGAGGTCTTTGTTTCTTTATAAAGTCAGTATAAAAGAAACGACCTCAAATGGTCCTACTCAATACACTCTGAGTGTACTAGTGTAATTATACATTCAAGATAAACTGATACCTAATTACACTACGACCTTCCAATGGTTTGTTCCTTTCCATTATGGTCGTGAGCTACTGTTTATAATTTATAAGATACTAATAACATGATCCTTTGTGTGTGACACCACACATCATGTTATCTACAATATAAATTAATTGAACAACTACATTTATCATAAATGTAGACATTTGACCAATGTGATTCTTATTTCTAGATAAATGTTTATACCAAAAACTAGGCATTTAGTATACACTCTAACATTCAGCTCTTCGAACGCTCGATCGCACTCCTCGTGCCAATGGAACTTAGTAGATTTGCGTAGAATCTTGAAAAAAGGGAGACTCCGATCGACGGTCTTCGAGATGAATCTTGACAACGCAGTTATCCGACCGGTCAGGCGCTGTACTCCCTTTGATTTCTTGGGGGCGGCATTGTTGGTGCAATCGACCTCCAAGGTTTTAATGTTAAACAAATATGTTTAAGTATGTTTAAGTATGAAATTTAAGTATGGAGCTTGATCAAGGAAAGTCCTAGTTGTAGGCTAGGCAAGGGGAAAAATCTTGGTATAGCGGAAGCCAGGTGGATAGGTCTGGAGGACTTGATCCCTGGGTAGCCGAATACTGAGTCCTAGTTGTAGGCTAGGTAAGGGAAATCTCGGTATAGCGGAAGCCAAGTGGATAGGTCTGGAGGACTTGATCCCTGGGTAGCCGAGTACTAAGTCTAGTGAGTGAAGCCAGGTTGAGAAAATCCTAGGGGATGATAACCTTAGGTAACGAGAAGTCTTGGAGGAGTGAACTCTAAGCAAGGTTGATCGGATGGTTTCCGATCGACCGCGCGCGGTCGACCGGACCAGTGGATCTCAGTAAATCTAGGTTTAGGTTTACTATTGTTTTCTGTATTACTATTATTGATGTTGGCTAATATGATATTGTAGGAAAAGTCTTAGTGGATCAGGCGATCAGACACTGAGCAGACAAAAGTCCAAACATGTCTGGAGGATCATGTTTGGCAGGTAAGTTGAGGTATGCAACTGGAGGAGCGACAGTGAGGTCGGGTTCCTAAAAGGGAACAACCTTAGGTCGCGGATCCAACTGAAGAAACCGGGAAGGTTTCCAAGTTGAGATCAAGACAGTTCTACTGTCCTATATTACTCATGCATATTACTACTCATGTATTACAATATATTGTGCTAACATCTGTGTTACAGGATGTTGTTGTTCTAACACTGTTTTGCAGATCAGGCTTGATCGGTCGACCGAACAGTAAGATCGGTCGACCGAACCTTAGTGACAGCACAACCAGTGCATCAGACACGATCAGCAAGAAAAGGAAAGAAGGGCTGATCGGTCGACCGAACCCATGGATCGGTCGACCGATCCAATCAGCAATTAACGCGCATTAAATCAAGATTTTGGCAGACTCTATCGAACAAGGTAAAAGCTTGTTCGGTCGACCAATAAAAGGGTTCGGTCGACCGAACCATTGAAGGCCAGTTAATGCAGAATTTACAAGCCAGCGTCAGACTCCAGTTGTGGGTGATCGGAGCTGGTTCGGTCGATCGAACAGAGGAATCGAACAGAGGGATCGGTCGACCGAACCTCAGTCCACCTATAAATTAAGGCTCGAGGTCAGAGGCCAGCAACAACTTTTCTGATCACAAGTTACTGCTCTGCAAGCTACTCATCTTCATCAGTACAGCAAGCTACGTCATTCGGAAGCACCGACCTACGCTAAATCTTCGATTCACTTGTCGGTATACATATTTTGTCTTTCACTTAATTGCAAATAAGATAGTAGGCTTGTTACTATCTTATTCTATTGTACCTGTACGATCTGCTTCTCTCCGAGGACTTCAGAGAGAAGAGTTTTAGTGCTTTGCCCATCGGTGCGGTCAAGGACCGCGGGCCTTCGAGTAGGAGGCGAGCTAGGCTCCGAACGAAGTAAAACGATTATGTCTCCTTTCTTATTTTCCGCTGCACAATTCTGACTTAAAAATAAAAAGAAAAGTTTTAAAAGAGTACGATATTCACCCCCCCTATCGTACTCATCTGATCTATCAGGCATATCTTGCAACGCTTTCACCTTGCTGGGATTTGCCTCGATGCCCCGCTCGGTCACTATATAGCCCAAGAAACGCCCGCCTTTTGCTCCGAACAAACACTTCTGAGGGTTCAGCTTAACTCCATACTTCCTCAGCGTTCGGAAGGTCTCCTCCATGTCTTTAAAAAGATCAACCGCTCAGACGGACTTAATGAGAATATCATCCACGTACACTTCTAGATTGCGTCCGATCTACTCTTTGAATACTTTGTTCATCAAGCGCTGGTAAGTTGCTCCCACGTTCTTCTGTCTGAATGACATCACATTGTAGCAGTAAGTGTCGTCGGCTGTAACAAAGCTGACCTTCTCTTGATCTTCTTGGGCGAGCGGCACTTGATGGTAGCCCTGATAGGCGTCGAGCATGCATATCAACTCGCAGCCAACTGTGGAGTCCACCAGTTGATCGATCCGGGGCAGAGGATAAAAATCCTTTGGGCATGCTTTGTTGAGATCTCGGAAATCGATGCAAACCCTCCACTTGTTGCCCGGCTTGGAGACTAATACCACGTTCACCAGCCAGCTTGGGAATTGGACCTCGCGTATGTGGCCAGCCTCCAGGAGCTTCTCGACCTCTGCTCTGATGATGACATTTTGTTCGGCGCTGAAGTCCCTCTTCTTTTGCTTCACCGACCGAGCGTCCGGTCGGACGTGGAGCTCGTGCTGCGCTATACTTGGCGAAATTCTGGGCAACTCATGCGTCGACCAAGCGAAGACATCACAATTTCTCTGGAGACATTTGATCACTTCCTTTTTCTGGCTTGCCTCCAGATCGGCTGCAATGAATGTGGTGGCCTCCGATCGGGTCGGGTGAATCTGCACTTCCTCTTTTTCTTCATAAACCAAGGAGGGTGGTTTTTCGGTTATGGCGTTCACCTTGATCCATGGCGTCTTCCGAGAGGAATTAGCTTCAGCTTGGACCATCTCGACGTAGCATCGCCGAGCCGCCAGCTGGTCTCCTCGTACTTCTCCCACTTTATCTTCCACCGGGAACTTGATTTTCTGGTGGAAGGTGGAGACGGCCGCTCAGAACTCGCTGAGCGCCGGTCGCCCCAAGATGACATCAACCACGACGACATTGGCAGTCCGCGTCCTTCTGAGCGGCTCCTCTCCCAGCGAAATAGCCAGTCGGACCTGTCCGACCGGCAGAACTTCATTGCCCGTAAACCCGTAGAGGGGGGTTGTCATGGGCAGCAACTCGGCTCGATCATTTTGCAGTTGGTCGAAGGCCTTTTTGAATATAATATTGACCGAGCTTCCTGTATCGATGAAAATGCGGTGAATAGTATAGTTAGCTATTACCGCTTTGATGAGGAGAGCGTCGTCATGTGGCACTTCGACTCCCTCCAAGTCCCTGGGCCCGAAACTGATTTCGGGCCCGCTCGCCCGTTCTTGGCTACAGCCGACCGCATGGATCTGGATCTGCCTGACACTTGCCTTCCGTGCTCTGTTGGAGTCACCTCTGGTCGGCCCGCCAGTGATGATGTTGATTTCACCGCGGGACGTGTTGCTTCTATTTTCTTCTTCTCGAGCGGACGGCCTAGGCC